>NC_051229.1:19169229-19769229 GCF_015220715.1 Pygocentrus nattereri
CAGTTACCTGCGTATATCCTGCAGGGAGGAAGTAATCTCTCTCCCCACATATCGCTTGACTGGCCGGGGTCAGAGTCATCTACAGTGCAGAAGCAGAGAAGCGGGGAGGAGAGAGAGGAGGAGAGGTGGAAAGGGGGCGAGAGGGAACGGGAGAGGAGAGCACTGCGTTATACTCACTCGCTCGCTCGCTCCCCCCCTTACTCAGATAATAAGAAGAAAATACACTGGGCTAAGTTACTGCATAGGACATAGAGGGCGCCATTGCTAAAATAAAAAGCGACAAGACAGTGTGGACCTAATCCTTTTGCTCCCCGGGGATTATTTTGGCTCTCCTTTTCCTACATACAGCTAAAGAGATGACAGACATCTGTCTGATTTATTACAATATCAGTGTAAATTATAGCCTGCTCAAATCAAAGGCACTGCAAAGCTTCAAAACTTATATAATAAACAGATTTCTTTCTGCTTAAATGGAACTAAAAAGCAGCCTTTCCCACAGCCTTACAACCACATCTAACACGTTGCACATACTCTGTGTACTAGATGTCTTAAGGCAGGCTACACCAAAGGTTACAACAGCCTTATAAACCACTGAAACTGCAATAATGCATAGTGGCTAGCATTTTTGTCTTTGTTCCCCAGCTCAAAAGAAACCCAAGAAACAGTGACACTACAGTTTTCTCACATCATTACATTTGAAACAATATTAAGGCCAAATGACTACTTCAGTGGCTACTGCTCACTCTTGTTCTCACATATGAATTGAATTTCCCTGTCCTTCACATGAATTTGAAGATGTAAGCTTAACTGTCATAACCATGTGGAGGGGGTGAATAAAGAAATAATCTCTCTCTCTCTGTGTGTGTGTGTGTGTGTGTGTGTGTGTGTGTGTGTGTGTGTGTGTGTGTGTGTGTGTTAAACAAGTTCCAAAACTGACCACAAGAGGAGGTAGTGAGTCACAGATGCTGCTGGAATTTTCTGCCAGAATGCTGAACTGACCTGTGTCTGAGTCCCGTTCCTCATTCCGGGGTGGGCTGACTGTGAAGGAGAGCTTGCGTTTCATGGAAGACTTGGGCTTCCCTTCCTTCCCCACGATCTCACTCCGATCCAACTTCGGCGTTTTAGTGAATGGGGAGATTTTTTCTTTACTCTGCTAGAGAACAAAAAAAACAAAAATGATATTAGTGATATAATTGTGACAATGTTTTAAACACAAGTCAATGAAAAAAAAAAAATTACTAAATTAAATTCAAAATCATTTTAATTGAGCACAGGCACATCTCGCTGACCTACTCCTACACCACTGAGGCCAGTTCAAAGTTATTAGTTACGACAAAAGTTATTGTTATTACAAAAAAAAAAAAAAAAAGACAGTTGTAGGTGTATCACCTTCTTCCCAGCTGTCTTTTCCACCATGGCTCCATCTCGGTCGGTCCCCGGCTTGGCCATGGTGCAGCTTCTGACTAGCTGTGGCAGCTGAGGCTCATAGGGCTCATCATGGGCCTATAAAGAAAAATGTCTTGATCAGATTCAACATAAAGCAAGCCCACATCAGATGAAATATCAGACACCATCTCTCCAACAAGCCTGAATTATGCCACAGATTACAAATTCTAAGTATAGAATAAATAGTAAGGAATCTAGTCCTAGATCAATTCTGCTACTCTGAGACTTCTTGAACTCAAGGCTGAGTTCAAGGCTGAATTTTCCAAAAGGCATATTTTCTTTGTACACATAATAATGCGACTTCATAACAGAGAAGCGCAGGAAGTATTCAAACGTTCAAGGCACCGGTATTTAAATGCTGACATCACTACTCCAGTACTTGTTATAGTACTCCCAAAACAAACAGGCCATGTCATTGAATTGTTGGTCTATATTCTTCTTGTGCTGAAATGGAACATGTTATACTTTTGCTGGTATTTGTGACTAAATATCAAAATTTGTCAGAATGAACATCTCTACTCCGACCAGGTGTTTCCTTCCAACATGATCATTCTGCTGCATTTTTTTTTAACAAACCATATTATCCAGGTACATATTATTTGTGATTGTTGATTAGAATGATTTAGAAATGAGAATTGCTGAAAGGTGTACCTAGGAATTTAGTAAATTAGCTAGCTAATCAAAGGCATCTATGGTAACACTGAAATGGAGCAGAATGGAGGGGAGGAGGAACGTGTGCTTCATTAAAATTGGAGATAAAGTTGAGGAAATTTGATGACAAAAAAAAAAAAGAGCTTTGAGGTTTGATTTACAACATGAATTGCACTCAAGACAATCTGATCTTCTCACTTTTGTAACACAATGGTGAAACTGATTGGCTGAGAAAAACTGGAAATATGTATATATATATATATATATATATATATATATATATACACATACACACACACACACACACACACACACACACATATATATATATTTACCAGACATTAAAAACTGTTGTGAAGCCTCTCTTAAAAAAGAAAAATCTAGAAGAAACTAAGTAGTTTCAGACTTCTTTTAAATCTACTTTACATTGAACAAATAATTTTGAAAATCTTCAAGGAACTTCTTGGCTTTCTATATTTAAACAGCTGTCAAAACAAATTTTAGTCAAGACTGTGGCCTAATCATAGTACTGAGACTACTCTTAAGGTCCCTAATGTGGCATCCGTTTAAATAGAGACTCTGAAAGAAAAACCTCTTCCATACTACTGCTCGATCTCAGTGCTGCTTTTGATACCGCTGACCATATAGTTCCTAAAGACTTGAGAATTGGTTTGGACTCCTAAAATGGTTTAGTTAACACCTAGAAGGAAAAAAAAATACTTTGTCAAAATACAAAATATTGCTTCGATTCTTGGGCCGCTCGTTTAATTTGTGCATGTTTCCTCTTGGTCAAATCCTACAAGACGATGGGATACCTTACCACAGCTAACACAACTATGGTCCCCTTGACTCACTTTGTAAGGGTCTTGAACACAACCTGTAACCTTGCTGTACTAATGGACTACGATCTTAGTTTTAGCAGTTCTTACTAGGCATAAAAGAAGGTAACATCATTCTTACTCTTAAATCCTTACACTGGCTATCAGTAGGTTACAGAATATACATTAAGATACTATTACTGGTCTATAAAAAAAAAAAAAAAAAAAAAAAAAAAAAAAAAAAAAAAAAAAAAAATCACTCAATGGTGTAGGACCAGCATATGTCTCTGATGTGCTGCAGCAAATGAGCTGAGCAAAACTCAGATCAATAGGAACTGGTCAGTTAGTCCAGCCTAAAGGAAACAATGAACATAAAGAAGCAGCGATTAACTACTACGCTGCTCTTAAATGTAATCAGTTGACCGAGAGCATTAAAAGAGCCCTGACACTAATCGCTTTTAAATACTTTCCTATTTCAGCAGTTTAAAACACTGTTAGCTTTACTGCACTTCTATCTTGTAATGGCACTTTATTATCCTAATTTTTAAATTACATTAAATGCTTATTTCTTTTTTAAATTTGCTTTTAATTATGTTTTAATCATGTTTTTAATTTCTATTCTCCTACATCATTTTAAGTTTTACTTTAAATTCTCTTTGTACAGCACTTTGAATGACCACAGGGTATGAAAGGAAGGTGCAATATAAATAAAACTTGCCTTTCCTTGATGTGGAACACAGAGGACGGGTAGATGGGTAGGTGATATGTGACCACATATACCCACTCACATACAGAGCATACAACATCCCTCAAGTTATTATAGCAGAAGGCATAGCTTTGACACTCATGCTAGAGTAAGAAATAGTATTTCCATGAAATTGAAGACCAAACTACGCAAAGGAGTAAAAGCGCTGAGTCACTTGCTCATACTGGAGACTGGGAGGAGGTGGGGGGAAAAAAATGACTACACTACTCAATAGCCAATACCTCAGCGTGGGACAAAGTGTTACAACTCAGGTCACAGGATTTCCTGCTTGAAGAGATCCAGCCTTCACTTAACATATCTAGGCCTTTACGGCATTACAGATACTGTTATGCTCTCAAAAGCTTCAGCTCACTAGATAACTGTCTGAGAATTGCCCAACACGATACAGGAGGACAAAACATTCAACTCAGATTTATTATGATCTCAGCGGTTAGATTAGGTATTAGTGTGCTGTCTAGAAAGGTGCAGTAGAATTGGTGCCATATCAACATCAGTAAATAAATATTACATAAATTATCATTAGTACTGGAACAACATTCAAAGCACTCATGTCCTAAATTTATTTTGTGGGTGTATTTGCCAAGAAGGTCTAGTTACTTCCAATAATACAGTAACATTTTCATTATATGAATGCTGGGCTCACATGAACCTGGACATGAAAATCACATGAACACAGCTTCCATTTTTTTTAATCAATCAACAATGTCCAGTGACAACAACAGCACTGATGAAAATGTTTACAGAGAACAGAGTTTTAATTTTAATTTTAAATATTTGGAAAACATCATTCAGGGTACAGATCTTTAAAACTTTATTTTGTACAGACAGGCCAAGCATTTTTAAAGTGCTTGTGCTCATGCTCAGTCAGTCAGTGCTGTGTCTGAAATAGCTAATAACCAGGCTGTTTATCAGTTTTAATCATGATACTAGCAGCCACTCAGAAATTTTGCTTATAATACTAAAAACAATTTGTCTCACCAACAAGACTGTAGGGTTTGTTTACACGTTTTTGTATAATTTCTGCATCTTTCATACTAAAGTGTTTTATGTGACCAAAGCAGAAAATTATTGCTATTATTCAATGCAGAGACTTACTACATTCTTATTAAAGATGCATTGATACTATTTGTTTCAGACTGAATACAAGTAATTTTCTGGTACTACCCAATACTGATATGGATACCACATCGAGTAATCTAAAGGATTTTAAATGAAGTATGTTAGTGACTACATTGGTTATACCGGATCGAGAAGCACTGCAGTGTCCCTACAGACAGTCTAGTCTATGGAACATATCCAATAAAGCTGTTTAATTCAAAATAACAATATGCATCTGAGAACCTAGGGGTAGCCCCACCTAGTGCTAATTAACATATATTTGCATATTGGTCAGATAGAAAAAGAAATCGAAAATTGGAAAATTAAAAGTGAATCTCCAGCAGGTGGCGCAGATGCTCGTTTTCATTTTCCTTTTCATTCTGACAGTTAAAGCGCGTCAGTACCGAAAACAATCACAAACTGTCACTTTGCTATTGATTTATCCATTTTGCATTTTCATTTGAATTTTGTCAGATTTGCAGCTGATCACTATGAAAAAGAAATAAGAAAGTAAGCTTTGCATTTTGATTTTAGTTTTGACATGTATACTGTGGTTCACGAAGAAAAGACAAAGCCAAAGTGAAGTTTGTGTTTTCTTTTGTCTGTTAGCGCTTTTCTTTTGTCTGTTAGTTTTAGATTTGGCCGTGAAAAACCAGAATAGCGAGTGAAATGAAATGACAAATAGGCTTGTGCTCATGTAAAAAATTAAATTGCAAATTAAGGCATTTCATTTTCAATTTTGGCAGGATATTTGCACAGATGTTTGGAAAAAGAAATGGCAAAAAGAGGTTTGCATTTACAGTTTAATGTTTTCATTTTCATTTCCTTTCATTTCCAGGATTTGCCTCCCATAGAGAACCAAGTGAAAGTGTTGAGAAACTATGCAACAGCAGCTCTTGTAACAGCAACAACTTGTTCCACTCTCTGCACTGAAACTAAAACCAGAGGGTGATGTAAACATAAGACAATATGGTTTCTCTAAAGTCTTTTTCACAAAAAACCAAACACCAAACAAACAAAAACATTAAATTTATCAACACATAACTCACAATTCTATTTAGTCAAAAGGGGCTAAGAGAGTACTGTCGGCATATACAGACACGGATACTGCAAATACACCAACTTTTTTCCTTCAATATGACCAGCATAGGAAGTGTGTCGTAAAGGAGTATAACATTACACTGCCATCAACTAAAACTATTTGCCAATAGGCTGAATATATGTGAACATTACATATACATTGGTTTTGGTGACATCACAAGAACACAACGCAAAACAAACTGCATGCTTTCATAGTATTATCAAACTTCAGCTCGTCAGAAATTTCAGTTCTCCATCTCATGATCCCGTCAAGATTTTTTAATTATTAAACCGCAATATAACATCCATCCATCCATTATCTAAGCTGCTTCTCCCTCGGCGATGTCTGAAATAAGTGATACACAAAAAAAAGTAATGTGCAGCTTGAACAACCCAACCTGATGACCGATTAATACGAAGCACAAAATGTAAGCTTTAAAACGTGGCAGTTTGTTGCCTGTAACCAACAACTCTGCTGTTACGAGCCAATCTGCTCATAACTCAGTGATTGATCTAGCTTGACTATATAAATAGGCCAGGCTTGATGAGATCAGATGTAAACAAGACAGAAACAGTGAAGCAAACACATTAAACTGTGTCTGGTTCAGACAAGGCTGGAAATTGGACCACCATAATACAACAAGCAGAGAAGGTTAAAGCAAAAATGGGGCAACTAACATCCCAATGTGAACAACCATCTCCATTTTACTAAACGCAGTGGGAGATAAATGACAAATGAGATGCAAGGAGAGCTTAAGACAGATACAGAAAGACAAATACACTTACACATGCCAGGTACTGGAATAGAAACAAAAACAGACAGCTCCAGACCCAACATTGTGACCCTGGTCTGCCATCTCTGCTGGGACAGTAGCAGCAGGACTACTGGCTCCTCCATATACTTTCCCACCACTTGGAGCCAACAGTAACAGCCATCTCAATCTACATCTCTTCACTCCACTCCAATTTCCAGAAATACAACAAAAAACAACCTTTCTTGAAATGCAATTTCATTCAACATGAGCATTACCTTGTAACCAGGTTTCTCATTTAATTTCTCACTGAACAGTGTTTTTGGAATTTTCTTTTAATTACACTTTTATTTTTCTTACCCCGTTTAACAGAGTTTAGGAAAATTGCTTAATAAACAAACGTTCATTATGCTAAACTACAAATTATCTTCTATTAAAAATGAAACACTGGAATGGAAACACATACCGATGTTGCTAAATCCTTACTTTCACCACCTCCAGCTAATAAAATGGCAACAATGGTTACACTTTCTAAAAGCATATAAAGCACCAGCAACAAAACTATCACTAAAAATGTGTTAAAAAAGGCTTCAACAGTGCAATAAAAAGTGATGCAAGAGGATACCGCATTTACTGAGTCTGAAAATCCAAACAGTACACAGAACCAAATTTCTGAGGCTGGATTACTTCTATCAAACAACCCTTTCTGAATTCATAAGTTGATATCATATTTGAATGAAAGTGAGATAAAATGTAGCATACTCGGCAAAAAACAGGTGATGTTAAGTTGATGCTATAGAGAAGATGACGAGACAGCTAATCAGACCGGAATTTGGAGGCACAGTAACAATAACAGTACGTTTAGGGAATGTTACAAAATGTTCAGGTAAAAATTAATCATAGCATTCCAACGTTATACATGAGCTTCTTGGGAAAAAAAAACATTAAATACAAGAAAAATACAGGATATTTAAAATATATAAGCTAAAATATACCAGAAAACATCTTAAGATTTCTGTGCAAAAGTCAGAGACCACCCTTACTTTACAGGAACACACACTAAAATCACTACGAAAAAAGACACAGATGCTAAGAGCCTTTTTGATATTATATGCAGGCTCTGGAGAGTAAGAGAGGAGGTGTTACTGCCTAAAAATAATCTGGCTAGATAAGTCACAGCAACAAGTTATACCAAACCTAATACTGTTCATATAAATGGTAGATAAGCAATGACCAGTCAGCCCAAGCAGAATGTCAAGCAAGATGTGATCGTATGTAGAACTTCATACAAATATTGCCATGTTTACAAAACCAATACATAGAGCTGTGTTAAATACAACACCATCTCACTTTCTCAGGATAGGAAAAAAAGTCAATGAAATTCAAAGTTTCATGCGACTGCATTATCATATTATTAGATTTCATGATCTAACCTGGTCTGCATAGCTCAGACGTATCATTGCATTGCAGAGAGAAAGGAAGACTGCGTGATGTCATCAGAGTGTCTCTGCTCTTGTTGCAGAGTGAATTATTCAGGCATGCACACACACAAAAACTGCTTGGGGAAAACACAGGAACATGCCCTCTCGCAACGACTGTCGATCGCCAAGAAAGACACGTAAAGGAACACTGCTTGTGACAGCAAGCTATTTCACCGGGTCGAAAAAAAGCTTGGAAGTCCATGGTAAGAGTCACTAGACTGTTGCAAACCTAAGGATTCAGCTGTACCCGTTATGCTGTTATGTAACAATGACTGAGCACAGAGCAAAGAAGGAACCAGACAGTTCCAAGAGCATGTAGCAGGACCGCTTCTTGATGCATAACTGCATAGGAACTGCCAAGGCACCAAAACACAGACAGATTCAATGACATTACATTATGGTTGTGACAAAACCTTCAGATATGCAAACTCACTCTTTCACTCTCACATGTCATGGTCCAGCATTACTGGAGAATTCAATTGCTAAACACAAAAATCTAACCTAAAAAGTTCTCAGAATACACAATCTAGAAAACCTTAAGCACGTCTCATATCTGTTCTGAGTTAGACTTAAGCAGTTTTAGTATTTACATTACAGGTGGGGAAAAATGATCAACTTTTAGCATTACGATTGTCTGGAAAGCAGAGCTGGGCTGATGGACAATGCCATCATCAATCATTGACATCTGGCAGACATCAGAGTTTTGAGCCAGCATTGTGATGTCACCGCTTTCTCCACACCGACAGCAGGGATGTTTTAATCAATTAAACTGTTTACAGCATGACGTTACACCAATTATTCAATAAAGACATGTTGTTAAAATTTTATTACATATTTACAGGTACAGAACCATAAAGTATTTCCCTTTCACAGCATATCTAATGCAGTAATGCATTTTTTAAACTAAGTTCAATAATGCATCTTGTATTTTCACCCTCATAGCTGTTTAAATACAGACATTTTTAGCTTGTAACAGGCATGCAAGAACTTTTAAGCTTCTTATTAATGTAGCGTTAGACTGTTAGTCAGCCAGCTTCCTGCTAAACGCTACTATATTCTGTCCTACTAGTGAGGACAGAATATAGACAGTTAAAAAAAAAAGTTAAAGCGAGTCTGTTGAGAGCAAAAAGCGAGTTGCATTTAATAGAGGCAAATTTCAACGCTAACAACAAGGCTTTTTCAGCTAGTCATTACGAAAGCTACAATCTCATCAGATGAATCTTGCCGTAATTTCATCTTCACACAGCAGCAAACCGTCACAGAAAGCCATTTAAATTAGACAAAACAAAAACTTAAAAATAAGCAGACTTTATTTGACTTTGCTAAAAAAAAAAATATTAGTAATAAAAAAAAAGATTTATGATGTTTATTTTTTGTTTCCATGTTAACTCTTGTGTTGGTTTTCCAACTGTGGGCGGATGGGTGGGAGTTCAGGGGGGGAGCATTTATTTGTATCTGTGTTATTATTATACATTTGGTTTTTTGTTTAGCATTAAAAAATAAATTCACAAAAAAAAAAAGAATACAGAGAAAAGACTGGGTGCACAGGGAGGGTCCATCACTATGATGAACAGACATCGCCCAACCCTACATTAAAGATTCTGAATCAATTCACAAAATGTCAACATCTTATACAAGCTCTGCGATTCACCTACAAATAAACACACATCTAGCCAGGCACGGCATAGACATTAAGGAAAGAGTCTCACTAATGTACTCATGTTTCTTGTCACAAGTTACAAATTCCATGAATATGAAGCAAAAAAAAAATAAAAATAAAAAAAAATAAAAAAAAATAAAAAACCACACACACACACACACAACACCCAAAACCACAATAAACATTCCCTACAAAAGAACACGGCTTTAAAAAAAAAAAAAAAAAAAAAACAGCTCAGGAGATTGCTAAATGGCTTACAGGTTAATTCAGTAATATTCAGAGTTGGGCTTTATGTATTTACTGAAGGATTAATTGTAAAGCAGCAGCAGACAATGTAAAAAATAAGCTGGGGTTTTCCCTAGTCACCTGAGGAAAATTCTCAGCATTTTCCGTTCAGCTTAAGCAGCGTTTCACCACACGTATGTTATACTTGGGCAACACCCCAAGCATAATGATGGCCATTCAAGTGTACAAGTTTTTTGTAATTTAAAATCCCACTTTAACAATGAGAAAAATCAAAGCGCCACTCTTTTTCACGGTGGTCATCTCAACAACTTACACCTTCACTTTAAAAGAAGTCTTGGTTTATCAGATTTTATCATTACAGTAATGCCATTATTGGATATCCATGTAACCAGCTCCCCTAATGGAGCCCTCCCAGGTTTGTTGTCGACCTGCGGAAAACACTACCTGTTGAGTTGTAAAATTATGAAAAGAAGAACACTATCCCATTGGCATCTACACCTGAATTACAGAACCCTAACACTGGAAACATATTTTGTTTTTTCAATGTAAAGCACATGGTCATTTTTAAACTCATTAACAGTTTTAAACTCATTAATTTACATGAGCACAACACAAAAAAAAGATTTTCATGAAAATCAGTTAATGCTGAAAAATCCTTTAAAAGATATCCCAAATGTAGACTACAGAAATCAAATATAACCATGAATCGAGAACTGTTTTATAAGCACACCTTGACATTCAAATGAAATCGAATAAAATTATTAAGTGTATAAAGATTCCGAACCCTAATTATGATCAATATATGGCAGAGGAGGCAGACAACAACTATCTTTGTAAGAAAAAACGTAGCAAGTAAAAAAAGTCAAAAAGTTTGAGGACAAGTTAAAATCAGTAGACATTCTACTTGTCTGTATATGGGAGGCAAATCCAGCCAAAAAGGAAATGAAAATGAAAACAGTAAAATGTAAATGTAAGCTCTTTGCCATTTCTTTTTCCAAACATCTGTGCAAATATCCTGCCAAAATGGAAAAGAAATGAAATGCCTTCATTTGCAATCTCATTGTTCACATGAGCACGAGCCGTTTGTGAGAAAAATAAAAATAAATTGAAAACAGCCATTTTCATTTCATTTTAGTCGTTATTCTGGTTTTTCACAGCCAAATCTAAAACGAAAACGCTAACAGACAAAAGAAAACACTTTGGCTTTTCTTCATGAAACACAGAATACGTGTCAAAACTAAAAATCAAAATGGATAAATCAACAGCAAAGTGACAGTTCATGGTTCAGTTTTCGTCATGGACGTGCTTTAACTCTCACAATGAAAAGGCAAATGAAAACGAACATCAACGCCACCTGCTGGAGATTCACTTTTAATTTTCCAATTTTCGATTTCTTTTTCTAACTGACCAACATGCAAATATGTTCATTAGCACTAGGCGGGGCCACGGGGTACATTTTAGGACATCCTCATCCGTCTGCGCCACCATTCCTCAAGATAAAAGACTTCCGAGTCTCCAGAAAAACCACCGTCATGACTCAGATCTGGTGAAACTGAACATCAGACCAAACGGCATCAGACCAAAGGGCCTTAGATAAAAGGTATCAGACCAAACACAAGCCTGGTTGAGCATAGACTGGTTTGTATAACTTAAACTATTGTGTATCTTGATATAAATGCCAGTATAACATTTTCACTTTTTTCTGAGGCCGTTTGGTCTGATACATTTTCTCTGGGGCTGTTTGGTCACCAGATCTGAGACATGACGGTGGTTTTTTTTTTTTTCTTGGATGGCTGAGGATGTCCTAAAATGTACCCCGTAGTCCCGCCTAGTACTAATTAACATATATTTACACGTTGGTCAGGCTCTCAGAAACAAGATATTCCCTTGCTCATAGCACAAATGTCTGCTTTTTAAAGCAATTTCACTGATCGTATTTTGTTTCTAAAACATTTTAAAAAAATTTACGCATCTCTCCAAAAAGACTTTGATCAATTACTATGTTCAAAATATGCAACAGAACGTTATTTATACAAATATAAAAGTGTGAACTTTTTAATATTATTATATTTTTTTAAACATTTTTTTCTTTTGACAATTTGTAGTGAAAACTGAAAATTAGAAACAGCACTCAGAAGCACCAGAGGACGTTTTTCTCTAAATAAAGTCATTTTTTTCACAAAACTTTACTAAATGTCAGAATCAGAATTGTCAATAATTGACAGAATCCTCAACTAGGAAAATAACTTACAGCTGCAGCTCTAAACCACATGCTCATGTACACACACACACACACACACACACACACACACACCATCATCTGTGAGAGAGGTAACTGCATGGAACACAGTAACCTGATCCAGTGACTGCCGTGGAGAGAGCTTGGAGCCAAGAATAAACTTAGACACATACACACATAGGTGGGGAGAGAGAGGAGTGTCCGAAAGGAATGTGACTTCATCAGGGACAATAGGATAAGTCAAAAAAGTGAATAAATTATAAATAGGGAATTATAAAGGGAATAAATTAGGACAAATTTAAGTATATATATCCATATTGCTATTATTTAAAACCATGGATGCTTTACAATAACAATTTCAGTATGTCTAGGACAGTTTCCATTTCCACCAGAGGGGGCAAAACCCATAAAACATCCTGAGACCGTGTCCAAGTTTTGACATAAAAACAACCCACACTACACAACCTCCTAAAGTTAATAAATGTCACTGAGTTTTGGGCTAGGAGACAAAGAAAGGCCAATAACATTAGACAAAAAAGATGAAATGGGACTGCAACAAATCGTCAAAAAAATGTTACTGAAAGCAAGACAGTAATTTAAACGAACCCTTTACATTGCTGTACCGCTCAGTAGATGCATTCACAAACAGTTTAAGCAGCAGCAGACAGAGGAAAAAAGTCAGATGCATGCTACTTTCCAGTTTGTGCACTTTGTAGTTCTACAATTAAAGACTGTAGTCCATCTGTTTCTCTGAATACTTTGTTAATCCCCTTTCACCCTGTTCTTCGGTGGTCAGGACCCTCATGGACCCTCACAGAGCTGGTACTATTAGGGTGGTGCATCAGCAGTGCTGCTGGAGTTTTTAAAAACACCTCAGTGTCACTGCTGGACTGACAACAGTCCACCAACCAAAAATATCCAGTCAACAGTGTCTTGTGGGCAGCATCCTGTGACCACCAATGAAGTACTAGAGGATGATTAGCTCATACTGTACAACAAGAGATGACCTATGATTTCTGGCTTTACATCTACAGGGTGGACCAACAATGTAGGTGCGTCTAATAGAGCGGACAGTGAGTGGACACAGAAAAAAAAAAAATCCAGCAACACTGCTATGTCTGATCCACTCAGACCAGCACACTACCCAGCGTTAGTGCAGTGCTGAGAATGACCCACCACCCAAACAGTATCTGCTCTGTGAGGGTCCATGGGGGTCCTGACCACTGAAGAACAGGGTAAAAGGGGGCTAACAAAGTATGCAGAGAAACAGATGGACTAAAGTGGGTTGGAGACACCAGGAGTTGTTGCTTTAAATAGCTGACAAGAAGACTAGGCAGGACGTGCAGATACAGTGAAACTAGTCAAATTACTGTCTTCAATTTCACAATTGTTTAAAGATTTAGAGTTATAATTAAAACCTTTCAATGTTTCATTTGTGTTATTTACTCCATAAAAGCAAAACTAACAGTGGGCAATATACTAGCAATATATCTGGTAAATTCGATTTGTCTAGATTCGTCATAACCTTCAGACCGCAAAGTATATAAAGCATTGCTAGTCTCTTGGACTGAGCTTTTAGCACACTTGCCATGCAAAGACTGACTGAGAACCACTGGTTTAAGGGCACCTTCACACCAGAGCTTTTTGTTCCACACTCAGGACCACTGCAAGTTTGAGACGTTTGGTCAAACATGAAAAGCTGTTTTTGAGCCTGTGAAAGGTCCAGAAGACCGATCTCTGGTCCTCCTGGAATCGGTGGTCTGGGGCTCACCTTCAACGACCTCTGGTGCAGCTCACTGTGCATGTGAAAACTACCTGCTCCTGCAACCGATGGGGCTGTGTGATTGGTTCGTTTTGTAACATGACCGCTTCGACTTATATAATAAAAGCAGTAAAAAGATGATGCTGACCATTTAGCAAAAATGCACGCAGAAAAGTGACATATAGAATTGCACAATGAATCCATGGTTCGGATGGAATTCTTGTGTGCAAGCCAACTCAAGTGGGGAAAATACAAAACCATAGCTCATAAAGCAGTAGGCAGAGGTGCATTTTAATCAGTATTTTGTAAAAATCAATGGTGAGGTTACCATTCGATGACATTCCACGACTGATACTGTAGGACCATATAGGACATGTTAGCTGACCATCTCTTCCTGTGGGGTAGCAGTCTTTGAGTATTTTGAGCATGATGGTCTTTTTTTACATCCTCAGCTTATATCTCAATTTAAAAAAAAAAAAGAAAAAAAGCTGATTTTCAAAACTTAGCCACTGTACTGAAAAAAAGGCGATTATCATCTTCAGACACTCAAAGTTTCAATATGAGTATCAGAAAGAAAAAGTGGCATTGTGCCATCTCTAAGAATGTATTCTCTGCCAAAACTATGCAGTGGTTTGAGTTTGTGTGACAGTGTGCTGAAAGAAAAAAAAAAATCCTAATCACCATGTGGTTTGTTCAGAGACTTCCCTCTGACTACGACTCTGACATGCCAAATGGTAGCACTGCATGGAGAGTGCCTCTGGTGGTGTGGAGAGTCAGAAAAACATTCACCATTTTTTTCCCCCTTAAATGTAGCTTGCACCACTTGAAGAACGCTGTCGGCTTTAGAGCAACATGATGACTGAATTTCAATTACAGACATAAATGTTGCAGTATAATCAACTATAATGCTATAATGACTAACATTAGAGAACGCTACATTACTGCATTTGTGATTGAGCACATTACAAGTAGGCACTGACAGTAGAACAACTTGCATTGCACACATTTCTTGTGTTATTTGTCAGCTGCTTGTATCCAAACATCCTTGATGGTTCTAAATCACCTGCTTGGCAAAGAAACATTTTTAAAGCCAAGATAATAGACAACTTTTAATTTTTAATTTGAATAACCACTTCCATCCCAGACCACACTGATATCCCCTGGTGAATATTATAAAACTTTAAAATAGTATTTATATTAAACAAATAATATTTTACATTTTCAATTACGTTATTACTAGTTAACACAGCAGGCAAATATATTAATTGGCAAAACTGGACATTTAATCGATAGAGCACCATGAGCATTTAAAATGCAAAAGACATCTTGGACACCAAGAGACTTGAGGAGACAATTAACCAAAAAACTCTGCCTAGCTTGAGCACTGCATGACTGTTCTCAGTCTTTTAATGTTTATTAGCTAAATTGGAAAATTGGAAGACTGAGGTCTGACATTTTTAGCCCAATGGCAGTTCACTATGCAGAAACTCATGCTCCATCAGTTACAGGTTGTTTCAGCACGGGACAAACGCAATGATAATGGCTGACCATTATTTACATACTACGAACAAAATAAACTTCAAAGTGTGATCGATCGATGATTTGGTGCATCAAAAAATAAATAAATGTGTATGTATGTGTGTGTGTGTGTCTGTGTGAGAACCGCCTCCTTCTTTTTATCTCTCAATGATTCTCTCGTCCTGCAATGGACTGGCGACCTGTCCAGGGTGTATCCTGCCTTTTGCCCAATGACAGCTGGGATAGGCTCCAACACCCCCCGCAACCCAGAAGGAGAGGCGGTTTAGAAGGTGTGTGTCTGTGTGATTCTCTCTTACATTTAGATTAAACTTAGATTTCTCTCCCATCAATGAGAAGCAAGTCTGATGCCTGACTGCCATGACAACAAGGTTTTGCTGCCATTGGCTCTGGCTCAGACCAACACCCCTGAACACAGACAGACACATTGTAAACCCACTCCCTGCCCCCAAAGTGTCTACATAAATCATACTACTCTAGAAAAGGATCAAGCTAAGCAACAGCAACTGATACTCCACAGCACACGTGATCGGTAACTCTGATCAACAGTGGAATCCCTGCAGCCTCAACACAGCACAGAATAGTAGAACCTTTGCTCTGAATAGTAGAATCTTTGCTCTGGCACCGTGAGCCAAAACTGGCATGTGAAGAGTTAACAGACAAACAGCGAGTTGAACTTCCTGGTCAGAGTGCAGCTGAGTGCGCTTTAAGGAGCCTACGGTCTGCAGCTCAGAATGTAGGTTAATGACCACAGATACCCACGCTAGGACAGAACAATGCACCATTTACTGCAGATTACACAGAAGAGAGAGGAGGGGGGAGTGATGAAGTGATATAGAAAGAGAGCAAGACAGAAAGGAAAAAGAGAACAAGCAAGACAGAAAGAATTAATGAATTAGAGAGAGAGATTGAGGGAAAAAGAGAAAGAGAGGGAAAGAGGGAGAGAGGTAGGGAAAGAAAGAAAGAGAGGGGGATGGTAGGGGATTAGGGCAAACGCCAGTAGAAGAGTGTGGGTCTTACTACAGAATCACTAGAGTCTAGTCATAATCAGCCTCTTACTAGTCTTCCTTGGCCTGATTATGAGCTGAACTGTACAGACACAGATTAACGGAGCAGTTTACTGTCCTCAACCTTCATTGAAACAAGCAGTTTATGAGTTCAGGGTTTTTCCAACACTGATTATTTTTTTTGGAGTCAGAATTCATCATCAACCACCAAAGAAATAAAAAGAAATTATATATAAACAAATCACTGCACTTACCTAATAGTATGTGGGCAGTATGACGACAATTTTTTGTTATTATGATATTTTTTGTTATCTTGATATTTCTGAGCATATTACGAGAATCATCAGCACTTAAAAAACACAGAGAGTTGAAATTATGGTAACACGTTTCTTTTTCGTTTCTTGTTACTGTACTGAAATTGATACATGCCTAGTAGGTAGGGGTGGGCAGTTTGGGGGCGAAAAATATCCCCCCTCCACCAAACTTTACTGGCACTATGCAGTCAGGCAGGTAACATTCTCCTAGCAATTAGCCAAACACAGACTCATCCATCAGACTGCCAAATAAACAAGCGATTCATCACTCCACTTTTCAATGCTCCAGAGTCAACGGACAATGAGTGTAAATACAAGAAGTGTTCACAATAATTATACATACATACATACATACATATATATGACAGACACACACACACACACACACACACACACACACACACACACACACACACACACGTAAGTCGCTCTGGATAAGAGCGTCTGCTAAATGTTGTAAACGTAAAAAAATATACATATGCATGCACGCACACTGCAGTCAGTTTACTTGTCTAAAAGATTCTAAAAGCAACAAAGAGCCACGTGTTAAAAGTTGCTCTTATTTATATGCATAAATGTAGAAAAATGTAGGAGTTCTCAGCATAGTCTCTGATGGTGAAGACCATAGTACAGTATGAAGACTGAAGTTATAGGGTCACAGTATAAAGACTAGAACATAACACCAGTATCACAAGTATGAATATATAATAACAGCAATACAAAATGGCAGAGGAACCAATCATCAAGGTCAGCAAAATAAAACAGGTCTGACATACAAACAGATCTCTGTTGTTAGAGCGATCTACAGCCTACCAATGCTCTCCCTTCTCTCTACCAACCCCTTCTGCAGAAGATTTCTTATCTCTTGCCATAATGACTGGCTTAGTCTTTAGTCTGCAATGTTATTGTTTGTAAAGCAAATGTGCAAGCAATCATTCTAGAGGCAATGTATAAGTCCACCAAATAGACAGCACTAAAAAGGTCTCCACATAAATTAAGTGAGAATCTGTTACTAACCGTTGTTAGGGCATGTTGGTTTCACTTTCACAGACATGGTTATCTGGCAGTAGTAGGGAGTTCTGTTGAAGCCTGTTGTGTTTAGCAATTTAGTTATATGGATGCAGTAAGATTTCATCATACACCCTTCAGTAAGATTCGTAAAGAAAACGAATTTTGTTAATGAAGCAAATTCTGAAGAGAATGTTAATTCGTATATTTTCTGAGTCAAACCAATCCATATAGTATATAATAGAGTTTAAGAAAATTCACAGAAAAAATCTCAAAAATCAATTTAAATCTTGGCCTCAGAACCGAAAGTCTAACTGAATCTGAAAGTGTGTATTTTAGAGTAAACATAAAACCAAGTCCAGTGACATTGTTCCTAGGAGAAAATATTGAAAATTTTAAATTCTAGTGGATTCTGGTAGTTTCCAAGTGCACAACACAGGAGTAACTACTGTGGAATTATTTAGTTTACTGAATTCAAAAACTACATAATTCATGAACAAAACGTATACTGTTTTCCAAGTATTTTGACTTCATCTGTTACTTTTCCAGTGTGTTGACAGACATCTTTTTCTGAGACCTCACATCTATTACAAGTCACTTTGCCTACAATTAGTGTTAAGAGAGAAAGAATACAGTGCTTGGACCCGAATGGTCGCCATTAGTAATGTCAACAAAATCAATTTAAGATAAAAGCTAAGTGGTAGCTGGCTGTCTTGGTTGCTAAAAAATAATTATTTACACATCTTAATCTTTTAGTACCCATCATTCAAAAGCAATTCTAATAACACAAAATAATAATATATAATAAAAATATATTGAATAGTAGCTTCTGTGTGTTTTTCGCTCGTGTGTGGTAATTAAAATGTTAGTGATTTGTTGAGATGTTGTCCATTTCATTACTTCAAGACAAATTATCAATGTGATAAACATAAGATTAATTTAATTTAATAATTTATAATGGAAAAGATTACAAGGAAAGCTACAGTCTTGTAACCAAAAATGGTACAGAAAGGAAATAGCTCTTGCATGAAAACTACAAACAGCTGAAATAAAAAAAATGGAAATGTGATATTTATGAGACACATTCCTTGTTTTTCCCCCCCAAACTTCCAACTTGAACATTAGATATGTGAATTATAAAAGTTACTAAAATTTTCAAATTTTGGTTGAATAGGCAGCACCACAAAGTGGCCTGAGAAAAATTTAAGCTATTTTTGTCAAACAGAAATTTGTGTGTAAATGGGTTCTAAATTTACACAATCCATGAGACATACTCATCACTAAAAATGGTTAATTCTGCCACAAAGCTAATGAAAGCAAAAACAAGTGCCGGTCATGAGCAGTTCAAGAGTAGAGCTGCCTCTGTGTGTGAAACACATGGCTGTCAAATAATTCTGCATGGGCAGCAGCCGTCACAACTCCAGATCCTTGTAAAAAAATAATAAAATAAATAAAAATTCTCAGGACAACAGCCAACCAAGTACATTGTGCAATCAGCAGGCTCCACCCTCCCCACACACAGACAGGCAGACACACACACACACACACACACACACACACGTGTGTGCGCGCATGTGGTGCATGCGAGTGTGCACGGAGAGTTGGTTCACATACTTCACTGTTTAACTGCTCTCTCACACACACACACAGACTTTAAGCTATTATGAAGACTTTCGTTTTCACATCCTCTTTGAAACCAGTTTGCCCGATCGGACAGTCTGCAGAGGGCACACAGCTACACTGCTGCAATAGCAATGCACTCCAAAACTACATTCAATGATGTTGCTGTAACAATCACCACAAATTTCACAGTGAAAATTACTTGAAATGAAAGCCTTTTAAATTTTTCATTACTATTACAGCACACATAAATCTAGTAAGCAGGGTGGTATCAAATGTGATGCACTACAGTACGAACAGTAATGCAGAGCCCTGTTCACCAGGCTTCGTTTTCAGAATGCTACCAGCTGCTTAAAACACCGTAGACGTATTTTATACAGTGCTGCACAAAAGTCAGAGACCACCCTTTTATTCAATTTCCATTTAAAATGGCAGTTAGACAAGTTATTTATTTTTCAGGGGATAGGCCTATTTCTGAGATCAGATAAGATAATCCACTTTCCTAAGGAAGGAGAAGGCCAAAAGGAAACAAATGACAAAAACATCAGCTTTCAAAACTAAAGTTCAAAAAATGATTTAAAAATGTAGAACAGGGAACTCCTGATAATCCACCAAATTGATCACTAGAAAAACAGTACTTAAAACTTTCATCTTTGAGAAACAGGAGAAAATTAAGCTCCAGACTTGTGTCAGTTCTGAATCCACAGGTGTTCGTCCATCCTTCCACTGTGATAAGACAATGCAATGCTATGGGTCTGAAAGTATGTATAGCTGCCAATAAGTACTTACTGACAAAAGGAAATGAAAAAAGAAACATTTGCTAATCAAATAAAGAAGCTAGTGGTGTTCTTAAAACAATCTCAAAGTACCAAAGTACATCTAGACCTCAACACCACTGAATGTGTCTGGGATTACTGGGATCGTGAGAAAATGAAAATGCAACCAATCCAAGACAAAAATGTCTGTGCAAATTACTTTAAAAAAAAAAAAACACCTCAAAACAATGGAAGTTGTGATAAAAGCAAATAGTGGACATACTAATTTAAAAAAATAATTCATAAATTATAAATTATTATATTATAAATTATTTATATATACATTATTTAATTGTTAATGTATCTGTGTAACTTTTCTCTCTGATACTGAAAAATATCAGACCTACATTCATGACTTAGGATATTCCAGTTTTGGTTCCAATAACAAAAATACTTGCCAGGCTCCTAAAGTGTGACTCATCTGCCACAATGAAAGGAAAAAACAGATGGAAGTTGACCATCTCTGGATGTCCGAACTAAAACGTGCAAGGCCTCTTTTCTATCTTTTCTAGCTGCTAAAAATCTGAAAGAGCCTGTTGGTGTCTTATTCCTACTGAAATGTCTATAGTTAGATTACAACAGGGTTTCTAAAAACTCCCAACATTTGTAAACATTTAAAGGCAGACTACTTGTACCATTATTAGCGTCCAAACACAGGGTACCAGACTCCAGTGAATTGGAGCAGGGACAACAATAAACCCAGTGCACTGCTGTAGCATTCCATGACTGGCGCATAGCTCTCCAGGCCTAAACCAACTCCAAATGCTGAACTAATTAAATGAGTCATTACTAAAATTCCATATTCATTCACTCTTAACTTACATAAGATTCAATACTACTAGAGTACCAAATATCTAACTTCATTGCCTGCCTTACTACTTGCTTGTTTTTGTGGAAAACAGAAGCAGGTCAAAGTGTTTATCATGTACTATTGTTACATACTGTGGATTTTTAAACATAAGACACACACGCAATACTTAATTTCCATATTTTTGTGGCTGTTATTGTATTTAGGCTTGTGATATTTAAGTTCATGAAGTATGACATCAGGGCGATATGGGAACAGACCTATGGATTTTTCCCTTGAGATGCTACATTATGTATGCGATTATGTTTAATCACTGTATCGATCCATTAGTCATGTCAGTGTATAAAGCCTGCGAACAAACACAGTGGCAAGGGAGATTCATTATACCAGTACAAAGCATGAGTTAATTAACTTGACTAAAATTAACTTAAATATCGTTTGATAAGGGACATATGTGGAAAATGTTGTGATTGAGAATTTTGATCAATACCACCCAGCATAATCAAAAAGTCACAAACATATTATTACACTGTCAGTTTCTCTTGCCTTTCATTGTTATCAGCACTCACTACTGTCAAAACACAGCATAAATTAAGGGTTTTATTTCAAAGAGTTTTAAGCTCTACTATCGTGAATGGTCTTTTTACTCGCCATATGTTGTTGGTAGTGAGCTTCACACATCCAAGAAATATCGAAGCGATTACGATTAATGTCACCTTTATCTGAGAAATACAAACACATGGTTTTTGACAACATGCACTGCATATATATCCAATACTCCTTTATATCCAAAATTTTTAGACATGGATATACAGCATTTGTTTTTCAAATCGTTCTCTTAAACTCTTCAAATATTATCACTAATCCTAAGACTAATTTTATATTATATTATATTATATATATATATATATATATATATATATATATATATATATATATATATATATATATATATATACACACACACACATACACATACACACATACATATTTATGAATGCTAATAATATATACAAATAATAATTGCTGCCACTGCTTGAACGTGTCAGCAAGAAAAGCAGAGTTGAACAGAGTAATACAGCTAGCAGACTCATATTCTTAGAAATAAACACATGGAAGGTAGTAAGCAGTCCAGAGCAGTTGGGTTGCTCAGCGTAAGACCAACAGTGCCTCCTCAACGCTAGCTCCACTAGCTGGGATCACGCATGTTATTTTCAACTGACAGAACTGTTTCCCCTCATGCAAGAGGTTACATTTATTTTTAGCTTTACAAAACTATAAGCTGAACTAGACTTTTTTGGAGAAATTTTCAGCTATAACATTACGCATTACCTCTACAGGCCAACAACAGACTTGTTCACTGGACAATATTGACAAGCGCACCATGACCCCTTACTTTGAGCTCCAAGTTCACAAAGCATTGGATTGGTTTGAAATTTTTCCATTTTAATACAAAGCTGTAGATAAATGGTTTGAGATACTGAGAAGACGCAAATTCGTTACGCCTTTAAGCAACTAGGTATCACAGACTTCATAGGCACGGAGTTTGAGTCATTCAGCTTTGTAACAGGACATGACTACACTCTGTACTAATGACAGCTTAGAATTTATGCAGTCATTTTTAGACTACGTTCTGAATTCCAGAAGAATGAACACTAAGAAAAAACTAAGTAAAGTTTAGCCTGGATCTTTAAGTCATTCATTTTCCAGAACACTAAAAACCAACCACAAGCGTAGACAGCTCACCACATCAGCTGGCTACAGTGCGAGTAAAGGCCTACACATCTCCCCGTCATCTCAAACAGGCTCACAGCCTGACCTTTCAGGGGTGACTAGAGAAACTTGACATATTTTGTGGGGTTTTCCCCAAGACACTGTTTTTATACAGACGTTATAAAAAGGGTATTCAAATGTCTTGCCTGCAGCGTCACAAAGAAAGAGAGAAGGTGGTTTGTTTCTTTTTAGCATCTTTCCTCTTTTGGAGCAGTGATTGCTCAAACATCCAAATCAAGGGCAACCACTACTGTCACTACACAAGCCACTGCTGAAGACCTCCTACCAAGCACCATGAGTTACAATGACCTCATAATTTCACCTTCAGCAAGACCGGTATTTGATTTTGATATAAAGCTAAAGAGAAACGTTTTGAGATATTGACAGGATGCAAATCAGTCCCTGCTTTTTAAACAAACAAAACTTTCTATTTCCTTCAGTTTTCCAAAGATGGAAGTAAAACAAGATGCACTTTGTTACAATAAAAGCCAGAATTACAGGATCTAGGACGAGTACTACTCTTTTAAGTCCTAATATTCATATTATGATTGATATCATACAACGGTTTCAGATGTTATCACTGCAACCTACCCTTTAAACCAAAACAAAAGGTTTCAATATTTTAAAAATTGCAAAGGCCTGATTATATATGAAAATGATTAACCAACAAATAAGCAAATGTTTGACCAAAGCTATCTGTTAAAATGAATTACCTCCAATAAACAACAATTTCTATTTGAATAAGCAGGTTTGCTTGTCAAGGAACATCTCTGAACTGTGTACATAAAGGCACAACAGATAGACCAACTAGAAATGAAGCGTGTGGCTAAAATTAAACATCGTAGTGTTCAGAACCACTTTTCCACAGGACAATAACAACGCACCATACTGAAAGCAAACTGATAAAGACATAACAATTACATCCATGTTCTCTGAAAGAAAGTGTGATACATGGTGACGGCTTTCGAGAGCTACTGGAGGTACACGGAGACAAAGTTGGTTAATGTTATGGCATTTATGTTAATTACAACTAATAATAAGTGACATGTGATGAATATAATTTAAATTTTATACATACACACGCACACACATTCCAGTTGTCATCAAATTTTTACTTTTTTCACTCACAAACATTGCTGTCCCTCAATTTAAACAAAACTGGGTTCTTTACTATAACACATTTAATACAGTTTCAGGCAGTTTCAATTCACATATACATGCTTATTTCAGGCCTCACCCATCAGTACTATGATCCATTATCCATACATGCAGTACTTTTTAATATCTCTTAAAATAAGCGAAATATTGTAGCACAGGGCAGACCTACCCTGAAGTCACTGCAGTTTTGGATCATTTTAATGTTTTCATTTCATCACTTCTTTTTAAAGAAAAAAATTTGTGTTATAACATTATCCTCATGCTAAAAGGTTTCTGTTATAAGGCTTCCATAATAATAATAATAATAAAACATCTGTTACAGCATTTCTATACTTCATATTGTTCCCTTTTCAAATCAAAATGAACAAAATTCTGTCTGCACCTTCACACTTCAAAAACCCTTCAGATGTAGTGAAAATAAAAGGCAAAATAAAAATGGTATCCAGCGCGAATATGAAGCAGAGCAAGAGGTCTCTCACGGGAATGGTTCTGAGCACAAAGGGCAATGTCTAATGGGTAAGAGGGTGAGTCAGTGTGCTCTTACGCATGCCTGTTTCTGTCCCTCTCCACCATGCTAACAGCCCCTGCTCACATGACAGACACCATGGAAATGCTTATCTTTGCCGTCCAGCGACGCAGACCAATGGAGGATGAATTCATACGAATACCCCCACTGTATGTAAGACGTGCAGGAGTAAAAAACACAGTTGGTCCATCTATGTCCACAGTGCAGCATTCTGTGACCTACTCATTTGGTGTAGTTGTAATATAACATCAGTGGTATAAATCCTGCAATGGTGGACACGTCATACAGGTAATTGAAAACAGAGATATATTAATATTACAGCTGGATTATTTGAACTGAACACGAACGCACTCTAAAATATCTTCCAGAATACAAATTTAAATATCTGGCAAAAATAGATTTAACATGACATCCTACATTTCAACATTGCAAAATACCACTGAGATCTGTTTGACTAACATGGTATTAGCTTCAGTTAAAAGTCATGAGTCAACTCAAACTCTACGACCTTATTTATTTTATTTTAAAATGGTTATTAATCAATGTTAAATATGGCTTGTCTTCCTCTAGAAAAATAATGGATAACTCAAATTCACACTCTGAAGCATGTATGCAAAAATATAATGGCAATACATTCCTGATATCAATGTTGTCCATCAATATTAGGTTAAATCATAGAGAATGTGCATTAGTCCGAAATGGTTCTGTTAAAATGCCTACAGAATATGAATGTAATGTTAAGAAGCTGAAGTACTTAACAGAAGTGCCTTCAGCTTTAGATCAGAATGAACAAAATGATCTTGCAGGCTGCGTTCGCATTTCTGGATACACACATGCCTTTTTTCATTTACTATGATCACTGTGTGGACAACATACTGTAGAATTAACTCCAAGCTATTTTTGAGCTTCTGTAATGAACCACAAGAAATAAGCCAGGACTACACAGCAGCAAGATAAGTTGTAAACAAATGCGGTTCTTTATCTAGTTGGGTTTTCACTATCATTTCATATGTTTTTTACCTTAATGGAGGTGGAAAAAATCTTACTACGGTAATGTGGAAATCTGTTCTACTACAAAAGTCAGAACGAGAAGCAGAGACATATGTTACTGTAAACATGAAATTACAGCAGGTAAACCCACAGGAAAAAGAGGTTTCAGACCTATACAGTAGCGCACATTAAGAATTTGTTAGTAGCATATTGATATCAATCATCTGTATTGGCAGATATTTGCTTTAAAAAATTATCAGCATCAGACAGATGTTTGGATATGAACAATATTTGATGACGTATTAACTATAACTATATAACTAAAAGAAATGTTCGAGTGATACAGAGCTACTGTGCTGAAATATCAGCAATTTATGCAACTGCATTTGTAACATGTATTTCTTCATAATGCTCATCCAGATGGATTTACTCCCTATTCCACAATACAGAAATGTTTACGTATCTGCAAATATGTATATGAAAATATTGTATATCAGCATCTGCATTTCCATAATGGTGCATCCCTTCTATTTATTAATTTAATTTTGCATCAAGTTGCTCTTTCTCCTGCTGTTTTGATGAAAAATCTGCTGGCCTTGCCCACTTAGACCGTACAAACCCCCAGTCATTTATCTAATGTAAACAAACCAGACAGAAGACAAGCAATTTTACCGCAGTCCAGTACCAGAAAACCTGACAGCAAATGGGTTCCCTTTAGCTGAAAAATTTCTCCTTGAACAGCCCTCCATAGCTTCTCATACGAGGCCTTGTGCATGTGGCTAAATGCCTGAAAAGAGGGTCAATGGAAAAACAACAGGAACCGCAAGCTCTTGTTGGCCATTGGCCCAGTGGAAAAGTGGGAACTCTGGATAATCCCTAATATGTCATTTTGCAAGTGCGTGAGCACAAGACTAGAGTGGGCGTAGAAATCTGATTTAGGTTCCGTAATAAGAAGTGAAAGTTGAATATTTTGCCCAAAACACAGAAAGTGTCAAAGCTGAAATACTGAGACAGTCATGACGATGCAAACAGACTTTCAGAAATGAAGCGGCTAAAATATGACAAATCTGACAATAAAAAGACATAAATAAACAAACACATACATACCTTAACATATATTAAATCAAAAGCTCATTTCAGGGGGGAAGACATTACAGAAATTCTGCAAAAAATATCACTACCTACACTCGCACAAGAAATGATGACTTGATTTATATGATTGCAGGTAGTTCTCTATAATGTCATACAGACGAGAAAAAAAATCATGTGTGATATTACAGCTGTGTAACTAATTGGTGCCTCGTAGTGTACCGCCTGATGGGTGTCGATGTAGTCCTAGTAAACAATGTAGTAGCGAGTTATGTCATCAAAAAAACACCGTTGAGGAAAATCCGAAAATGTGAGCATCAAACCAAAGACGTACGCCGCTCGCTTTCACTGGAGCAGCTGAAGACGCCTTGACATCGTCCTTTAGACAAAAGGCTTGTGTGCGAAGGACGGACGGTCGGTCACCCAGCAGAGAAAGCTTTGTGGTAACACACCCCCCCGCCCCGAACCGCTGAGCTGAAGGGCCAGGGTGTCTGTTTTGCTAAGGTTATTGCAAAAGCTAGATGCACCCTCGTGGCGCAGATGCGACCGTTTAAAAATACAAACACATGGTACTTTGTGGAAAGAAAATTAGAAAATCTATACAGACTGAACATGCCTGCCTGCATATCGAGACACACAACTGTCAAACAAATGCATTCAAATTGCACTTCCAGTCTCCAGACGTTCAGGAATATTGTAATAAATGCAGAGTTGGCTTTAGGTTGCGAAATGTGCACTTCGTTCAAATGTAAAACGTGAAAAATAAATTCAAAATACTAAATACAGAGGCTCCTGTCGGTGTTGCAGACTGCGCCACCCCTACTCGCACAGACAATAGCCCACAGTAGCGCTGGAAATAAAGTCGCCCCTTCAGCGCTTCCCTCGCCTGCTAAACGTTTTGTGCTAGCGTTAGTTGTGCTAACAGCACTCGCATTCCCTCCAAGTCCTGAAAGACCAAACCTGGCTGTCACTGCTGCCTTTCCGTCGTCGACTCGACACGAGTAGCTAGCTTTCACTTGCAGCTTCGAGGCTCAATAAAATATTCGTCCCGAGTGCTCAGAATGCGAAAAAAGTATACACAACAAAACGGACAGAGCTACAACCCCACACGACACGATCTTTTCCGCAACTATGAAAAATGAGCAGTTGAATTAACGCGTTGAAGTTAGCTGCCTAGCTAGGTTAGCTCGCTACCGTTAACGTTAGCTCAATGCCTTCTTTCTCCTGTGACCAAAAAGAAGCCAAAGGGGGAGTTTAATGTTCATTTCACTACTTACCGTGGAGAAGCTTTCTTCGGCGGTTCGCGTCCGAGCTTAAAAACTCGCAGCGTTGTTCCAAAGTGTGCAAACCGTTTGGACAAATGTTGAAAATGAGCGTTTAACCCTGCAACTGTGTGACGTTTGTGTCCAGCTTACGGCTGGTTTTGAAAACATCCCCAGTCAGTCCCTCCGCCGTCTCTAAGAAAAGCCCAGCAAAAACACGAGAGCGCCGCGCTGATTGGTCCAGGCTCGGCCACGTGACCGCTCCAGCCCTGCCGAGCTTAAAAGGTTCGTCGTCTGCTGCTTGTGGTAGGATTGTGGCTCTTTATTTTCTTATCCAATTCTGCACTCTCGCAGCTCCTCGCACCAGCCCTTACTTTATACTTCTGTGTGCTCTCCTGCTTATATTTCCTTCGCCATAATTTGCTTATCGACGTTTGAAATTCTCATACGAAAAAGCCCGAGCACGCTCTGGGAGAGGGTGAGGTGACGCGCTCAGGCGCTTGACGTCATCTTTTCCGTTCGGCGCTGCAGCTGCTGGGAGGAAGGTTCTCGAAAAAGAGTCTGAGGCTCGAGCTGAGGGTTCGTAGAGGAGTGGAGTAAATATGATTTTCTCTTTCATTTTACACTTTGTGGACAGTGTGTCCTCTTCGGCGGATGCGCAGCGTTGTTTGTGCTTTACTCTGCTGAAGCTCGGTGTCGCGCTCGGGCATGTTGTGGCGCAGTGGTATTTTGCATTATGTAGAAAAGCTTGCGCATGCGCAGTGGCGGCCATTATGTTGCAGAACAAGCTCAAATCGCATGGGAGTAGGGCTGGGAAGTTCGATTCAGTACTGCCGAACCGATTCTGACCGTTTCAACGATTCATTGATTCATAAGTGAAGTCACTTTATTCTCATCGAGTTTACCGTAACTTTCGCTTCAGCCACGTTGAGCTCCAGTCTGCTAGTTGTATTCACTAATGTAGACGAGGCTGAAGTTGGCTTATTTGCCAGCTTTTTACTTTAGGGCTCCGTTCCACCTTTAACGGTGCAGCAGTTAGCGTTACATTCTGCAACCCCTGCGCCATTTAAGGTGGAACGTAAACATTGATCAAGAACAAGAACCCTCGTCTAAAGTAGCCAGATTACATTAAACAGTTATTGCACAACCACAACAGCAACTCAAGCCAGCTGCAATCTACGGAGAACAAATGTAAAGCTAAAATACACACAGGTGTGGTATTTTTATGACTTCGAAACGTTAAACTACAAAAGATTACTATTCTAATACAGGTCTTAATTCTTTAACGTGCGTAGTAAACACTGCTACCAAAGTTCATATGTTGTCGTATTTCGGCTCAACTGAATTGTTGAAAAGATCCGGTTCAAAAGGACGATTCGTTCACGTCGTCCTCGTCGCTACGAGAAACTGCTGCTGGAGGGAGGAGAGGAGGGGAGAGGAGAATAGAGGGGGATGGGCAGTGGCTAGACGAGCCAGAGGGTTGAATGAAGTGTGGCAGCTAACATGCCAGTATGGTGTAGTGTAGTATAAGCAGCGATTGTAATGTGAAGGCGTGCACTGTATGTGGTGGGCGGCATGTCATGTCTGTAGTTAATGTGGTCGTTTGCAGTGTAGGTATCGAATGCGCAACTGCGAGGGCGATTGGTTAGTTTGGGGCTGGAGTGAGGCATCTTTCAGATAAGCTGAGAGGTTCCTTTGTATGAGTAGTAAAATACCGTAAGCGATCTACAAACCTGGTAGTAGTGACGCCACGTCGACAAAAAGCGCATACGCTTTTCAGCTGTGCTGTCGTCTTTTATATGGCTGCACTGAACCAAATTCAGCCGTGCGTCAGTTGCTTTTGAGGAGTCGTTCTAGCTGATTCTGTCCGGACTGCTGCCATGCAGTTTCGTTACTGCTGTGAACAATATTAATTCCTCTCAGTCTGCATTTTACAGTGCAGTCCGTTCGTGAGGCAGATGACCACAGCTGTCTGTACAAATGTACATTATTTTGGCAGTTTTAGGACATGGTACAAACAAAATGCTCATTATCTTTTAGATGGAATTGATAAAATGATAAAAACATAAGATTATCTCAGTCTCGAGTTAGTTCTTCTAAATCATCCAACACAGATGTGCAAACAACGTCCTAGTTCATATGTGACTAACAGTAAAGTAAAAAGCACCACACAGCTCTTTTAGGTACAATTAACATTTTATTTACACTCACAAATTACTGTGATTTTTGAACAAAGTCATCAAGTTAGGTGAGGGCCTGTAATGCAGTTGGTCCCTCTGAGGTGGTTATAAGTCAGCCCTGACACCAAAACCAGGCCCAGGAGGGGGTTCAGTCAGAGAAGTCAGACCACCTTCAGGTTCACATGAGAAACGGCCACTCCTTTGTAGAAAAAGAGAGGGAAAAAAAGATCTTTAATGTAGACATTTATGTAGGCAGTTATGTAATTAAAATAAATGTAATTCAATAAAATGTAATATCATGACATGTCTGTGAGTGAGGAAAAGATAAATATAAATGTTTGTGTACAGATTGTTGAAAACAAAGGAGTAGACTATGAGCCTGATAGACAAAGGACAATGTTTGAAAGGCACTAATCGATATAAATACAAACTACACGACTAGTCAATCTAATCAAACATTTAGTGATCATTTTAAAAACGGAATAAATCACTTACAAAAAATAAACATTTAATAGCAACTATCATGGCATCTAGGGCTGAATGATTTCTGAAAAATATCTAACTGATTTTTCTGACATATTATGTGTGATTTAAATGCTATTTTCTTTAAATTACGCTCTAGTGCTTTTTCATCAAGCAATGCAGCACATCCATTTTTTACGTGCTTAAGGCTTAAACACAATGTAGTGTACCAGTTCACAAGCTCTTAGGTTATGTTTCTCCATTTGAAACCTAAGACAACTGCAGTAATGTAGAATATAATTAAAATTGTAGCTTTGTGACTATTGTAAACTGCAATTTCATTATAAAACAATGATTTTTTTCAGCCCTAATGTCACCACAGCTAGGGATGCACAAAGATCTGTCTGGGCAGAAAAAGTGTAAACAATTCACCACAGTAGTATCAGTTTGATACTGAGATATAGCCAGAGGTGCTGTCTAAATGACATGCAAATATACACCATATACCCACTAGGAAATCACTAGCCCACTCAAATTCGTATTGGCCGTTAATTCGGTTGCATGTGAAATTTTGAAACTACAAAAAAAATACTTCTAAAAAAATACTGTATCATTATTAAAATCTTATTTTGAACAGCACTGGAAAGAAAAAGTATCCCATGTTCTTAAATTGCAAGTCACACAGACATTGCAGTGAACAACTGCTAGTAATGCTTCTACCATTTTCTGCCCCTTATAACCCAATAATATCAAAGTTCTGCATAAAAATCCTCTCTTGCTGCACTGTTGCAGTGCGATAACCTCATTTTCACATTCTTGCATACTTATGACAAAGTTTACATTAGATATAAATACAAAATTAAAGCACTTAAACATTATTAAAGATGGTCCTGGAAGTAAAAACACAATGTACTTATGTTGCTGTGTGCTAAGCAGGCTAGTTGTTAACAGTTGTTTCATCATGTCAAACTACACAACACCACTGGATATAATTAGCCAGGGCCAATGTAACTTATTATCCTGTACTTTCAACTGTATATAAGGCACCTTTTAGCATGTCAGCAAATTTGAAAGAGAAAGCAGCAATGACACATTCTTGGGGTGCAAAAGGGTGATCACACAGTAGGTGTGGGCAATGTAACGATGATTAGTGTTATCTTGTTCAGTCACATTACATCACAGTATGCTTTTCTGAGCATTGTGTATATTGTTAGTACATAAAGAACAAATAATATGATTCATTAAAAATGGAGCATTAGTCCTGACTAATTGTATTATGTGCAGTGCAGTTTGTAATGTTGAGTAAAAATCATTGTACTTTTTAATAACTTTTTAACGTAGCACTACTCATGCTTTTTTAAATCAGTTCCAACTTATTAAAAAATCGCGATGCATTTCATGTATTGCTATGTCTGTAGTAATATTACGTGTCAAAACGCCCACCAAACAAGAACTTTAGCTTCATCAGCAATAATAGCAAGGAAGTACATACACTTGTTTAATTTTCCTTGTAGCACATCAAAAAAAAAAAGAAAGATTCATGAATTTACAGAGGTTAGCTATCTCTCTCCCCAGAGTGCACGATGGAAAACATTACACAAAACAGAAGTAAAGAGATCTTTATAGTTATTACTCAGCGACAACAAGTAATCCACTCGAGGGAAACGCCTTCATACCTGGGCCCAGGTGGAGGGACTCTCCCTGCCTTCAGTTCGTCAAGGATGTGCTCAATGTCCGAAGGCTTCAGATCCTCCTGTGATGCAAAAAAAAAAAAAAAAAAAAAGCAAAGCAAACACAAAGTTAAACTTGTTTCTTACATCAACATGCCACATGATTGAGCACTTTTAAGAAATCTATAAACGTGAACGGTAACTGTTTTAAGCTTTGATCATTTTCTAAATACTTTTAAAGGGGACCACTCTGGTTACTTGGAATAGCAACTCACCCGAGGTAAATTCCCACTAGGCACTACTTGTGAAAGTGTGACAATGAATGCAAGTCAGTAAGGAGATATGACTCGCTGACCAGACCTCAGTTGTTTTTAGCCTAAAACCAGTTGCAGCTATGAGTTGCTCTTTTGCTCTGAACAGGCCCCATTAGAGACTTCTCTACCATAAAAGGAAAGCTTTCCCAGTTGATGTGGCTACATGTGTAATGCAAGGAGCACACATTAGCCATTACCTTACCAGACTGCCCAAATATTTGGCAAAAAGGTAGCATTTAGTAAAAACTGTGAGACTGTATACGACATACTATTAGAAGCAGCCAGGCTGATATCAGATAAGTGGCAAACAGAAACTCCCACCAACAACCCAGAAGCAGAGTTTATGATTAACCGTAGGAGTGGAACCTGCTAACCCATTTTTAGCTACCAAGTCTCAGCTTGTGACTGACTTTCCATTTAACTGTCGAGCTCACAATTAATTGCATCATTGCCCAAGTAGTTCATTATCAGCACTATGTGACATAAGTAGGGTTTACCCCAGAAGACAGTCTTTTCTGAGTCATTACTCCATAAAGATTTGGAGATAAACATTATCTAGTTGGTGACTTGGAACACATACAGTGTTGTTCTAATTACCCCTGAATAACTCCTTCAGACAAAAAATAAAATCTCTCCATGCTGAAAGTACACAAAAACATCATATATTAGGGGTGCAATGGTTAGTGTTATTGATGTGAAACATTTATCAATGAGAATTTTCATAAACATTCATTTAAGAAACATATAATGCCTGCTTAGCTAAATGACTAATTATGTAAATATTAGACTAGTGATTCACAAATAACCACTTCAGTAAAAGATTTGTCATATTTTTAAACAGTTTCGATGAACTTCACAACTGAAAAAAAAAAAAATCAAAATATTTGTGCCCTGATCACATCATAAATATGATGCATTTTGTGTGTCCCTACATTGATTACAACACATTTGCAGGATTGCAAAGGGTTCTGACTCTACAATGCAAGTAAATTTCCTTCTTTCTATGTTTACTTAATATCTGAGTGAAATGATTCCCTAAGGGTGTGTTCAGATGTACCATTTTTCCCCACCAAGTGCCACTGCCTACTCTGTGTGGATTCTTGTTGGATCCAACCACAAGGCATGCAGACTGGAGCGCCTTCAAAGCCGAGAAAATGTCCACTTTTAGAACTGCACTTAGTGATGTCATCTGCCTTTTTATCAATTGGCCAATAACAACAAGAAGAAAAGCCAGCTCACATGCGCAGCATTTATATTACAGTGCATTTCGGGCTGTCATCAGGAATGAACAACCCAGTGTTCTAGTAGAACTTCTACATAGACACGTGCCTAAAAATGTCTGAATCCGCAGTTGGATTGTTTACACATTGAACAGGAAGTTGATTTGACACAAACCTGTCTGTCTGATATTGCATAATTCATACATATGTACACACGACAATATGACAGTCGTAATACAGCATCTAAATATGGGGAACTTTTTGGACAGATTATAAAGACAAAGCTTGTTACCCCCATTAACCTATGCACATTTTCATTTGGACTATGAATAAATTATTTTGAGTAGTTAATTGCAATTACCTGCTTTGATCCAACCCAAAGCTGGCCCCAAAGATCTTGTGATTAGAATAGAGCAAAAACAGTTCAGTTTTATCACTAACTTGCAGTGAGAGCAAGTGACTGCATGTTTCAACCAATGAATGTATAAGGACCAGTGTACTGAATTAGGTTAAACTGCAGTCTAGAAAAAAAAATTATAAAAAAAAAAAAAATTGAGACCTTAAATATTTACATTGTTATCATCGTATTAAAGCCAAGGCATTAATAGAGATAATATTAAGCTAAATATATATAAAATCATCATTTATATGGTACTTTCCTTTGGGAGGTATCTGTTCCAAACCCTAACCCCTAAATTTAAATTTGTTTAAGTATTACCTTTTTATTCTTGTTTTTTTTCTCCATTTTTCCCCTTTTTTGATTTTTCCGTATTACACCTTCCAGGTACACGTTGTCTGCTCTGATAAGTACTACAGATTCAGACATCTTTCTGTAATTTAAAAATCTAATACTTGTAGTTAGTTAGCTACCTGGCTTCTTAGTATGGCTACATCTGTGCATTGTGAGCTGCACTGAATTTCAAGAATGAGCAAGCATTACAGCATTCAGTAAGATTGGAATGTAAGAGGTACATACAAATACTGATATTTGTAAACCTAAAAAAATTACCTATTAAAAGACACACAGCAGACTTTTAAATTAGTTGGTTGCTTTATCTGTACCTGTGACTGACTTAGGGAAATAACATGGTCATAAGGGTCACTGTTAAGATTGTTAGATGAACTTTCAGGAGATCAAGCTCATATGGCAACTTGATGTTTTAGTTCCACCTAAATGTGTGATGGGCAGTATAAGTTTATGTGCCATTGATAAATTACATAACATTATTTTGAGTGTAACATTGTCAGTACTTTTAGAGTACTGTTATTATAGTGAGCTTGTTGGTCACTAATTGTTTAATTTATTCTTTTTTTTTTTTATCTGCTACTAGTTTGTTGGTGCATTTTGTCTGTTGCCAAACCTCAGAAACCTGACTGCAAAACTGCGTATTGTGAAAATGTCAAATATCATGATGTTGTCATTTTTCAATTACACATGCTTTCACCTTTAGTATAACAGAATTATGTTGGGCTAGCGTTGTATAAGAGTGTAAGTGAACTTGTAATGTAAATAAACTGCCATATTTCATAAACAAACTGAATGGTGCATTTTTTTTGTTATTTTCTCAGCTGCTATTGCCGCTCTTCCATTCCTGTTTGTGATGCCCTTTCATTTCCTGCAACTGGGCACTCTGGTATATTGGTTACTACCTTTCTAAGTGTCTGCAAACACCAGACAAGAATATGCCAGCTCAATCTGCACATTACAGGATAGAAGAATAGCCTTCCCTAGAGGTAATAATAAAACCACTCTGTTTTATGAGACCCTTCAAGGCCTGTATAGCTGTACTTACATAATAGTTGTCATTGATTTGGACCATTGGAGCATTCACACATGCGCCAAGACATTCAACCTCTGCTAGCGTGAACAACTTGTCTGGTGTGGTCTCCCCAACTTTGATACCTAAAGGAGAGAGAAGAAAAGTGACCGGTTTCTGCTCAAATAGCAGGAATACAGAAACTAATCCTGTGTTTTATCAAGTGTATTCATCAGTTTACATGTATTTATGGTGTCTCATTTTAATCAAACATTCCTAATTCCTAATATCCTAGTCTAAGACAAGTTTGAGTATGATCCCAACTTAGCTTGGGAAAAAATTCAGCTGCCTGACCAGCACTCCTGTTCATTGTTGACACAGAGCAGAATGTTGCTGCTGTTCTAACAAAACCTTGTCTGGAAAAAAAAAACAGTAACTTTACAGAAGGGGGAAAAAAAACATTAATGCTATTGTAACTTTTAGACAATTTTATTGCACTTTTTTGGTATTTTTGAATGGTGTAAACATCCTTCACCCCCTCTGCCATCTCAGGGTTTTTGTAAGCATGTCAGGATGTACATCAAATTTATTCCTGCTTCGCCACAAGCACCTGCTCTATGATGTGCATTCTGCATATTTGTGATGTCAAGGCTTGATTTATCATTTGATAAAGTTCTCTGCCATTAGGATGTCAGCCCACCGTGCTACAGCCTGAGTTGACTTCACTCGCTGCTCTCCTAAATTAAGCCTGATTGGGAACGAGTGGTTTATAACGACACCAGCTACCTAAGAAAACGAGCTTGCTTTCAGAATGTAGCCCTCTGGTGGAGTGCAGGGGCACTGTTTACTTACCCAGTTTGTTCTGGATGGCCTGCAGGATGCTGTCCGAGTCACACAGCATACATGGTGTAGTGGTGCACACCTGGACGTGGTACTTCCCCATCGGCTGGCGGTTGAACATGGTGTAGAACGTGGCTACCTCGTACACTCTCATTGGAGGGATCTCCAGGATTTCTGCTACCTGGAGAAAATGTCACTCTCACATGAGTTGTTACATCAAGAAATCCGAACTGCCCTGAATATCACTGCTGTGATGGAATAAATTTAACTGAAAACACTTAATGTATGTTTTTTTATTTTATAGTTATGAACATCAATACTTTCAGCTTTTCAGCTTTCAAAATTATGATGACAGGTATACAAATTCATTCACTAACAGAAATAACTCATAGCTTCCGGGCTTGAGAATCAACATCATGTCAAGCTGAATCATAGAGTCATCCTGTCGTATTGTCAGGGTTCTTTGTTTACATGCTTCAAACATTCACACTGTGAGAGCTCGACGGAATTGCTGTTTTATTGTGAATTTTAAGCCTTGACATGCTGAAAAGTGAATCTTAACTCCACAGGGGATGCCACACAACAGTATATGGATATAATTGCCTTTGCTGATGTGGATCCATACAAACTCCCAAACAAGAGGTGGAGTAATGATCTGAATATGCTACCTTTTCTTTTCTTAGCTGGTCTGTTACTCTGGTCTGTTAGGTGCTAATTCTTTTGAGTAATTTCAAGTCCCTCAAAGCCCATGTACAGTTTTTGGCATATTTACTGTTCTACTTAACTCTGGCACTGTAGGTTCCCTTTAACAAACACTGCTAGTCTAGATAGTTAGCAAACTAATAACATTACTGCTAAACTGTACTGTATTAAATCTGCCCCAAAACAATCCAATTTGTAAAACTGAAGTTTTTAAGATAAACAGATAAATAGCTAAAGTTACTAGCCCAGTCGCATCATAACATACCTAATACCTTCACCTGGAAAACAGCAAACTTACAAAAATACAAAATATTATCATTTTTACTTGGAACAGTTAACGAAGTCATATTTGCAAGTGGTAAACCAGGGATTCTAGACGATACGAGTTTATGAGATGTAAGAATACAACCTTTCACTTTCCTACCAGTGGAAACTGATGACCTTGCTGGCGAATATTTAAAAAAATATGCACTTCTAAGATCTAGGTACTTTTTAAAATAGCAAAGAACATGTTTTCTCCAGACCTTAGTTTTTTTGTGTGGTGGGCATATTTTTCAACAAGTCATATTTACTACCTAACCATCTGCTGACAATCATCTGAACACATTATTGTTGGTCAGCATATGACAAACAGTACCAACCAGCATACTGAATACATATTTTTTTCTATTGCTTAATGACGTTATTTAATTATCAGGTTAATTACCAAGACTATGTAGTGGTGCTATTTTAATTTTTTACCTTGTTCATTGCCGAGATGGGGAGCCAGCCATGCTGCCTCTGCGCCAAGTCCAGCACTGGGATGGTAGCAGCCTGCTTGTGTCCTTTGGGATAGTTATTTATTATGGCTTCCACTCTCTATTGTAAAATGCACCCAGAAACATTAATGAGAAATCAAGCAAGCATACGAGTCTAGCAACTCATAGCATCAATCAGAGCACTCCCAGGAGACTCAATCAACAGTCTTTAGGGATTAGGTACTGTAGATTTTCCACCTAGGACTCGGGTATGATAACAAAATGGCCAAACGGGAAATATGTTAAATAGTTTAATGAATTAAAACACATAAGTGTATTGGTCATATCCGAGTAAGTTTTCAGCCAGTCCATTCTTCTTGCCAGGAAAACAGAACCATTTCTTCAAGGAAAACCAAAATATTCACTCACCTTCATATTCTCAAGAGTGAACTCAAATGGAGTATCTGGATTGTTGTCTGCTGTATCTCTGTGCTGTGTTAAATACAAACAAAAACAGCTGAATTTTATTATAATATATGTAATGCTGAATAAATTGTATTTAAAACTTTCACTCAGTAAGACTTAAATATTTCAGAGTTAGAAGACATATTGCATAGTTTCAGGGAAGATCTCTGAGCTAGCTAAGAGCCTCGTCCGATGATAGGAGGGCGCGGTGACATTTGGAGGAAACATGATATTACTGGTTTATAATAACAACTTTCAAATCTACTACTTCCTGCTCGTTTGAACACATATGCGCTTTACATTACACATAACCTTGTATCCTTGTCCACACATTCCTATATTTTTATATTTTATATTATTCCTCTATTTTTTATATTCTTCTATTGTATATTCTGCAAAGAAAACAAGATTTTCGTCTTTTAAATGTTATGGTATTACGAATCTTTAATTACTATGACCAGGGTCAACTACTAAAAGTAAAAAGGTCCATTTTGATTTCAAGTTGACTGCAGCAGGATGTCCCCCAGGACAGAATATTTGTTAGTTCTCAAAATCTTCCTAAACATATTCAGCAAAGTTGTCGTCCACATTTATGAAATGTATTTATGGTTTCCTGGCTAAAACGAGACTTCATCCATCTTCACCATCTGTTCTCAATTGTACTACTGACGTTTTTATAGAACTATGCTGTATTTCACAGCTCATAACAAGCGATCAGACAAACCCTTGTTGAAAAGCTCAAGTCAAAATAGTACTTGAACTCTATTTATCATTCAGAGAATGCTGCCCTCTTCTGAGTGCCACCAGAGATAACTGGACATTTTCACCAGATAAATATAACACTATGAAAACAGATTTAAAAGCAAGCAGTCTGAGTGATATGAAAATACCTGAAGCCAGTAATGTTCTCATGCATTATAACTTTATAGTATAGCACAATGCAACAAAATGACCCTGTTCATCTGACTCTATACTTATGAAACACAAACATTAATTATCCAAGTAATTATAATTACTCCAATCGCGTGTGAAATTCAGGCTTAGATTAGCAATCAACTGATTATTTTGACAATCAATTTAGTAACAATTGCCTTTAAAAAGCCAAACAATTAAAATGGACAGAAATTAAAAATTACAAACCATGCAGAGCCCTTCAAAATTTTGTTAATACTTTACTGGGAGAAAAAAGATAAAGAGGATGCCCTTAAAAACTAAATAAAAACACTATGGGACAAAACAATACATAGATCACCCATCAGGCTCTGAGAGACATCTAGTTCATCATTGCAGGGATTAGTACTCATCAGTACTGTATGATGAAGGTGCTGCAACATCCTGATCAATTTCAATGTAATGGGTAGCACCTACAAATGCTGCATTGCCAAACTCTCTAATCTTTCACATGTAAGTCAGTCAGAGTTCACTTAAAACCATTTAATTAATGGTTGATAGTCATGCATTCTTTCATTCATCCTTCCTTCATGGCGCAAGCTACCATTCAGACTCTTTCCACTCTATTCCACATGTTCCTGAATTAAATCCAGGTGTACTGTGTACTGTATTACTGCCATTTCTAAGATCATCATGTACAGGCCATTTTAACAATAATCTTCTAAGCAGGATTGTTTTTATAAAAAATAAAATACATAAATAAATACATTTTAAAAACAAGGATTCAAAGTCCTTACCAGAAAGATGCCTCCTGCTCCAGGACGAGCAGCAGACTGGTACAGGCTCCTGACCTGCCTGCCCTGAAGTAATCAGACAGACTGCATTAGAACACTGACAATGTACTGTTCAGGGATGGAATAAAAACTTTCACTCAACTGCATTTTCAGAAGAATAAAACAAGTACTTGTTTCAAAACTCAAGGATAAAGAGTTTTTTTTCTATTTTCCTCAATCAGTTGAGTTTCCACACATTTTGTGTCCAATAAAATTTACATCAGTGCAGAATGAAACTGCCAACAACTACGCTGATCATTTCATCTTTGAGTAAAAAATAGCACACAGGAGCACAGCGTGCAGCAACTGAGGGATCAGGCTTCTGGTTATGACAATATTTCATTATGCATGCTAAGTTTATTGTAGGTACGTACACAAGATTCAATATGATAGTGTTTGATACAAAATTTTACATACAGCAAAAATTAAGGCTGAAAAAGTCATTTTTTGTAATTTATTGAAATTACAGTTTAAAAGAGTGCAACTTTCAAATCGCTAAATTTTCACTTTTAAATCTTAAGTTTTAAGGGGTAATTTTTATCTAATAACACAGAGATCGTGAAATCACAGTTTGCCACACTACATTCAAGGTTTAAGCCTCAGGCTCGAAAGACATTGATGCTGAAATTGATATTGGAAGCATAAAAGCCTTGAGACTAATAGAATTAATTAATGAAAAACAAATACAAAAGAATCACATTTAAATCGGTCACAATATTGGTCAGAAAAACTGACATTTGGTATTTTCACCAAATTGATCAGACCTACAAAAATTAAGGAGTCCCTGAATATGAATAATGTGCCTTGTGTTTATATGTTAATGTTAGTATGTTAACATACCAAGCTCACAGCATACATGCATGTCCACAAGAGCCATAACAATGCATGTCCTTTGGATACCATTTTCAATTCTTATGTCCAAGAATGAGCTTGATTTTCAACATTTTGCTAATATTAAATGTTTCAGGACTCCACAGAGCTAATTAACTATACATATTGGTTTGGCTCCGAAAAAAATAAAAAGTTTGCAAATAGATGCCTAGTTTTTAAATCAAGGTTTCCATGAAAGATGATAAACTAAATCCCTCGGAAGAGTGGTGTATCGGCAACGCAGTTTTAATTCTGATATTGAAATTTGATTTTTTAAATATTTGTATTGAAATTGTTACACCTCTAGTTTATTGTAGCATTTAAGTGAATTTATGATTTTGTATTTCATTTTGTTGGAAAGAGTTCAGACTAGACAAAGCATGATCAGCTAGTTGCCAGCATCAAATTTAGTGTTAAAAAATGTAAAATGCATATATTGTCTCTTACTTCTCGCTGGTGTCACAGCAAAAATGTTTTTTCAGTTTTTGACATAATTTGAAAATGCCTGTTTGTTTTTACATTGTACACATTTCATGATGAACAGACCAAAAGAAATGTATGGGAATTTCTTTCCTACGTAAAGTTGCCATTGTGGAGATAAAAGGTTTTGTTCTGAGAACAATCATCTGTTAAATCATCTATTCTTTGAATTATATACCTGAATAATGTTGCAATGTAGATTAGGGCTGCAGCTATCGAATATTTTTGGAATCGAGTATTCTGTCAATTTTTTCATCGATGAATCGAGTAATCGGATAAATCACACTTATGTGTTTTTAAACAACTGTATTGATGGTGTGTTATGCAACGTGAAAGGTCTCTTAAAATGAGCAAGCAATTGGCTGTTATTCCTCACAAAAGGATTTTTATTCAAACTCAACACTTTCACTAGATCAAAGCTTAAAACCTTGGGCTTATTTTCTCCAGGACTAAGCCAATTTATTCAACCTTTCTGTGAAACTTTTATGATGTACATGATAAAACTATGAAATACAGCTTCACAAACATAGGTTAGTCTATTTGTCCTTAGTTTTATCTGAATAAAAAAGGGAAAAGGGAATGTAGTGAATGTAGTCATAAATGAATTTGTCCTTCTGTTGCATTTAATTATTACTACCTTATGTATGAGGAAGGCATGTTTAGAGATCTAACCTATTAGAGAGAGTGTGTGTGTGTGTGTGTGTGTGTGTGTGTGTGTGTCTGTTCGCGAGTGGGAGGGAGAGATGAGGAGAGATAAATTGCATCAGTGAGATCTTGGTGTATTTGCTGTCTTGCTACTTATTATGCCTGGTCACTATCGACTCATAACACGGGCTACAAATAATTACAAACACTGTAAGTTACGTTCTACCAAGCGCTGGTGTTCATATCAGTTATCAATCGTAAACATACGCTGGAGAGGCTCCGAGTCGGCTTGGAGAAGTGCACTTCACGTGAGGATGCTTTGGGTTCAGGTGCTGCAGCATTGACGAAGTACTATTATGGTAGGCCAGGTCCGTTTTACAGTGTATACACTGCACTACATTGTCCGCCTTGCGCAGCGTAAAATAGTTCCACACTTTAGACATTTTCTGCCTTTTTACACACACCGGTATCTTTATTTATCTGCCATTGCCATATAGAGCTAAATAAATCGCGCCGCCTTATAAATCTCTGAAAAAGTGCTTCAGTTCTAACAGTCTGTGTAAAACAATGATACAGGAGCTGCGCGGTAGTCTACAAAGCGGGAGTGAAACGATAAAATAGATGGACTTTGGTGACATGAATTAAACGAAGCCTCGAGGCTCGAACATTTTTTGTAATCGAATTATTCGAGTTACGCGAATAATCATTTCAGCCCTAATGTAGATCATTTCTGTTAGGTTGGGCTCCATGCAGCCATTATGAAATGGGTAAGATTTTGACACATTTTAAATACATTAGCTTAAGCCCAGTTTTGCTGCTTTTTCCACTTCTGATATTATTTCAGAAACAGTAATGCAGTGGGAACATTTCATTATAGTAGTCATAACTTCACTATTCAAAGTGTCCAGATGATATACTTACACACCCACAACACCTACTTTATTAGAAAAACGGCTGATGAGAGTTTAGGGGAGTGGTCTCAAACCCTGCTCCTAGAGATATACCTTCCAGCAAACCTAACACACTTCCTTGACCTAATCAAGGACTTCTGAAGGTAGTAGTTATATGGATCAGGTGGGATCTCCAGGAGCAGGTTTCCTGACCACTGGCTTGACTGCAGCACATTTGCTCCTAGCACAACTTGTGTTAGCCACCCTCTAACCCTTCATCAATAGACATTCACTCTTTGCTGGATATTTCTCGATGGTAGACCACTCTCAACCGTGCATATCAATATTCCTTGCTGACAATATGCGCATAACAACAGTGTGCAATTGTACCTCAATACAGTGTAAACACAGTATAGATGTTTCTAATAAAGTGGCCAGTAAGTGGAAGTACAAAGTAAATAAAAGGATGTCAAGTGCATGTCTCAGCTATCTGGAAGTCGCAAATGACAATTATGTGCCAACTTTCTTTTCTGTGATCTGGTTAATAGTTTGATCTTGTATGGTAGATTAAAGCAAACTGAATCAAAACAGCGCAGCTAGGTTTCTATACAAATTACCGCAATATCAACCATCACCCAGCTAATTACTGCGAGACATATTTTCTGTATGCTTACACGCCTGCACGGTGCATAAAAAGGTCTAAAGACAGCTCTGACAGCTTGTTAGCTGACCGTCTGCTAACGTTAGCTAGCTCGCTATTTTCCATTCGCCCTTGCAAGATGTCATGAAGCTAAAACTAGCCGGCCACGCACAGCCCCGTCAGCTGAACACACTAACGATAGTAAAGCGACCGCTAAACATTCCAAACATTAAAATAACATACCGCATGGGACGCCGCTGCTCGAAGTGCTGAAGATAAATACATACTTAGAAATGTTTCTGTCCGGTCACTCTACCAACTCACAATGGCGGACATCAGAGAGCGCCGTCAGATCGATTCGGCTGGTCTGCGTTCGCATTCAGCGAGAGGGAGCCAGTCCGTATAATCGAACACAGACAGCGTACTCTACCTCCAGTGTGAGCCTAGATTTCAACTGTGTCCTAAAACTACGGTTCATCTATCATCTGTCATATTGTGTAAAAGTCTGTTGCACAGCATATCTCAGCCACACCGGTTTCAGAATCCATGACTTTGCATGCTTTGTGAGTTTTCGTCCGTTTTCTCTCACCACAGTGAAGACTATTCTGACTCAGATGAATAAGAACAGACGCGGTGTTCCGCAGTCTATCAGGTAACGACTGCTCTCTGGCCTCCTGCATTAGCCAGTTAGCGGGGAAAAACATTTTAAACAGCCCCTCCCTCAAGTATCTACTAATTTCCCTTTGGTTTTTCAAACGCTCCACACACCTTCGATATACATCAGAAGACTTTCTTAGTCTTTCAATAAGAAAATAGTGCTCTAAACACTACTATGGCACGACTGCAGGAGGCATGTTTACATCATATAACCACTTATAACTACTCCGAAATGAACAATGATCTTTTGAAATGGTGAAACTCTGGTTTGCATCTCAACAGACTTAGCAGATCAAACCTAATCAACACCCACTTGGAGCATACAAAGCTCAAGAGCTATGTGGACTCTAGAGCAGTGGCTGCCAGCAGAACAGTACTTGTCTGACTGCACTGAGCCAAGAGTAAAGTTTGGTGGAGGGGGGATTATGGCATGGCGTTGTTTTTCAGGAGTTGGGCTCGGCCCCTTAGTTCCAGTGAAACGAACTCTTAATGCTTCAGCAGACCAAGATATTTTGGACAGTTTCATGCTCCCAACTTTGTGGGAACAGTTTGGGGACGGCCCCTTCCTGTTCCAACATGACTGTGCACCAGCGCACAAAGTGAGGTCCATAAAGACGTGGATGAGCGAGTTTGGTGTGGAAGAACTTGACCAGCCTGCACAGAGTCCTGACCTCAACCCGACAGAACACCTTAAATTAGCGATGAATTAGAGTGGAGAAAGCGAGCCAGGCCTTCTCGTCCAACATCAGTGTCTGACCTCACAAATGCGCTTCTGGAAGAATGGTCAAAAATTCCCATAAACACACTCCTTAACTTTGTGGAAAGCCTTCACAGAAGATCTGGAGCTGTTATAGCTGCAAAGGGTGGGCAGACATACGCATGTACAAACACTAATTGCTGTGGTTTGACACACATATTTTGTGTATTTAGGTTGAAAAGCTTGTATGATACAAACAACGTTAAATTATATCGAGTTTATTAGGATTTCATGAAGTTACAGTTCTTAATAACCGCCCCTCGGCCTGCTATTGACCCCACTTAACATTTGCAGTCAGGGCTGAACTGTTCACAAACGGTCGGCTCTCAAAACACGAAGTTATGAAAAATGTCCCGGTGACAAAGATGCCCATTCCAGGAAAAGTGGGACAGAGGAATCCAGCATTGCGTTAGGAGAGTGGGAAGGCTTGTCGCTCTTGTCTCGTTTTCTTGGCACACAAGCGGCCGCCTGCGTTCAGTTGCTGTCGCCAGTCTCCTCCTTTGTAATTGGATCAGCAGGAGAGACGCAGTTTAGCCAATGAAAAAGTAGGAGTGCCGAACGCAGCGTTCTGATTGGTCGCTGCGGCGCTGAGCAGACCTGGGGAATAACGCGGTGTGAGGATTAGGGGGTGGGGCTCACACCATAAACCGCTTCATAGCTGAAGCGCAGGGCAGCGCTCTGCACTCAATGCCTCTCAGAGTCCAAACAGCAAGGAACTTGGGACTTCTCAGCTGCTTCCCACTTTAAATCCAGCTGACCGCTATGGTTGTACCGGGGCAGCAGAACCAAGAGGAGAAGGTCTTCTATCCTCCAGAGGATCTGCGGGTGGATGCTCACGTGCCTGACTTTAACTCATACCTTGAACTGTACAAGAAGTCCATTGAGGAGCCTGAAGGTAAGTCAGTTGAAGAATGACATGATGAATCTCAGTGTATATGCCATAAAACAAGCAGAGATGGGTCACGTGTCTGTGATAGAGAGTGAGAGAGTGTTGTCATAAACTCTCCAGCAAATCTGTTAATCCACAGCGTTCTGGAGAGAAGTGGCTCAGGAGTTCTATTGGAAGGAGCTTCCCAATGGTCAGTTGCTGCAGTACAATTTTGATGTCACCAAGGAGAAGGTGTACGTCAAGTTCATGGAAGGAGCTAAGACGAACATTTGCTATAATGTGTTGGACCACAATGTTCTGACCCGGAACCTGGGCGAGAAGGTGGCGTACCACTGGTGAGCTAACAGGCTTTGCACCATTCTCATGTGGAAGAAACTCACATCACTAGGAACAGCGAAGCCACAGTTTTTTGTCTAATGCTCAGTCCATTCAAATATAGGTGGCTAATATGGTCAATTAAATTCATAGACGGGCTTTCAGTCAGCAATGGTGGCGCAGTTTGAAAACACCATGGTCTTGTTTGTTTTCAAGAAAGAAATAATTAAAGTCACCAGTGTTGAATTAACAGGAGTGGAGTTAACCTGAACCTAATGTAACTCCTCAGGCATATATTTAACTCTGTGGGTTAATATAACACTGGGGATGTTATTGTGTGCTTCTGCCACTTGTGAATGTCCTTGCAGACTTTAAATGAATACTCCAGTGCTTTTCAATACGAATCTGCATCATCTAAAGCATGTAGTCAATAACCATGGACACTAATTTTCCTGTACTGAGAAAAGAACATATTGACACACATATAATGAAAGCATATAATGAAAGTCAATGGGTAGATGGAAGAACATTATAAGTTTGTCCTTTGTTTTCTGTTTCTTTACTAAGTACAGAGAAACACATCAAAATTATTGTCAGTCATAAACTACCAATGCTGGAGATGGAGATTAGCTTGATTAATGCTACAGTATTCGTCTAAAATATGATAAATGTAATAAATGCTAAAATGTGTATTGTGGGTAATGTATCATATATACTGACCATCTCAGATTTGAAGGCCTGATCCTAGATCAGTGTGGAAGAGTCTGAACTACTTGTTCTCTCAACCAGTAGATGAGGCCAGCTAAACATACTCATAACAGTACTCATTTATTTCCTAAACAGCAATGTTAGATGAACTGACACGGTAATGTGTTAACTGAGCTATTCAGATAGCTTTTTGTGACCAAACCATTGTGTGTTACATCAAATGCAAATGTTATTACATTGCACCGTGAAGTGTAAATAATGTATTTAATTTCCAGTCAAAGTGGCCATTACATACAGGTTGTTTATTTCTGAGGAGATTAGATATAAGATAACCCATTTGCAAAAGGACGGTGACTGTCAAAGGAAAGAAACAGGTTTCCCAAGCTAAAGTTCTAAAAATGATTAAAAGATAAAGAGAAATCACTTGTGTCAGATCTGAAAAAAATCCACAGATGTTTCTTTCCATCCTTCCACTGTGAGAAGACAGCTCAACACTATGGGTATAAAAGGATGTATAGCTGTCAAGAAGCCCATTGAGAAATGGAATAAAAAAAAGAAAGTTGCAAACCAAACAACTTCTAAGAACTTTGGAGGTGTGGAAAAAATATCCCTGCAGATTTCTTTGAAAAATTTCAAGCAAGTCTCCTGAAAAGAATAGAAGCTATAATAGTACCAAATGGTAGACATCCTGAATACAGAAAAATGTAGCATCATGCTTAGTAAAATACAGACAACTTGTACGGCCTTTTGACTCTAAATTAAATTAAATAAATGTTGAGGTGTCTCTGACTTTTGCACAGTATTATACCACAGCATATTGTTATTGAAATGACAAAAGTGCAGACTTGTAGCCTTTATTTGGTATTTTCAACCTGATTGGGTGAACGGTGAAGGAATTACAGCTACCTCTATACTAAGACACTCTCTCACCACCACTTAAAAGTAATTGGACAGTTATACCCTTATCTGTTGGCCAGGTATGTGTTATTCCCTCATTATTTCAATTATAAGTAAACAGAATAAAAGTGTAGCATTAATTTCAATCTGGCGTTTGCATCTGGAATCTTTTGCTTTTAATTCTTAATATAAAGTCCAAATACCTCTGCCTTCATTAGGCTGAAAAATCAAAACAAATCAATCTGAGGAATAACAAAAACATTAGGTGTGGACAAATCAACATTCTGGTGCATTCATAAAAAGAATGAATGTACCAGTGAGCTCAAAAACCCCAAAAGACCATGGAAAACAACTGTGGTGGATGCCAGAAGATCTTGCTCCCTGGCAAAGAATAACCCCTTCAGAACAGTTGGCCAGCTCAAGAACACCCTCCAGGAAATAGGTGTATCTGTGTCAAAGTCCACATTTAAGAGAAGACATAACCAGAGTATATACAGAGGGTTTTCCCCAATATTTAAACCATTGGTGAGCCTCAAATACAGGAAGACCAGATCGGAGTTTGCTAAAAACATCTGTACAGCCTGTACAGTTCTGGAGCAGCATTTTGTGGACAGACGACACAAAGATCAACTTGTACCAGAATAGTGAGAAGAGAAGAATATGGAGAACTCTGCTCATGATCCAAAGCATGGTAGAGGTAGTGTTATGATGTAGGAGCTGGTTCCTTTGTATTTATCAAGCAGAAAGTGAAGACAGATGCAGTGAAATCTGACAGAGCATCATTAGTGAACATGGTGATGACTATGGGTTCCAGATTTTAGGCAGTCATTGACTGCAAAGCTTTTGCAACCAAGTATTAAAATAGACAGTTTCATTTATCATTGTTACTTTGTCCCTAAAAATGGGGACTGTGTTATTATGGACCTGACTGTACACCGATGTTCTGCTGATTATAGTAATGGTATATTAATGAATCGTGTATATTTACTATATAACATACATCGTTTCATAGCGGTAGTGAATAATTCTTAGACATTACTGAGTAATAAAGCTTTAATATGAATAACTAGATAATAAGTCCAGAGTTTAGGCAGTTAAACAAAGTATTTGAATCAGCTGTAGTCTGAGAGGACATTAATGCATGAAGATTTGCACAGAATTACAATCCCAATGCATAGTTTAATGCTATGTCTTGGTAAATGGGGGCATAATTAGTCTAGACCCTAATACAGTCTAGACTGTTTTTATCTGGCTCAGTGGTTGAGCTGATCTTGGCCAGCAGTCCAATCTTGCCTGTCCTGTTACTGGATGCCAAGTAGCATAGAATGCTAATAATGTGGGGGCGGGCATAACAGTAGTTAGACATTAACTGATAGCTACTGCTACAGAGCACATGGGCAAAGCCTATCCCACAATGTCAGGCTCTGACTGAGGCATGGACGGAGCGTGGTCCATGGATGTCATAAATATAGAGAGTTCCAGGAAGAAAGCTACGCTAAGTTTAGTGGCTTAGCTGCCATGCATTATGATGCAACACACTAACAATCATACCGTCAAGGTCATTTTATCTGGACGGGGGCATCTTGTTGTCGGTCACTCTATTATGGGGACAGACAGGTGCAATGGCCTGAAGAATACAAGACAAGCATTCACGTGTATGTTCCAGGATGACACGGCACATCTGCCACATAACGGGTGTATACTTACTGTCACAATGGTAAACACTGTGTTATGTGGAGTGCTGGTCCAATGTGCAGTCTGCTTTCAGCACCAAAGCAAACAGCGCAGCTTTGAGCAGGCTGCTGGCCATATTGTAATTTGTCAATTTGGCCATTCTTTTAGCTTGAGCAATAAACACATTACTGTCCAAATACATTGCTGATGCTCATCCAAATGTAACACGGACAGGGGTGCCAGAGGACACTGTGGCTTCTCCTGCAAAGAGGACAAGGGTTTTTCAGATAATAGAACAAGCACACAAATGTCAAATATACACAAATATATGGTGTTCAGTGCTCTTCCAGCACCATGGTGCCAAATTCAAAACATAACCAGTGTTTAGTGGAGTGACCAAGACTTACATAGACTACATATAGACAGCACATATAACGCAGAGTTCAAACGTTGAGATGTAAAGTCATTCAGAGTAGTTTGATGTGAAATGGTGCACTGAAAAAATAGCTTTATTTACAGTGGTGGTAATTTAGTGCTAATTAGCCATTTTACTTACTATCCAAAACCACCAGTGAACCTACATGTCTTTTTTGAATGCCTACATGTCAGTTTTTATATGTTGTCAATCTGGGAAAGAAAAAGTTTTCTTTACAACGCCTGCATGCACCTGCCCTAAAAATACATTTTAGGCCAAAACCTTATCTCAGGTCTATTACAAAACAATGTCGCAGGCATCAGGTAACACATCCGTAACCATTTCCTATAATATCCTTCTGTAACGTCACTTTTAGAGGTAATACAATGTTCCAGACATCTGATTCTTATCACCACCACTGTAAACAATTCCCCAAGGTTCTCTAGAATGGAGCATTTCACATCAAACCACTCTGAATGACTTTGTTTACATGTTAATATGTTAATTATGCAGAAGGTTTGGTTGAATTCCCCTTTAAACAAGATCAGTGCTTAGTAATAATACAAGTATACAACAGTGCCAGACTTGGCTCAAAGCCCAAAGGAGCTTTGCCTCTACACTTCTACACTACACTCTCAGAAATAAAGATACAAAACTGTTACTGTGGCAGCGACTCTCTTCTCATTGGGGTGGTACCATCAAGGCTTCATCTCAGTACCTTTAGAGAGGGAACACAGTTGTACCGTAATCCATTGAAATTATATTTTCTAAGTTGTATTGACTCCACACACCCCATCTCATCTCCAGGCTTATTGTATTACTGTGTTTTAAAACATTAGGTTATGAAAAGGTACAAATATGTATTTTTACACTGGGAAAAACTTATTTAAGGTATACAATTGTACTGTTGTGCCTTTGAGGGTACATTTGCATTGTTTGTACCTTGATGAATGACAAATGTACCTGCACAGAGCCTTTATTTCTAACAGTGTAGGTATACCAATATTGATGTTTTTTGTAAACCGTGAACCTTCTTGAGAGCTGCTGCTTAAGAACTGTATAATTACACTGACTACATAGGGGCGTAGACTTCTTGATGATTGGTACTAAAACTCTCTGCAGGGAGGGGAACTCACCTGATCTTCGCCTCACCATCACCTACAGCCAACTGCTGAAGCAGGTGTGCAGGTGTGCCAATGCTCTGAAGAAGCTGGGTAAGACTTCTGTCATATTGCATTTCTGTTCATGAACTGCAACCAGACTCATTAAGGTATTCATAAAAGCACCTCAAATCAAAAATTAAAGTTGTGTAGAGTTTACAGGTTTAGGGTTAGTTACATGTTTATATTTTAATAGCATAAAACTTCAATTATGGAGAAATGTGACACATATTTTCAGTTGATGCAACTCAAACAATCCTTCACTCATATAAATAATGTCAGTGTAATTGTACCTTTAAAGTAATCACAGCTCAAAATGACATATGTGGCCTTAATCCAGTTGAGCATCATGGACTCAAAAGACATGTTATAAATGGACATGTTATGAAAACTTTAAAGCTACATTGTCTTCTGTGCTTCACTGCAAACACAAGATTGATAACGGCACTTCATGAACATCAGTTTCAAAGAACAGTTAAGAACACTTACTGGACTACTCCATAAGGAACAAATAATTGGCTACAAAATAATCAAAGGGACAGAATACAGGCCGGACAAGTAAACTGTAACACAAAACACCATCATTTTTAATATAATAGATACCAGTAAAATGCATCTATACTTCAACTTTAGCACGAAGATATTATGTTACAGCCCAAAATGAACTGTAATTGATGAAAATAAGTGCTAATTAACACAAACCAACAAACTGCAAAGAATGCTGACTTTCTATCACAGACGATAAAGGAGGAGACTCGTTGAAATATGAAAGGCAGAGCTTGTAATGCTCAACATGACATGTTTACAGAGAAAAATAGGCAGTCAGCTTGCTGATTATGCTGCAAGTGGGGAAGCCCTCATCATTGTGGAAATCTGCCACACAGTAGCCAGTTTTTGTGCATATTGTCAGGTTTTTGTCAGGTTATTGTCTATTTTTATAAGAAATATGTTTTTGAAACAGTAACTTGACCTCAGTTTCAAGTATTTTGGTCTCCCCTTTCAAAGAGTTAGGGGCCTGGTTTTGTGTGGCTGGAAATAACTGCAATGTGGTGTTGCAATGATGGCCATCGAGTCAGCAGACTTATAAGGACTTAGTTATAAGGACTGCTATAAGGACTTAGTTTCTATCTACTAACATGACCTCAGAAAACTCATATCATTGAAGTGTCAGTAAATTTATTGTGGACAGTTCTTTTTGCTTGAAATTGTAAATAGGACCCAGTTTCACAAACTCAAAAAGGAGAAATTATTATTATTATTATTATAACAAACTTAATATATTTATTTATGTATAACACGTTTTCTTCATTCTGTCCAGTTGATGAATTGCAGCATTGGGGTTTACAGCATATAGAAAGCAATAGTCAGTGAAAAGCAATTATCCTTTTACCCCAAATGTAATTTTAAAAATATGACAAAAGTACATCATACAGCTAAAAACAGTAGTGGCAGCCATCTTGATACCTGGATTTTGCCCATACTTTTGTTTATTATTGTGTACAGTGTCAGAAATGAGTCCACAGAGGTTGAGATACGTGTGTGATGCTTAAAGCATGCAGCATGCACAACACAAATTAGTTTATATTAGCCTCCATTACTTGTTAGCTACATTAGCCTCATATCTTCAGTGCTAAGTTAAGGGAATGAGCTTTAAATACTAAATATGTCTTGGCTGATCCACTACATTTAAGATAGAAAATCATGTAAATTTTTGAGGTAGGTTACATGTTCATAATGGCTTTATTTGGGGAGGTCCAACTTTTTTATTCGTGATAGACAAGGGTCAGTAAGGAGGCAGGCAGCAGCAGCTGCTAGAATAGAGGACAAAAACCAAGGACAAGGAAACAAGAATACAAATACAAAGAACTACAGCCAGACTTCACAAAGAGCAAACCAAACAAAGCAGTATACATACACAAGAGATAATGACTCCAGAACAAGCAGCAGGTGAGTGTGATAATAAGGGGGAGGAGTCAGGACAGAGCTGGAGCCAGAGTGAGCCAATGCAAAATGAGTCATCCCACATGCTGCTTGCACACTGTCAAAAAACACTCTTTGATTGAAAAGTTTCACCCCAAATTTTTCATTTTCAACAACTGAGTGGGCTTTAGACATTCCACAATAGTCATGTCATTATATCCGGAATTGTTTCACATGGATACACAGCATTTTAGAATGCTTCAATTGTAATCTGAGCGTGGAGTTGTAACATAGGCTTTTTCCCATTTCAGGTGTGAAGAAAGGAGACAGGGTGGCCATTTACTTGCCTATGATCCCGGAGCTTGTATACTCAATGCTGGCCTGTGCCAGAATAGGAGCAGTGCATTCGATTGTGGTGAGCATGCACCAGAACCCCTCACATCTGCAGCAGCACCTGCAAAGTCAAAAGCATCAAACACCAAACCATTTCACTGTAGTGTCTTTTTTGCTAGTGCAGAACCACAGTTCACAGGAGACGTTCTTTTGGTGGAGCAGTTCACTTAATATAACCTATTATAACTGAAATATATTTATGAGGAATATAATTTACTTTTTATTCAGTACCACTGGAGCCATTCACATTTAGTTACTAAATTCTTTTATATATTGCATTTCAATTTATTCTGTTCTGCTGGTTGCGTAATTGAACTGCTTTGCTGAATTTCATTTTATCCCTAAGGGTTCCCAAAAAAGAAGAGAATAGCACCTAAAACACTTGATAGATAACTGGATATAGTAAAAAGTTCCACTGCAGTTCTGTAGTAAACTAAGAATTGCATATGTTTCTGGACTCCTTCTCAAATTGACTAAAAATGTTTGTCTATTGGCCAAAAATGATTAGACTCCATTGGGGTCAGCCAATATGCAGTGTCCACTGCTTTTGTTGGCTTTTTGTCTGGTTCCAAAGTTATAAGTCTATATTTTCTAAACGCGTAGTTGAATACACTCATCTTTACCAAGAAAAATAGAATTGAGGAACGTCATATTTAGGGTTCATGTAGAGTTCAGTACTCAGCTGGGTATTGGGCATATGGCAAAAAAACAGCCCTCTGTCTACTTCTGCCAGGACTATTTCTGTCGTTCGTGTTCTCACTCCAGTTATCTAAAGGTTGCAGTTGAAGTTAAAAATACTCCAGGGGTAGTTTCAAGGTGAATTTTGATGGAGCATATAGCTCTGATTTTGCCTGAATGTGAAAAGCCTTATTCCTCCTAGGCCACTGTTCTCATTTCTCCAACTGAAGAAAACATTTTTGTTAGTTTATACTTTAAACATAAATGTTCTAACCCTTGAAAACTGTGTATGTTATGTACCAGAAGCATTCCAGGTCATGTACTTGGCCATAGAGGTGAAGTTGCCTGCCAGAACCTTTCAGGCCTTTTTATAGAGCAACTCTGCTTAGTCACGTCAATTCAAGCACATTGTTATTTTAGGGAGGATGTGTTCAGTAGAATGACTAAGATAAATTATGAGCACTGAGCAAGAGAAGTAAAATGAACCAAGACATGTTTTGTGTCCCAAATTTGCTTCTTCTAGTTTTGCACTGGAGCGATAATGCTAATGTAGATAACAGGCACTGCTTAGCATTGTCCAAACATGGCTAAAACATCACACTCTCACCTCACATTGTGTTTAGTTGCAATCATAGACTTTTTTACATGGTATCTGACTATGTATGACATAATGTTAGCTATAAAGTGCACATTACATAGCTAAAACCACCATTAGCCTCCTTTAAACTAGAATTTTGCCCATATTTTTGTATTTTTTACTACACAAGAAAATCTTTTTGAGGTAGTAGTAGGCAGTACCAGTTTAATCAGTCAACAGGTTGAAAACCTTCCTCAGGTAAGAGATCTGTCAGAACTGTTATACTGGCAAGCAACAAATAAGCATGTACAGCTCAATGCACAAAATATGCTAACGTTATCTCCTTTAGCTGGATGGCTGGGTCAGGGGGTTTCCATCACATTTCAAATGAAAATGAAAACACAGCAGTCCCTCAGTCACCTCCTGCTATCTAGTCTTTGCGTCTGATAAAGTCCAATTTGTTGTTTTTTTGATGCAGTGGACATAAAGGAATGGCTAGTCTTACAGGGTTAGCCTTAGACTAACATGGACACCGAGCAGGGAGCTGAGGAGCTGCCTCTGAGCCTTGTCCAAAAACAACCTGTGTACCAGCTTGCACTGTTGCATGAATGACAGTATTATCTTTCAAATTTGAACAAAAGCTTGCAAAGAAGCCAACTTCAGCCTTGTAGACAATAATATATGGAACAACATTTAGCATTTTTTGATAAGCCCAAGGGGCTAGTGTTAGAAAGCAATACTGATGTAGTTTTATCTATCTATCTATCTATCTATCTATCTATCTATCTATCTATCTATCTGTCTATCTATATATATATATATATATATATATATATATATATATATATATATATATATAGATGCATGAGTGCTGCCAGCATTGCTGCAGAGGTTGAAGACGTGGGAAGTCAGCCTGTCAGTGTTCAGACCATATGCTACACAGCACATTAACTCAGTCTGCATGGCCGTCTTCCCAGAAGGAAGCCTCTTCTGAAGCTGAAACGCAAGAAAGCCCACGAACAGTTTGCTGAAGACAAGCAGTCCAAGAACATGGATTACTGGATTCATGTCCTGTGGTCTGACGAGACCAAGATAAACATGTTTGGCACAGATGGTGTCCATCATGTGTAGTGGCGCCCTGGTGAGGAGCGCTTTTTGCCTACAGTCAAGCATGATGCATGAGAGCTGCCGGCACTAGGGAGCTGCGGTTCATTGAGGGAAACATGAATTCCAACATGTACTGGGACATTCTGAAACACACACAGACACACACACACACACACAATATATATATATATATATATATATATATATATATATATATATATATATATATATATGTATATATATTTCAGTTTTGTTTTTACTATTTAGCACAAAAAAAACCAAAAGAAACAAATAATAAGTGAAGAAATCACAGAATGCCACCTACAAAAATAAGTTTATAAAAAATGATATACAGTGACATATACCACTTTTAAAATTAAATTAAATGAATTTAACCATTATATATTTTTTGGCCACATCACCCTCTGCTAGTTTAATGCAGTTTACATGGTGCTAAACTAGCAGCTTGTTAACTACAGCTTTGCAGGTCCGGTGCAAAACTAAAGCAGAAAACCTCAGACTTGAAACACCTTGTCTGATCGACTACATTTGGGGTAAAAAGACAACTGTGTACATTTCTTGCAAGACCATTGCTTTACAAATATGTCAAAATCGATTTTAAGACTGTTAGAGCTGAAGACTACGACTATGTTTAGGACAAAATTTTGAACTGCTTCTTTCATTAATTCTGTTTTCTTTCAGTTTGCAGGTTTCTCTTCAGAGTCACTGGCTGAGAGGATCATGGATGCTCAGTGTAGCATCCTGCTGACAGCAGGTAATATACACACACACTCTCACACGCATATGCACACACACACACACAGACATGCATGCATCAACAAAAAAACATCATCATCATGGTGTGAGAGTGATTATCTGCAGATGGCTCCTTTAGCAGGATTGCAAGATAAAGTGCAATAAGCAACAGGCGTGTTTCTGTAGGTTTTGTTGTGGTGTTTTTTAGAACTGTCTTGAACTCTGGTGTGCTCTTTCAGTATTCCTTGTCCATTCTTGTGTGTGTGTGTGTGTGTGTGTGTGTGTGTGTGTGTGTGTGTGTGTGTGTGTGTGCGTGCTCATGTTAGACGGTGTCTACAGGGGGGAGAAACTGATTAACCTGAAGCAGATTGCTGACGAGGCACTGGAGCACTGTCGGGAGAAGTAAGTCTTCCTTTAAGAGTAAGTCTCTGACATCACAACGATTCAGCCATCATGTAATTTCTAATGGAGAAATCCCAGGGCATTTTAGGCCTTCAAGTCATTTTTAGTTCATTTTTATTTAATGTAATTATCATGTTTGTAATATTGCAAGTATTCATAGCTGAAGCTACAACCTAGATACGTCACTGACTAAATATGAGTGGAGGTTTAAATAGGTTTCGGTCAGTTGTTAGAAATGGAAAACAGCAGTGGAAGCTCTCTGCTAAGACTCTTTACTGAAATTGTCATTGTAAAACTAAAAGGTACTGTATATCACTGTCGGAAGAAAGCTGTCGTTTTTCAGTTTTGGACAAAGTTTGAAAACACCTGTTGTCCATTACTTTGTATTTACATTTAATGATGAATGGACCAAAAGAAACGTCCCAGAATGACTTGGAAAAAAGTCTGGTTCCATTGACTTACATTAAAAGTAAAGTAGGTTTTTTCCTTCTCCTGTAAAGTTATCATTTTGGAGATACAAGGTTTTCTTCCGACAACAGTGATATGCTAATGCCAGTTACAGTAAAATAAAGCATATGCAGTGTCATCAAAAAGCTTCAAATGTCTAGAAAGACCAATAAATATTCTCATGCAGCAGTGTTAGCTTTGCGCTAACATACTTAGTCGGAAATGCTGTGCAAAAAAAAATTAACACCTGAATTTTCTCTTCAAAATGGATAATTAAAGCAGTAAACCACTTGAGGCCAGGCGTTAAAGTGATTTATGAAGTTTTTAATTTCTCATATAATGAATTTTGTCAAATAATGAACATATTGAAAGAGCAGTGTTTAATGCAAAAAATACTTTAGAAGTAGATTTAGCTCACCACATTATCATTTCCATTAGCATCTCTATGCAATTTCCAGACCAGTATTATTTCCAATTTAGTATTATTCCCATGCTAGGTTTATGCTACATAAGGCAGATCTGACTAAAACAAGGGCATTTGTGTAAAACATTGAAGTAACATATTTTTCACTCTTTTTTTATTGTAGTTGTGTACTGAATCATATAGTAAGTGCTTTAATTCACAGCAAGGGATATTATTGGAGGAGTTGTTTGGCCTGATAGCTGCATCATAGCCTGTTAGCTAGCTGAGCAGCCTTGTTGTAGTTAAGAAAATAAGTTATCAGCCCTTCAATTTAAACAAAATCAGGTTTGTACTTCATCAGTACCCTAGGTGGTCCATGCAGGTAATATAACAGTCAAAGATTATTTCATTCAACTGCACAAAGATTTTTTGTGGTTCGCACATTAATACAGAATTCAGTTGTAAGTCATTTTAGAACAGGTTTGAATGCGGCTCACCCAATCAGATTTTAGAACTGTCCACTTAATAGATTCTAACTTTCCAACAACAATACATTTCCCCACTTTTTCACAGTATAACCACATAATATATCATGTTAGGAACAATTTCTTTAGACTTCCTTATGCGTCCTGGTCAGAGTTTGTACTTTGTTCAAGTCTATTCCGAGTAAAAGTAGTGATGTCAGATCCTCTTGAAAGTCATTGTAAATGGAGGTGACAAAGTTGAGTTGACCTATGAACAGGGTTGGGTCGAAATTCAGTACATGTATGGTATTGACAGAATTACTCAATATCTAAGTAGTCACTCCTATTTGCATCAGAGAGCAAATAAACAAGCTTTTAGCACAATCTAAACTGCTGACTGACTAAATTACATGACACATGCATGCTATTCTCATCAGGACATTTTGAATTCTGTCTTTCATTACATTTCAATCCATTGTGTTCAGTAAATACACAACCTCCACGTTTAAACCACACCCACTGTCAGATTATTTTTTCTGTTGAACTTTTATAAATACAAATAAAAATAGCATTTTTTTAAAAAACGCAAAGTCTCACTAGGTCTTTAAAATTCAGTGCGTCCGGGTACGACTGTGACTGGAACTTTTGGAGCAGATATTTTTGAACTAATTTGAGTTTTTAAAAACACAAGAAGTAAGATTTTTTTAAACATACAGATATATTTTCACATATTCCATTTTTAACTATTCCTTTTTGTTTCTTTTGAGACATTATTTTAAAGCAAGATATGATTTTTAACTTTTACATTTAAAAGAAGTTGTCAGAAAAAAATGTGTTCAGGAATTGGTATCAAATTCAGTGTATCAGTGTAAATTTGTAAAAGAATTGTTGAACTTGTTCAATTCATTGATAGACTGTATGTCCAAAAGTATCTAGATGCCCTTGTAATCAGGGATTTCAGCTACAGTAAAAAGCAAATTCCACTGATTTTGCAAAATCTTTGCAGAATTCAGTGGTTGAGATGTGAACAATGCTGACTTGCTAAGTGTCTGTAGTGGAGCGTTTCACATCACACCACTCTGAATGACTTTGGTAACATTTTAATTATGCAATTATACAGACATTTTGTATAATCTCTATAAAAGCATTTCCAATAGAATGGGAGACTCTGGAGCAGCTGCAAATGACCATATGGCCACCCATGCCTAAGGGCAAGCATTGGATATAGGGGTATAAATCCTCCCAGCACTGGGCTATAGATCAGTGGAGCTATTTTCTCTGAAGTGATGATGCTCCATCCAATACCTTTGGGCTGAATTGGAGTGACATTTGTGATCCACAACCTATCACCTAATATCAGTACCTGACCTCACTAATGCTCTTGAGGCTGAATACATCCAAATATACATCCAAGAGTAGAGGCTGTTACTGTAGCAAAGATGGTCAAACTCCCTATTAATATCCTTCTGAGGAAACAATGGATGAACAGGTGTCTGCAGACTTTTGGCCATACAGCATAGTCTGAAAGAATCTCCAGATCAGCCTTTGTGTGTCCAACCCTGCCCTGACAAGCCCGCAGCCAGTCCATTAGCCTTAAAGTATGGCACAGGCTGGCCTTATCAAGAGCCTTAGCAGACATATTCAGCCACTCAGCTCCGTAGTTGCAGGCGCATGGGTTGCCCAGCAACAGCACAGCTTGGAAACTGTTGCCATGGCAATGCATGAAACGGAACATACATGCATGGAAGAAGGCAAACAAGAAAGCATGTGTTGAAATGAAAGGCGTTGGCTTTGCTGCCAGAACAAGGATCTGCTCTTGCTGCTTTAGCACAAACACAGTTCGTATCATTAGCCGTCAACTCGATGAGAAAGATAAGCGTGTTTGTTTTGGTTTCAATCACAGAGCAGTTTTGGCACACCTTTCGTTTGAGCATTATGCAAAGTGAAATACTGGCCTACATTTCTGTCTGGCAATGATTAGTTAATTGTTATTGGCATGGTTGGACAGACCTGAAATTAAAGCTGACTTGTGAGGTTTCATATCTCTTGCTAGTAGTGCTGGGAGCTATATTGTGTATTCTGATATACTGTGATATTGACACATCATGGTGTTTCAAAATTCTTGCATAATTCATTGATTGAGATGTGAAGTCAAAGTGGTGATAGGAGCCAGGGGTCAAGATGTCCACAACACAAATGTGGCCATTTTATTTACTATCCAGAACAACTAGTAAACATACATGTCTTACGCGTTTTACATGTACTGCTGACAGTAGTACAACAGTGTTAAACTTCAGCTAATATTTTGCCTCACGACATCTGACATGTACCTCTCTGTCACACAAATATATATGATACATACACATATCTATGCATATATATATATATATATATATATATGTATATATATATATATGTATATGTATATATATATATATATATATATATATATATATATATATATATATATATATATATATATATATATATACACACACACATACATGTATATATATACACACACTGCTCAAAAAAATAAAGGGAACACTCAAATAACACATCCTAGATCTGAACGAATTAAATATTCTCATTGAATACTTTGTTCTCTACAAAGTTGAATGTGACAACAAAATCACACAAAAATCATCAATGGAAATCAAATTTATTAACCAATGGAGGCCTGGATTTGGAGTCACACACAAAATTAAAAAACACACGACAGGCTGATCCAACTTTGATGTAATGTCCTTAAAACAAGTCAAAATGAGGCTCAGTATTGTGTGTGTTGCCTCCACGTGCCTGTATGACCTCCCTACAACGCCTGGGCATGCTCCTGATGAGGTGGCGGATGGTCTCCTGAGGGATCTCCTCCCAGACCTGGACTAAAGCATCCGCCAACTCCTGGACAGGAGAACGGGCGGGCCAGTCCATAGCTTCAATGCCTTCATCTTGCAGGAACTGCTGACATACTCCAGCCACATGAGGTCTAGCATTGTCCTGCATTAGGAGGAACCCAGGGCCAACTGCACCAGCATATGGTCTCACAAGGGGTCTGAGGATCTCATCTCGGTACCTAATGGCAGTCAGGCCGCCCCTGGCGAGCACATGGAGGGGTGTGCGGCCCTCCAAAGAAATGCCACCCCACACCATTACTGACCCACTGCCAAACCGGTCATGCTAAAGGATGTTGCAGGCAGCAGATCGCTCTCCATGGCATCTCCAGACTCTGTCACGTCTGTCACATGTGCTCAGTGTGAACCTGCTTTCATCTGTGAAGAGCACAGGGCGCCAGTGGCAAATTTGTCAATCCTGGTGTTCTCTGGCAAATGCCAAGCGTCCTGCACGTTGTTGGGCTGTGAGCACAGCCTCCATCTGTGGACGTCGGGCCCTCATACCATCTTCATGGAGTCGGTTTCCAATCATTTGTGCAGAAACATGCACATTTGTGGCCTGCTGGAGGTCATGCAGGGCTCTGGCAGTGCTCGTCCTGTTCCTCCTTGCACAAAGGCGGAGGTAGCGGTCCTGCTGCTGGGTTGTTGCCCTCCTACGGCCTCCTCCACGTCTCCTGGTTTACTGGCCCGTCTCCTGGTAGCGCCTCCAGCCTCTGGACACTACGCTGACAAACACAGCAAACCTTCTTGCCACAGCTTGCATTGATGTGCCATGCTGGATGAGCTGCACTACCTGAGCCACTTGTGTGGGTTGTAGAGTCCGTCTCATGCTACCACGAGTGTGAAAGCACCAACATTCAAAAGTGACCAAAACATCAGCCAGAAAGCAGAAAGATACTGAGAAGTGGTCTGTGGTCCCCACCTGCAGAACCACTCCTTTATTGAGTGTGTCTTGCTAATTGCCAATAATTTCCACCTGTTGTCTGTTCCATTTGCACAACAGCAGTGAAATCGATTGTCAATCAGTGTTGCTTCCTAAGTGGACAGTTTGATTTCACAGAAGTTCAATTTACTTATAGTTACATTGTGTTGTTTAAGCGTTCCCTTTATTTTTTGAGCATATACAGTGTATATATAAGGCCAAAATCTTCTCTCAAAACTATTGTAACTGTTGTAAGTGTAACCACTTGAGGCTGGTTTATGTCACTACCTTGTAAAAAATTCTGACTCTGTACTTTGTCTAGGACTGAGAATTTCACAACAAACGACTTCATTTACATGAATGACTTCATTTACATTTATCTCAACCATTTAATTTTTCCGAAAATATTTAAAACTCCCTTTTAAAGAAGAAAACAGAATAAAATAGTTGAATTGTATCAGTACCACCCAGCACTAACTCATGTATTACCAAATTACTGTACTTAGCTCAACACCTTATCTCAGCCTCTCAGTCTCTTTCTCACTCACACTCTTTCATTTTCCTCTCAGAGGCTTATTGACAGTCCAGAAATGCATGGTAGTGAAGCACCATGCCTTCAGAATAAATGGGAATGATACCTGCAATAAGCTACAGGTCAGTTTAATATTAATTCCTCTTTTGCTTGTAAAATGTTTTTTTAATGATACCGTAGAACAACCAGTTTGGTTCCCTAAAACCTTTGAGTACATGGTTCCTTCCAGAATTATTTTGTAAATAAGGTGTGTGTGAAGAACCTTTTTAATTTGTTTCTTTTATTTTTACCTAATTTTATCCTCAGATTTAGTCATTTCCAATTCCACAGGCTAGCTAGGTCTCCCCATAGTACACAATGCTACCAAGGTGAGAAGGTGAAGGCCAGCATGTGGTTCATCTGACACAGCGGCCACCTTTGGGTCACTAACAGGATGTCACTGGACAGCTTAACACATTTGAAGAAGAACTATTAACTGCCTGTTTTTATGTCAGCTGACACCCACAATGGTTAGCATCACTGGGTGATTAGGGAGAACAACTGTGCTCTCTTTAATGTGAGTACAGCACTGATGGCTGTGGCATCACCAGGGATTGAACTTGTGATGACCTGACAATTGGGCCAACACCAACCCTGCATCCTAACAGCAAGCGAGCATTCAAATGTAGTATCACAGTGCATCGCAAAGCCTTCAGGATGTCAAGTCAAAATGTAAACAAATCAGAAACCTATCAGAAAATAGCTCAAGACTTTAAATAAAATGGATACATATTCTAGCTACGCTGCTGTGATGGGCAGCTCGGCTGTACCTCGTTGCTTGTATCTGTTAAATCTACTTAGCTAATTAGTGTCAACTAAGTATCTTCATCACTTAGTGACAAAACAATTCCGGCACTCTGCCAGTTTCTCTTCAAAATGTTTTATTCTGTGGATATCCTTATTGTACTTACTGGAAGGATCATAGAGATCTCTTCTGTTCTCTACTTCATGAATGAGTTTCTCCTTGTCCATTCTGAGGTGGAATGGCAGGGCACTGTCATTGTCACTTAGTAGGATTAGATGCCATTAGGACAAGGGGTAAGCACCACTCAGCTCCCTTTTTTAAAGTTTAAAGCAAACCAATTAATGTAGATCTGTGTGACTTTAAATTTAAATAATAATTATTTTCAATATTGCACTGCCTACACACTACCCTAGTCTTGCATGTGTGTATGCATGCTTGTGTGTTACAGACACTCTGGAATGCAGAGTGTGATGTGTGGTGGGATGAAGCTGTGGACAATGCGTCAGAGGAGTGTGACCCTGAGTGGATGGATGCTGAAGACCCGCTCTTCGTCCTCTACACCAGCGGCTCCACCGGCAAACCAAAGGCAAGAGCACTCATTGTTTACCTAAGATCTATGACCTTTAAGCTGGCAGTTTACTTCAAAAGACTAGACAGAACACACTGTCGTAGGTATACTTAGTCCAGCTAGAACATCTGGACAAATTGCAGTTGGAAGAAGTCTTAGAATGAATGTTTCACTCAGTAGGGACAATCATGGTCAGGGTTGAAACAAACTGTGCAGTTTATACAATCAATCACAGTCTCATAATGAATGACACAGGGATTTGCGGTTCGGTGGAGGTTTCAGGTAGAATTACCCAGTGATTACGACCATCATAGTCAGGAGAAGGTCTCATGTAGAATTACTCAGTGATTACGACTATCACAATCAGGAGGAGGTTTCATGTAGAATTACCCAGTGATTATTACCATTATAGTCAGGAGAAGGTCTCACATAGAATTATACAGTGATTAGGACCAATCACAGTCAGGAGGAGGTCTCATGTAGAATTACGCAGTGATTAGGACCAATCACAGTCAGGAGGAGGTCTAATGTAGAATTACACAGTGATTAGGACCAGTCTTTGTCAGGAGGAGGTCTCATGTAGAATTGTGCAGTGATTAGGACCAATCACAGTCAGGAGGAGGTCTCATGTAGAATTACGCAGTGATTAGGACCAATCACAGTCAGGAGGAGGTCTCATGTAGAATTACACAGTGATTAAGACCAATCACAGTCAGGAGGAGGTCTCCTGTAGAATTACATAGTGATTAGGACCAATCACAGTCAGGAGGAGGTCTCATGTAGAATTACACAGCGATTAGGACCAATCACATTCGGGGAGAATTCTCATGTAGAATCATGCGGTACTTAGGACCAATCACAGTCAGGAGGAGGTCTCATGTAGAATTACACAGTGATTAGGACCAATCACAGTCAGGAGGAAGTCTAATGTAGAATTTTGCAGTGATTACGACCAATCACAATCAAGAGGAAGTCTAATGTAGAATTTTGCAGTAATTAGGACCAATCACAGTCTGGGAGAATTCTCATGTAGAATTATGCGCTAATTAGGACCAATCATAGTTGGTGTGGTTTCAGTACCAGCAACATTGTGAATAACTTAACAGCTATGTTGTTTTCTGTCTTTTACTGACAGCTTTAAGGTATCATTCGGAATTATGTTTAGATGCAAAGAACCTCGTTAAATTGACTGTAATTCACTCAGTCACGATCAGCAGACTAAAATTTAGGTTTACCCTTAGCAGTGGAATATAGGTGAGATTGAATTAAATATCAAAAAACACCTTTAGCTGTCTAGTTTGTAAGAGTGAAACGATGCACATATCTTCAGATTTGATTTGAAGTTTGACTCTGAGGTAGAGTTAAATAGTGAACATAATCTGTTTAACTGTTTTTAGTGCTGTGTGTGAAACACTGAATGAAAATCATTGATTTCACAATTTTTATTCTTTTTTTTGCTCTCTTTGTGCTCATAGGGAGTGCTGCACACCATTGCAGGCTACCTGCTCTACACATCCCTCACATTCAAATATGTCTTTGATCATCATCAGGACGACGTGTACTGGTGCACCGCAGACATCGGCTGGATCACAGGCCACTCCTACATCACATATGGCCCGTTAGCCAACGGGGCTACCAGTGTGCTTGTGAGTCTAACATATAGCCTGGTTTCATTCAGTCTGTAATCTTTATTGTGAGTGTGCACACTTAGATGATAGGGATCGTTTGCACAAGGGATGGTTTGCACCATTTTCCTCTTACCCCAAAGAAAGGATCTATAGACAACACCATGTCAGAAACCACAGTAACAGGTCTATTTAAGATTACTTAGCTACAAAGGTGGTTTAATGGAAGTGTGTGGATACATCCATTAGTTTGCACAAAAAGTGAAGCTTTCATTACTTGTTAGCTACATTAGCCTTGAAACCAGAGGGCAAAACTAACTACCCTGCTAGAAAAACCAGCAAAGCTAGCATATGTTGTGTTTTGGGTGCTAATATGCTGGTCAACCAGCATGACCAAGCTGATTGACCAGCTAAACCAGCACCAGATTGGCATAGACCAACATCAAATGCATGGTGGTCTGTGCTGTTTTTTCAGCAGGGTAAGCAAACAGTAGTAGAAGCCATTTTCATTCCTGTATTTTGACTGTTTTTATAGAAAATAGTATGTCACATAGTGTCAGAAACAGAACTATAACACTATATTGAAGCAATAACATGTATATATGGGTCTACTGGCTTCATAATGTCAGCACCCCCCTGACTGTATACCACTGCTGGTCCACTCTCGGACCACCCAGATTATTGATTGTTGTCCTGGATCCAACACATGCCTTGTCTCCTCAAACAGATTTTATATACATATACCATTTATTTTGGAAAATAAACTGAGACAATTATTACAAACAAAAATAATGACTAGACCTAATACATATCATTTTATTGAAAATTTTGCACCTGACACGGTGCTAGATTGATTACAGTGGCATAACTGGCTTTGTTTATGATGTCAGTGTTAAAATGACTTAATAAACTAATTTACAAAGGAAACAAAAAGAAAAAAATGGAAGGAAAGATAAGTAAAATGAAAGAAAATTTAATTACAATGAAAGAAATAAAGGAAATTGGACTGTGAGTGAAAAATAAGTACTAAAAGTAGCTTAAACGTTATCAGGCCGCCCAGAAAACACTGAGCAAAAAGCCAGTGGGCCACCAGATTTGCAATCAGTAAGCCAACAGTGGCCCGCTGTCCTCTTGCTATCAGGGCAGTTTGTATGATGCTAAACTAGTACCTTCTTAGCTACATTCACCTCGTAGCTTCAGTGCACAATTAAAAAAGCAAATATCTGCAAGTAGCCATCTTCAAACCTGAATTTTGAATTTTTAACCCAACTATTCTATTAATACACCATGAAAGTTCAAATTAAGACCAGAGTTTTATGTGCATGTGTGGCAGTTTGAAGGCATTCCAGTCTACCCTCATGTGGGCCGGTTTTGGGAGATCATTGAGAAGTACAGAGTGTCTAAGTTCTACACGGCACCCACTGCCATCAGACTGCTCATGAAATACGGCATTGAACCTTTACAAAAGTGAGTAACACCGGAACATTTGGTGCACACAGTGCTGTTTGTCTTGTATTGCCGTCAAGGCTGAAGAATAACAGAGACCATGTTTGTTATCAGCATTTAAAAACCAAAAAGCCTTTTAGGGTTGCAGATGCTATTGAAGATGGGATGATTGTTAGAAATAAAGTATTACTTTCAAATGGCGTACTCCAGCTTTCTGAAGTGTACAGTGCTGTGCAAAAGTCAGAGACCATTCTGTTGTTTCATTTCTGTCAAAACAGTCAGTTTTTCAGTTGAATAGTGTAATATGGAAAAGACAGCTTTCCTACGTTTGTATTATATTGTAGTGTCAGCAAAGAAGACGACAAAGAAACAGTGCGCACGTTATCAGTTACCACAGACAGTAATTCTCTGTACTTTAAGAAGAACAGAACATCAATTGACTCCCAACACACTTGCAATTGAAGTCAAAGGGCTGGTCCTTTTGGCTTCTACTGTTAGTGTGTTCTTCTGTTCTTTGACTAAGTGAAGAGGAATGGTTCAGATTTATTATCTGTGGTAACTGAAGCTGTGATACAAATGCAGCAAACAAAGATCAGGTCAAAAATGCTGAGTAAGTTTTCCTTCTAGAGCATTTTGACAGGGAGGAATTTCCATGCCACCCCTTTTCCCCATAACACAACAAGAATATAGCAAAACAGAAAAGCCAAATACACTAACAATACAGTGACCACGATCTCCAGATGCAAATCCAGCATTCCACTGAAAACAGGCCACCCTTTATTTTAGACTTGAATATATGCCCTTGAAACAGAGAGCAGGTCAAAGTAATAGAAAGCAACTGGAATGTGTTTAGAGAGCATGCGGTTAGTTAGTGATTGCTTTTTCAGACAGGTTACAGGTTCTCACAAGTGGCACAATTTGATAGTAATCTGAAGTCTGTATAAACAGGTTTCTCTGATTCTTTTACTGTTAGACAGCTGTGGTCAAAGTCTTTCACAGTGCAATTTCTGCTGTAGGACTGAGTGGCACGACAGGGTTCATAGGGTTCGTTCACAAGCTCTGCTCAGCTAGAATCATGCAATTGTTGCTGCTACCGCCACCTACTGGAGAGAAAATGACACACACGTGAAGAATGATCAAGAGTGGAGAATGGATCATTCAGTTATGGCTACTTAGATGTTTTGCAGTGTCTGCAGTTGTCTGGTTGTTCAAAACCTTAGTCTCTCATTCTCAGATATGATCTGTCCAGTTTGCGGGTGCTGGGCACTGTGGGAGAGCCCATTAACCCAGAGGCCTGGATGTGGTATCATGATGCCGTAGGGCAGGGGAGGTGCCCTGTTGTTGATACCTTTTGGCAGACTGAGACGGTAAAGCACACACTAAGTGGGATCTAATGCATTGTTCACATTACAAACCGCACTGCTCAATTCAGATTTTTTGTAAAGCTGATATTTCTGCCTTGAACATCAGTGTTTCAGATTTAAGATCTCTGTTTATCATCAGCTATAAACAGTAAAATCTGATCTGGTCTACAGGGCCATACATTAAATATGTTTCCAATCTATTAGCACTTATAGCCATAAGCAAAAATGTGGATACCCTGGTCCAATTACATGTTTTGGTTTTTGATGAAAATAAGTTCAAACATTGTCTACTGAGAACACACTTCTGCACATTTTAGTACACAACTACTGTTTATTCACTGAATGTAACATATTAGAGGGGGAATAAATAAAAGTGTGTCCTTTGCAAACGTTATGGCACATTATATTTAATCCTTTTCCAGTATGTTACTTAGTAAATAAATACATATGCACAAAAAAATTTTATTTTTACCAGCAATGTCTAAATTTTTGCATATGGCAGTATGAACATTGGTCAAATTAGATCATGTTCACACTGCTCCGAAAATAAACATTTAGGGATTTGTGCCGTGTAATGTCAATGAATGATTGAAACTTCAGTCATTGGCCATTTTATCATAAACACATATAAATGTTTAGGTGCACTTTATAGGTTTACAGTTACTGATTGTAGCTTATCTGTTGCTGTAGTTTATTTACACTCTACCCCATTCATCAGTGGAAAGGGACCACCAATGAACACATATTGTACGAGTTTTAGATCAATCGCAACACAGCAGTGGCACCAATGTGATATCACTGCTGTGCTGAGAGTAATACTCAAATGTATACAAGAAACACCAGTACTAGTGAAATGTGCTTTTTATGTCTGGCTAGTAAACGTTCTGTGTTTTCTCTGTAGGGAGGTCATGTTCTGACTCCTCTGCCTGCTGCCACGCCGCTAAAGCCAGGCTCTGCAGTAAGTCTCTTCAAGCAGTTCTCTATCAACTGATAAAGTTGGTGAATGAATGAATGAATGAATGGATACGTGGCCTATTTAAAAAGCAGTCAATTTAGGCACTACTATAACATCAGTGTTATGAGTTGGTTTGGTAATGTTAATTTGAAGAGTGGAGTTGGGACTAAACAATAAATGTCTTTTATTTAGACTTTGCCGTTTTTTGGCGTGCTGCCCATCATCCTGAATGAGCATGGAGAGGAGCTGGAGGGGGAGGCAGAGGGCTACCTGGTGAGAGGAACAGAGCTTATACTGTTAGTGAGAACCATCCTTTGACGCTGATCTGAGAACAGCTCTGATACACCATTTAAAATAATAGATTGAGAACTCGGACGGGGGCAAGGTGGGGACATCAACGTGAATAGGCATACATTAACGTGTATGATGTTAAAAGTCACTGGAATATCTCGCTTATATAAGCGAGCGCTTATATAAGCTTCCCAGAAGTCTTTGTCAGAAGAAGTCTTTGTTTAAACACTAAAAACATTTACAATTTTCATTTTCACCTGAGATTTTCCATCCTTTCCTTTTCCATTAGAATTTAACAAGCTGTTTTTGTTTCTGTGCTTTTACAAATTTATGTAAATTAGTTATGCTATGATTGGCCCTGTATTGTGTCTGATTCAAAAAGAAGTTGAACTGCTGTAGGCTGAATAAGCAGATATATGTAAACATGCTGGTTTTCATGACAGCAGAAGATTAACTCAAAATATGCTGTTTTCTGAGGCTTAGTTTTCATGTATGGGCTGTACAGAACGGGAAGAACGGGGCGTGAAAATGTTTATATATTACATCAAATTTCATAAAAGCAAAAAAACAATGCATTCTAAGAGATGTTTTGGCTTGAGGTTTAAAAAGCTGGTGTAAATGTATTTATTCATAATAAGATCATTTACAACAAGATATTTAAAAACTAGAATTATAGTAGATCTAAAAATAAGCAGATTTTTTTTGTATATTTAATGACATTTTTACAACTTTAGTTTGAAGAAAACCAAGTATTATTTAAAGCCTGTAAAGAGAGGCAAAGGGCCTCAAGCTGTCTAAATTTAATTCCAGGTTTTCAAGAAGCCCTGGCCGGGTATCATGCGAGGCGTGTATGGAAATCAGGAATGTTTCGAGAACACCTACTTCAAAAAGTTCCCAGGGTTTTATGTGACAGGAGATGGTATGTTTTGAAACTTACACCAGTACCACAATATTTTACACTATACAACCACTGTCATTCAACAGTGTAGAGAAAATGGATATGTGTAGTATATAAAAGAGAACTCTTATATGCATTAGATTCCCTTTGATATAATCAGCCTGCCTTTTCAATATCACCCCTCAGATGTGTATATTCTTCACCGTTATGACCTTATGGTCTTGGCTCACGAGGCCTGTTCTCTGTCTTTGTGTCCTCAGGATGCAGGAGGGATAAGGATGGCTACTACTGGATCACAGGCAGGATAGATGACATGCTCAATGTCTCTGGTAAGGCCAGACCCAGTTGAACACTAATGCTGCCCCCTAGTGGCACCATCTAGAGGGTCTTAGATGTGCTGCAGACACATTTGGTTCAGTATATTCACCATTATCAAGTCAACAGATGCTACATCAGCAGCAGGTTTCTGCATAAATTTACAACAAATTTATGATGTGTACACAAATACTAAAAACGTAGATGACTGTAAAATGACTGACGACGTAGAATTAAGAGAATGACGTTATTATACAGTTAACGCTCAAAACCCTTCATATTGAAAAGTGGTGATCAATGGCTTCTTGTACCGAGTATTACATAAAAAGTCTAACCATAGCCTTGGGTTTTTATATTATTTATCTGTACATTGTATGCTATTGTTGTGTATATACACCAACCAACCACTTCATTAACCACTTCATACACCTACCTTGTGTTTATACTCATTGTCTATTTTATCACCTCTACTTACCGTAGTTACACTTCACAGAGCTACAATTAGAGACTGTAGTCCATCTGTTTCTCTACATACTTTGTTAGCCCCCTTTCACCCTGTGCTTCTGGGTCAGAATGCCCACAGAACCACCAAAGGGCAGGTACTATCTGGGTGGTGGATCATTCTCTGCACTGCTGTAACACTGATGTGGTGGTGGTGTTATAGTGTATAGTGCTGGTATTCACAACACATCAGTGCTGCTGGAGTTTTTACACTGTATCCACTCACTCTATTAGACACTCCTACCTTGCTGGTCCACCTTAGTAAAGTCAGAGACAGTAGCTCATCTGTTGCTGCGCAGTTTGTGTTGGTCTAGTCCTTCATCAGTGGTCACAGAATGCTGCCTACAGAACACTGTTGGCTGAATATTTTTGGATGGTGGACTATTCTCAAGTCCAGCAGTGACACTGAGGTGTTTAAAAACTCCAGCTCAGAATGATCCACCTGCGAAATAATACCTGCTCTCTGGTGGTTCTGTGGTGGTACTTCAGTGCTACTGACCACTGAAGAACAGGGTGAAAAGGGGCTAACACAGTATGCAAAGAAACAGAAGGACTACAGTCTCTAACTGTAGAACTACAAAGTGCACTTACATTGTGAGTGGAGCAGAAAATGGACAGTGAGTGTAGATACAAAGACGAGTATTTAATGACATGGCCAGTTGGCGAATCATTTAAAATGAACAGTAACAGTAGCATCCCATCCCTTCCACTCCTCTGTCAGGTCACTTGCTGAGCACAGCTGAGGTGGAGGCAGCGTTAACAGAACACTCGGCTGTTGCCGAGGCAGCAGTGGTCAGCCGTCCACACATAGTGAAGGGGGAGTGCCTCTACTGCTTTGTCACTCTGAAAGACTTCAGAGAGTTCAACCATTCACTAATGGATGAGCTCAAGAGGAAAGGTAAGAGGCTGTATAGAACAGAAGCTTGGGGTTCATTTAACTCTTTATGGTTTATGATGTTATTTAAATTCATTTGTTGCTGTTTTGTTTTGTCAGTGAGGGAGAAGATTGGCCCCATAGCCACTCCAGACTTCATCCAGAATGCCCCAGGCCTGCCCAAAACTCGCTCAGGTTTGAACCTCAGCTGAATCTGTCCTGGGGCCATCCTCATCTCTCTAGGCACAGGTTTCTAACCAAAGTCCTTAAGGACCACTTGCCCTGCACATTTTTGTGTTTTCATACATGCAACATACATACCTCACCTCAAGGCTTGGTCATTAGCTGTTAAGTTGAATCTGGTGTGTTGGGAGCAGGGAAAGCACTAAAATGTGCGGGGCAGGGGGATGAGAGTTGGGGACCACTGCTCTAAAGGATCAGTCATATTATTCTGAATTAAGAGAATTTCACCCATTTCATGTCACTCAGTACAAAAGACAATACAGTGTATGCACTGTCCACTTTATTAAAAACATCTAGCTTGTGCTACCACTCCCTCAAGCTGAAAATGGACCATCACCTGAAAATTGAGCACTGATAAAGGACTATTAGAAACAGCAGATGTACAGATGGGCTTCAGTCTCTAACTGTACATCAGCAAGGTGGAGCTTCAGTGTTCAGGGTTTCTAATAATGTGGCCAGTGAGTGGTATATAGTACAGCTAATTTAGAACAGGGCTTTTACTGTCCCGCCATGCACATGATTTATCAGTTAATTATCGATCCCTTAAAGGAATCCACTCAAAATGTACTTTTAGCTACGTTATCCTCGTAGTTCCAGCACAGAATTAAGAAGCACATGTTGGACATAAAACATCTTGAGCGATTAACTATGCCTGAGGAGAGAATTGTGTACATTTAAACTGTATAAATTAGTTCAAACCATTCTTGAACAAGTGCTAGATCAGGGGCGACACCAAACTGGGCGATGCTGCGGCCTTCCAGCTTCTCATTTTTTCTTTTTTTTTCCCACCGTTGCAACTTTTCATCAGTCAGGGTTGTGATGAAAAATCCAAAACAGGCTCCCTCCCTCACATAAAAATGAGGGTTTGTGGGGCTGCCAGCAGAATCTTCTCTCTACCTTTCTTAGAATCAAAATGCCCTTCAAGCTGGTGGTGGGAATTCTCCTGAGGGCAGGTGCAGAGGGAGCCTGGAATTGTAATGCAGAGCAGGACTGGAATCGCTCTCTCTTAGCATTTAGTCTCCTGTCTCCTCTCCCCCTGCAGGTAAGATCATGCGGCGTGTCCTGAGGCAGATCGCACGGAACGAGAAGGACCTGGGTGACCTCTCCACTCTGGCTGACCCCAAAGTCGTGGAAGTACTCCTGAGCCAAAGATGTGAAGCAGCAGCATAAGGGCTCTCTCCTGTCTGCTCTTCTTTATTCAACTCCCTGCTGCCTGGTCCTGGAACAACTTTAACCCACAGTGACTCAGCTGATCCCAGATCAGAGCCAGAAGGGACATTTTCTTTTGCTTAGGTCACCTTCACCTTTGACATAGGGACAATAATAAGGTGGCAAATTGGTGCAGATCATGAACCGTGCAGTGCAATATAAGCGTTCCAATGATGTCTCACGATTTCTTTGTCTTCAGATTGGGCTGCAGTCAGTTCCACTGAGCTTTCCACTGTCAATCACATTCATGTTGTGATAGTTCTGACATTCTTACTAATTATATGCCAGTATCATGTTTTGGTTATACTAAATTTGCATTTGTTGTCTCTTTTCATGTAAAATATGGCTACACTAAACTGTGACGCAAATTCAGTAAAACCATAATTTTAAATGAAAAAGAAATTGACGCAGGGCCAAATGTATACATTAACAGTTTTGTGTAATGCACAGTAGTTGGTTAATGCATTTGACATGATCCCGTTATTAATCATACTACAGAATGTGCATTTGCTAACATTTTAACAAATATCTAAAGGTTGTAATTAATCTGGCCCATAATTGCATGCCCTAGCAAAGTGGCATTCACTTTCTTTGATTTTAGCCTGTTTTTCATGCATATAATAAAGACTTTATTGATTGTATTCAACAGAGCTTTCATAATAAAGCTTGCCCTTTAGGGAATTTATTAAAAGCGCCTCAAGAGATTTCTATTGTGAATCTGGTTTATGGGGAGATTATGAACTAGAGTTTGCCATCAAAACTTCATGTAATCTAAAAGGCAAAACGTGAAACAGATCGAAAGACATGCAGTGTTGTGCAGAAGTCAGAGACCACGCGTCATGTATTACATTTCCAGACAAAACAGTCATTAAATGTGGTACAGGTGATACTTCTGAAGTTAAATATAAAATGATCCACTTGTAAATGAAAGGAGAAATTCAAGGGAAGATAAAGAAAAAAAAATGGGCTTCCAAAACTGGAGTTGCTTAAAAGATACAGAGAAAAAAAGGAATCCTGACAACTGTGCAAGACCTGGTAGACCAACAAAACCATCACAATCAAGTAAACAGTCCTTTTCATCTTTAGCAGACAGGAGAAAATCAAGCTCCACTTCAGACCTTCTGATCTGAAGGAGAAAAAAAAACAAACAAAAAAAAACTGACAGGTGTTTCGTCAATCCTTCCAGTGTGATTTCCTTCACAAGAAGATTTAACAGCATTTTACAATCATACAGTGAATTATTGCAGACAATGCTTTCAACTCATTTCCTTGTAAAGAACAGAAAAGCTGTCAACTAAATTTACTTACAATAGAAGCAAATGATTAGGTGCTGACACATCTGCCCATTGACTTGCACTTTGAGTTTGAAGGGTGTTTTTTTTTTTTTTTTCCATTTTAAACCAATTTCTGCAAGCTCTGCACGAACAGATGCCAAAAAGGCTGATCGCCTTCAATTCCCTTGTAGACATTTGTGTACAGTTACATAACATAATCTTTGGGGTTATTTAGTGCATCAGGTCTACAATCTAATGCTGAGGCAATATTTTGTCCAGAGTTACATACTGTTGCCTAATGTAACATTTGTTTCACATCTCTGCATTTTTATTATTTGCATTTGATCACTTGGCATCCATCCATCCATTTTCTAAGCCGCTTCTCCGTCAGGGTCGCGGGGGTGCTGGAGCCTATCCCAGCAGTCTTCGGCCCTGGACAGGTCGCCAGTCCATCACAGGGCAGACAGACAGACACAGACAGTCACTCACACACTCACACCTAGGGGCAGTTTAGCATGTCCAATTGGCCTGACTGCATGTCTTTGGACTGTGGGAGGAAACCGGAGAACCCGGAGGAAATCCACGCAGACACGGGGAGAACATGCAAACTGCACACAGAGAGGACCCCGGTCACCCGGCCGGGGAATCGAACCCAGGCCCTCCTTGCTGTGAGGTGACAGCGCTACCCACCACGCCACCGTGCCGCCCTATCACTTGCCATTACACCCAAACTTCACCCAAAGAGACACCAGCTGAAGGCATGTGATGTGATTACCATGAGAGTAAAAAATGACATTTCCAAAGATCAGCTATATTGCCTGTGGTCCTGAACCTGATACGTTTTGTGCTAAATACGTTACTCTTTATCTTTTTAGACATGATTTAAAAGTACAGAAGTAGTCTTTTAGTTCCACTGATGGTGTGATCAACCATTGTGACTTGAAGACATGCTTTGAGGTCAGAGGTGAGCACATGTTTCCAATTTTGGGAGTAAGAATTCCCAGTTGAGGGTGTGTTTTCTAAATTTTTTTGGAAAGAGGTGGAAAATTGAGTTATGAGTGGAATGCAGCATGAGTCTAATATTAAACAAATAACAAATTTAGCAGCTCAAACTGTAAGCCATTTACTATAAGAGGAGAACATGCTAGTTAGTCAGGTGCTGCCCATGTGTGTGTGTTTTAGATCAGCAACAGGGAACCAATGGGTAACGACTGTAGAAGTCACTCCTAGTGAGAACTGAAGGAAAATGAAAAGGTAAATGTTCAGTAAACAAAACACAATCAATAACATGACAATTCTCGTTATTGATCAGGCTTTCAAATAAAATGATATGAAGCTACAGCAGCGTTCACGCAACACACAGCAGCACAGGTAAAGCTGCAGAATGAACACAGCAAAGCTAAACAGTAAATATTTGAAAAAAGATTAAGGGGAGACCATATGTTCAGAGAAAGTACAGCACTTCACACACAAACACATCAATGTCTCAAAGAAAAGGAAAAAGTGAAACTATATTGTATTTAGACAAAAAATGAAAAGACGTTACTTTTTGCCACAAGGGGATGCACATTCATTTTTTCAAGATCCTGGTTACAGTCAAAGGTTTGGGTCCATCCTCTACAGAAAATAACTGTCTTTACATTTTAATCCACAATTACTGTTCATTTGCTGATTTTAACATATTGGGGGAAAAAAACAATGTGGCATGCGCAAAAAATTATGGCACTTTATATTTGTCAGTTTCAGCAAATAAATAGAAATTGAGCACTAGAGTTTGCAGAAAAATGCCATATTTGTGTTAACTTTTCACTTAGAAAATTCACAAAACAAATTTGTTCAGGGCTATTCAAACTTCTGCATATGACTGTAGGCCACTTGGAGTGAAAACCCATCACCATCAGCATAATCTTCTGCGTTCAAGCTAAGGACATTCTCTTAGTGCAAATGTCACAAAATCCTATTCTCACTTATTCAATTTGCAAAGACGGTCACAGACTGAGATGGGATTAAGCTTTAGAGTATGTGTATGTATCTGTGCATGTGGGTGCATCTTTAAACAGAGTTGATTTTGGAGAGACTAATTAAAATGATGGCAAAGAGCTTACATTTGCATTTAAAGTAAAACCATGCCATTAGATTAAAGAGATGCTCCATCTAGCCCACTTTGCTTTAGTGGGACATCCCGGTCAATTTGGCGGGTAGAAAACAGAAGGACTGGGCAACAAGATAAGCATGGAGACTCGTTCACGCAAATGAGATCAGCTAATTGCATTGCATCAGCTCAAAAGTCAACCAGGGAATCCAGCTAGAGCTTTGAATAAGAGGGCTGAACCTAAGATGTATTAGTGAATGGGTCCCTACAAGCTCAGAACAAAACAATAAAAGTAGAGAACGTTTGTCTGAAGACCAAAGACAGTTTTACAACACAAAAAGGAAAAGACTAGAGAAGACAATTTATTTCATTCTCAAAGGCACCAAGCATATATACTAGGCTGAATAGTAACATGAGCGATACAAAGCTGGCAATAAAGTTACTGCTGTATTTTATGTTCATACTAAGAAATATGTGAGGATTTGGCATTCAATTCAGACAGAGTGAGAGACAGGCAGACAGAGTGAGTGAATCTTCAAATGGTGAATGGAACAGTAACACAATACCCTTGCTGACCACTTTCAGAAGCATCTACCTTGTAGCACCAAATAAAGATCACACCTGTTGATGCACAGTTTGTGTCCTCTAACCATTCATCAATCATCAGTTTTGGGGTATATTTTAGTTATGCACTAAAATTTGTGACATATCATGGCCAACGTTTTCACTCTTGATCTTCTGCCACTCAAACTGTTTGAACATGTCTGTGCTGGCCAACGCAGCAAAGCATAGGAAGCCAATGGTGCTTCTCATATTCATTGCCATTACATCATTTATATAGTCCTGCATCGACACTTTGTGTAGGCCTATTTAATCTATGGATAAACTGACCAATGATTATTGAGGTAGAGGGTAGATGACAAACTGTGCATCAACAGATGTAATAAAGGCTGCAATGCACATAAAGTGACCAGTATGTAGATGTACAAGGGAGAGGTTTCTACCTTATTCAGATGTCGCAGAGGCCTCCTTTAAAAAAAAAAAAAAAAAACAACACACAACAATTCCACATTTCAACAAATTCCTTCACTCCACAGCAAATATGGGCTGATGGCATGACAGCCTAGTATGACACTGCAAGGTTTTTCAACATGAACATCTGAAATCAGCATGTATTTTACATATCAAATTGAGCTAGACCAAATTAATCTACTAAAAACTGGTTTGGTGTGAAATTATTTCATGCAGAGAATTTTGCTGACTCTTGATTTCTGATGAAGGGAACCAGGAGTTGTGATGTCTACAATACATAGCCATTTTATTTACTATCCTATCCCCTTATTGACTATTACTATAATGCTAAAAAAATGGTACAGCCAAAAATGTTTTTTTTTTGCACTATTTTACCTTTTTACACTCTGAATGTATATCTCCACCATGAATGAATTTTAAAAAATGGGTTAAAACCTTATGTCAAATCTGTCATAAAACAATGTACCAGGTATCTGAGCTATTTATAGCTATTTCACGTAATAACCTTCTCATGATGTAGCTTTTAGAGGCATGACTTCAGACGTCTGGTTCCTTCCTAACTCAGCTAGTGTCTCTAGAATAGAGCATTTCACACCAAAACCTTCCCAATGACTTTGTTTGCATCTTAGTGGTGTAATGATGCAGGGATTTTGTCAGTGGAATCTCTATTTTCCAACTTGGCTGTCATGTGACTTGGCTGATATAAAACAAAACACAGTTGTAGAAAAAATGCTGGAAATTTTTTACCCACTCCCACCTATCTACCTATCTCCTCTGCAAATTGCACTACCTACACACTCGACGCAATTCCCTCAAAATTACTCAAAGAAGTACTGCCAGTTACTATAAACCCTCTTTTAACTATAGTAAACTTGTCCCTTAGTCTGGGCCATGTACCCAAAGCTTTTAAACTAGCAGTTATCAAACCCCTGATCAAGAAACCAAATCTTCATGTTAGCGTATTGTCTAATTACAGGCCTATTTCTAACTTGCCATTTATCCAAGATCTTAGAAAAAGCTGTGGCCCAACAACTTAGTTCATATCTAAAGAAGAACCATATATATGAAAAATTCCAATCTGGATCACATCACAGCACTGAGACTCTAGTTAAGATAAGTAATGATCTTCTTCTTGCCTCTGATCAAGGCTACGGATCCCCGCTAGTGCTACTTGACCTCAGCACAGCTTTCGATACAATAGACCACAATATTCTCCTAGAAAGGTTAGAATACACGGTTGGAATCACAGGGACAGCCCTATCATGGTTCCAGTCTTACCTAACAGAACGTTATCAGTTCATCAGTGTAAACAATTTATCTTCCAATTATTCAAAAGTAAGATTTGGAATTCCGCAAGGCTCTATTTTAGGACCATTATTATTTACGCTATACATGTTACCATTAGGCACAGTTATAAGTAACCATGGCATTAACTTTCATTGTTATGCAGACGATACGCAACTGTACATATCAGCCAAACCTGATGACAAATACAGATTAAAGATAATAGAGGACCGTGTAAAAGACGTGAAATGCTGGATGTTACGGAACTTCCTCCTACTAAACAATAACAAAACAGAGGTTCTCCTTCTGGGTCCAAAATTGGCAAAGAAATAAATGACCAGATTTAATTTTAAATCTCGCTGACTTTCCAGTTACACTGGCTCAGCAGCAAAAAATCTTGGTGTCATATTTAATTCAGATTTATCATTCGATCAACACACAGGCAGCATCACTAGGACAGCTTTTCTACATTTCTGCAACCCTGCCAAGATAAGAAATGCCCTATCCCTGCGTGATGCAGAAACACTAGTACATGCCTTTATTACTTCTAGGCTAGACTACTGTAATGCACTACTGTCAGGATGTACGAGCAGGAATCTAAGCAAACTTCAACTAGTCCAAAATGCTGCAGCCAGGGTCCTCACTTAAAATTAAAATCACTAGAAAATTTGATCATATCAGCCCAGTGCTAGCATCACTTCATTGGCTGCCTGTTAAATTCCATATTGATTATAAAATTCTTTTATTGACATATAAAGCCATACATGGGCTCGCTCCTGAGTACCTGCAAGATCTTATTTCCTATTACGAGCCATCATGACTACTCAGATCCCAGAGTGCTGGCTTATTAATAGTTCCTAGAATTCATAAGGCTGCAGCTGGGGGAAGAGCTTTTTCCTTCAAAGACCCCAAACTCTGGAATGATCTTCCAGAAAATGTTCGGGACTCAGACACAGTTTCAATCTTTAAAACTAGGAACTGAAAACTCACTTGTTCAGTTTAGCTTTTAGTAGGTAATGTGTCCAGGGGTCCATGGACACAGGGAATTATAGTAAACTGAGACGCTGGTGCTGTCGTCCCGCTGCTCGCACACAGTCACTCAGGTTTGTGGACGGTGGAGCGGAGGGATGCCAAAATGTTTCAGAGTGCTCTCGTGTCTGTGTGTCCTTCTGGTTCTCTCCTTTTAGCTAAGCTGTCCTAGTCAGATCTGCCAGAGTCATTAGCCACACTCTGGAAATGTTCACATTCCCTGTTTTATGTACAAAAAGAAAGAATAAAAACTAATTCCCTCGCCCTGCCTCCGCCTCTTCTTCCTCAGCTCTGAGGGAGTTTTTCTTTGCCACTGTCGCCCCTGGCTTGCTCTTATGGAATTCTGTGAAGCTGCTTTGTGACAATATCCATTGTAAAGCGCTATACATATAAAATATCAAATCAAAAATCAAATTTATATGAGTGCTAACCTAATGATAATGCAGGAACTTGACTTTCTTTTTCACATCAGCTTTATTGTGTTAATCATACCCTTTATTACACATTAAATTTTTCTCCTTCTTCCATTCATTCTTATATGACTGGGCTGGGTGGAGGCCCCTGAGTAAGATGTCATTTTGGGTCCCTAAATGATCAGAAATGAGAGAGAAACAAGCAAGACTGCATCCAGACATTTATCCTTGTGGCTATTGTTCTCCTGACTCTTTGGGTTTAGAGTGTATACCCTGCCCCTGGCTCGGCCTGACTGATGCCATGTGTGCTGTTAAAGAAATGTTCTTTTCCAGCCCCACTCTGCGTAATGTTATTTCAGCGTCAGAGAATGTGTGTGCTGTGGGGAAAATGTCAGCCCACTGTGCTGGTTTCCATACACACCACTGCCTTATGAGATGTTTCATCTTTCCTGTGTGACACAATAGCAGAGTCTTATTTTAGCAAAGAAAAACATCAGACAGGCAGCTTTTTAGAGGTTACCTTGGTGTTTTTAAGCACACATATATGCACGCCTCCAGATGGACCCGGCCCAAGTGACTCATTACTGGAAAGTTTGACTCTCAGTAGAGAGACAAAGTGGATTTTATAGAAAAGCAACAAGTTTTGGAGCTCTAGAGGCAGAAATGGCACCATTCCAGTCTAAATTTCCTCCATGTGCATGAAAATCTGGCCTTTTTTGTGACGTTGGCATGACAACATACATCTCAGTGCATGTGGCTGCATTATGTTGCCTACAAGAGAAGCTCTTTCACCATGTGTGTATGTTTTACTGCAACATGAGCAACCGGTTCCAAAAGCCTGAGCGTAAAAATCAAGCATGTTCCTCTACTACAGCATCTCTTATGATGTACATTTTAGGAAATCTTCAGACAGCAGTGTCAGGTTTCAGACAATAGACAAAATGACTATTCCTCAGTGCAAACAGCTTCAGGTTTGGGGAAAAAAACAATGCCATGTCTCAGCTCTTTTACAAAGGAACTGGATAAAACAGCCTCATATTAAACAACTTTGGACAAAATGGCCTCAGACAAAACTGTATTAGGCGAAAGTGCCTTGGATATAACAGCTTCACGCAATTTGGTCTTGAACAAAACAGGCTCAGACAAATCAGCCTCAGCTGAAACAGCCTCAGGAAGGACATCTTTAGGTGGAACAGCCTTGGACAAAACAGCCTCAGGTGAAACATCCCCACTACCATGATCCAAAGGAGGTCTTTAGTTAACACGGCACTGGCCTTGGGCTTCATCCAGGCATCCTACCACACCTGCTGGGGTGGGTTTTTCTTTGTGGTAAAGATGGATGACAGCCTTAGACCCTGCATTGATTACAGGGGCCTCAATCAAATTACCAACAAAGACCACTACCCCTTGCTATTAATGACCTCAGTATTCAAGGCACTGCAAAAGGCCTATGAATACCCCCCAGTTTTCCAGAACTTCATTAATGAGGTACTGCATGAGGCTCTGAACCACTACATGTTCATCTACCTTGACAACATTCTCATTTACAGCCATTAAGTAGATGAACATTTGGTTTATGTCTGGCCACATCTCATTTCCTTCTGCTCCACAGAAAGCTTTCTGGGATTCACTAATTTCTTTCGCTGGTTCATCCAGAACTTCAGTACATTGGCTGCCCCACTGATGGCCCTCACAAAAAAGAGCTTGAAAAGCTCCTGTGGTGAAACTGGCACTGGAGGGGTGGAGGCACTGACTGGAGGGCACTAAGCATCCCTTTCTGGTCTAGAAGGATCACAAGAACACAAGGCCTACATTCAACTGGCCAGGCCAAGTTTTTTGGTCAATTTGATTTTGTGCTATTGTATCAGCCAATGCATGCTTCAGACAGTGAGATGTGCCACCCACTGACCAGAGTCCATTATTCCTCAGATTGTTGCCCCATTGCACTGGGGGCAGGGGACCGCCATTCAGGGGGCACTTTGAACTAATCCAGATCCAGAGGGAGAACCCTAGTTCGGCAGTCTGTTCTGTCATCCTTCTAAACTTAAGTTCACAAGTGTGGGCACACATCCCATTTTATGTGCCATCAGGGGGTAACTTACACACTCAAGATGCTTCTGGTGGCCTAGGATGGAGGAGATGCTTCTGGTGGCCTAGGATGAAGAAGGATGCAAGTGCCTATGTAGTGGCTTGCCAGGTATGTGCACAGAAAAAGAAGCCTGGAAGACAACCTGCAGACTTGCTTCATCCCCTTCCCATACTATCTTCAACCTGGTCCTACATCTCCCTGGATTTCATCACTCGAACACAGGCAACCTGGTGATTTCTCTCTTTTTTTCATGCTCTCGAGCTTCTACTGCTCTGCACTCGAGTCCACCTGTGTCTTATGGGTGGCATGTCTCCTTAGATCACAGGATTTCCAACATGAGGCTCGCAACTATGATCCTCGGGTGGGACTCTCAGCCACCATATCTTGGCTCTTGTACAAAGGAACTGAACAAAACAGATGCATACAAAAAGGAATTAGGCTAAAAAGCCTTCGGCAAAAAAGCCTTTAACAAAATAGTGTTAGATAAAACAGCCTCAGGAGAAATGGCCTTAAATGAAAAAGCCTCTGACCAAGCAGCCTCAGACAAAACAGCCTTGGACCAAAGAGCCTTAGGTGAAACACTCCTGACAAAATGGCTTTGGATAAAGAGGATTTGTACAAAATGGGCTCAGGCGAAATGGCTTGAGACAACAGCATTGGACAAAACAGCCTCAGACAAAATGGCATGAGAAAAAGGCCTAAAGAGCCAAAGCTTCTGACAAACGTCACTGGACAAAATTGCCTCAAGTGAAATGGCCTCAGAAAAAAGTGTGACAATTTTTTTCTTCCTCACACAATTGATTATTACAATTACAATTTCATAGTCAAATTAAAGATAGTGTACTACAATTACAAATTTTACTGAACTGTGATATTAAGTTCTTTTAATTGACAACACTAAGCTTAATCACTCAGATCTCTATTCTCAGACCTTTAAGAAACTAATGGAATAAGATTTTTTTCCATGTCATTTTGGAGCATTTTTTATTGATCTACTGTATTCTATTCAACACATTGTAAAGGACATTTGGCAATGCTGTAAAAAAATAACAAAAATAGCCATACAAGATTTTGCCCCAAAAGCGATGATGTACTACATGAGCATGGCAGGTCCTACCTAAATTACTAAGCTTTGCAGCACGTCATATTTACCATAATTGTAAAATAGGAACAAAACTGAATAAAGTGACACATTTTGGTAACCTTCGGCATGTAGAGATGTCCCTGGGGAAGGCAGCACATGCGTGTGTAGTCTTGTCCACACTACAGCAGTTAAACCCACCTGTCTACAATGCTGCATTATTCATTAAAGCATCAAGCATAAAAAAAAGACACCTTTACTGCAGAGTCTGCACTTAAATCAAACAGGAATGTTGAGGTCAATCTAATTTCTTTCTGCTAGTATTGGACAAAATGCTGTGATTGATGAAGCCTCTAGTGGACACTTAAATAAGTCAAACTTCTGTTCAGATTTTCCTGGAGGATGAGATTAGGTCATGGCCTAATTCACTTTACAATATCAGCTGCACATCATGTGCCATCAGGCTATTAAATTTTCATCTTACGATCCCAGCGGTCTTAATTTTGGTCTTGAATTATGTGGTAATTTCCAAGAGTGGCTTTGGTAGCAGCCTGTTTGAGTTAAAGGGAGTGCAGTGCGAACAGTGGCAGAATGTGTGTGCGGGTGAGGGAGGTGTGGAGCCGGTGCAGAGGACTGTGATGCCTTCGTGCCATTAATGGAGAGACAGCTGGTGTACTCTGCAATGTCAGCAGCTCCTCTAAAGCAGCAGGCAGGAAACACAAAGAGTATGGATAGTAACTGGGAAGTGGATCGTTCTCAGCGCAGCACTGGTTAAAGAGCACTGCTCACAGGACACTGCTGCCTGGACAGAGCCGTATATAGTTAGTGTTGTGTATTTAGTGGGTATTATTTATGCTAAACGTAGCACTCAGTGTCAGCCAGGTAATCGCTGACAAAGCCCAAAGCTTTGTGCTTCATAGGTGCGCAATGAACAGATGAGGCTAAAGTCATTGCGACAGTCATGGCAAAGTATCATGATTTCTTCGCTACCGTGTTTCAACATTTCTGAGAGGGCTGCGACAAATGGAGCAAACTGTATGTACTCTGCAGATCCTCTAAAAGGCAAAAGCGAGTGAGCGGCCAATACGAGGAACTCACCGCTTTCAGGAAACTTTTGACACCTTCCTCAGCTAGGTGATCGCTTTGAAAAAATGGCAAAGCCTCCCCGTTGAGGAATCGAACCCCGGTCTTCCGCATGACAGGCCACTATGCTAACGAGGAAGATGCCGTTGCAGGACATGCGCAGTGAGAAAATGAAACCAAGCAATGGAACAATGCAGCCCTCTGGCCGGTCCTCCTGTACAATACGTCATGCAAGCCTGCATAAGGCTCTCCTGTCCCAATTCAGAAGCGTCTCCAGCTTGGATAGTGAAGTTGCGTCGGTGCACCCCCCTCCCAAAACAACGGCACTTCTTGTAAGATGCTCCCGTATCATGACCGAAAAACAGCTGCACCATGAATTTAGACTTTGGGGCAGTCGTGGGCTGGAGGTTAGGGATCTGGCCCTGTGACCAGAAGGTTGCCGGTTCGATCCCCAGGGCCGACAATCCATGACTGAGCTGTCCTTGAGCAAGACACCTAACCCCCAACTGCTCCCTGGGCGCCGTGGATAGGGCTGCCCACTGCTCTGGGCAAGTGTGTGCTCACTGCCCCCAGGTGTGTGTGTTCACTAGTGTGTATGCGGTGTTTCACTTCACAGATGGGTTAAATGCGGAGGTGGAATTTCCCCGGTTGTGGGATCAAAAAAGTATCACTTAATTCTGCCCGGTTTCGAACCGGGGACCTTTTGCGTGTTAGGCGAACGTGATGACCGCTACACTACAGGGTATAACTATATTTGTAGGTACTACTGTTCAAAAGTTTGGAATCATTTGTTGCAACAATCCTAGTTTTACATACAAATTAATTCTATATTTATATAATACCATAAACTTTTACAAGCTATAAACTAGATGTCATAAGGTAATTTTAGATGTTTTAATAAATATTTCAAGACAATACAAACTAAATAAATATTAGACAGTACTTATCTATTCACAGACCTTTTTTCACCTTATCTGCCTTGAGTTATCATGACTTTGAAATTTAAGGTATCCGGGATATTAGTTTTTATCAGTTTTGCATCGTGACTGTTGGGAGCTAATATTTTTTGGGCGTTCTAGATTACACAGTAATATTTGAAGCTTGTAAAAGACAATAAACCTCTGGGGTCCACAAACTCAACTAAACTCATCAAATTTGATATTGTTACGATAATAATTCTCTATCGTTATGATAATATACTGCAGAAATACGGTTCAAACATTCTGAATCTGTAGAGTCGCCCTTTGCATTCCATCTTATCATCCGTTACTCACATCCAGAGTTATGAGGCTACAAAGAGGGGCTGAAAGACACTCAGGAAATCACTACAGACTGACCCACCACCCCAGAAAACCCTAAACTCTTCATTCAGTCCACATCGGAGACACGTGAAATGTCATGCATACCTGTTAAATGCAAGTGCCTTCAAAGGTGAATTTAAAAAAGATACGCAAAAATCGAGAAAATGCCCCAGAGGGTAACATATTTTAGCTTATAGCAGTTTCACAGAGATTTTAGTAAGAGTCCTTTAGCAAAGAGCTGCTGCCATTGTTTTCCATTGCTAACATCTGAACGAAATGCACTGGTCAGACTAGCACTCACATTCTCACTCAGTGACATCTGTAGAAGTTCGTGCTCATAACACAGCTTTATTTAGAACTTGAACCAACCTAACCAATGGGAGAGCTCACGTGGCTGTATCTAGTAACTACAGAGGAGGAAAATCCCCACTAGAAAATTTTCGCTTGGGAATATAACCCTTTTGTTTCCTTACTAATGAATATGACTATTACTATAATAAATACATAGTTTAAATGCAACATTCAAATTGATTTTTAGCAACTGTTTCAAATGTAACAAAACCATGTTTCTCCATTTTTTTTCAATTTTTATTTTTCTACATTTCTACATACATTTAAACACAGCAAATTCCCTTCACATTGCATGAACAATTCATGACTGATGAATGGACCAATAGAAATGGTGCAAAGTCACTTGGAATAAAATCTCTTTACATTAGTCCACTTTAAAAGTTAATGGCCTTCTCTTGTAAAGTTATCATTTTGGAGACAGATGGTGTTTTTGGGCAGTGACAATATGATAATCATTTTTATTCATGTACATGCAACCAAATTGCATTTATATTCACTAAACTGAACTCAGAGACAGTGATTGTGAATAATCAATTCATTGATTTGCCCCTCAGCTCCTTGTGTGCTCTGAGCTTTCAAATCAATGTATTGTGATGATATAGACCACTGGCCATCTAACAGCTGGGCCTGTGAAGAGAGCATCAATAAACCAGCCAGCCGCAGAGTAACCACATCCACCTTACCTCAATCTCTCTCTACCTCTCAATTCCCGGTGGGCCAGTAATTTACCAGTTACTGGTAAAAAACCAGTAACATGGTTTTCACATGTGAATCGTGTGAAGATAGACAGCGGCATATACTGCAGAAAAACAAGGTATGAAAAAGCTAGTTAGGGAGGATGAGGAGACATCCAAGCAGCTGGACAGTAAGAAATGTCGACAGGAAGTTTATCTAAGTTACTTAGACAATGTTAGCATAATTTGCAGCATACTGACTGTCATGATTGTCACATTTAAGACAAAGACTTTTGTCACTTTTCAGTTTATGCCTATTTAGCCACCTTGCGTATCCTAGTGTAGCATATAAATAAGAAAAAAGAATAAGAAAAGTAGAAGATAAACAAATGCACAGATTTTAGAAAAGGTTATGTTGTATGAAGACAATGCTGTGTGTGTAGCAGGAGAACTACAGTTAGGTGGACTGGTGTGCATCATCTATGCAAAAGCTACACGGTGAAACAACATCCAATGAAATTGCTTTAGATTTTGCACAAATTCAAGTTTCTCTAATCCATGATTTTTAAATCTGTGCCAGCATTTTTAGCATCAAAGCTCTATTTTCTGAAAGAACACCAACAAAGGAAAAATGTTCCATTAACAGAGCACTGATCAGGTTTCACTGCAGATCCTTGATATAAGATATGACTCTCTGTTCTCTCTCATTTAGACTTAGAGATTAAATCTCAACAGGGCCATGAATTCCTTTCAGCAATGAACTGGTCTCTCTCTGTCTCTCTCTCTATGGTCTAAATAATTCACTTGCTCACTCTCCTCTCCAGTGTGCTGTCATTACCCTACTGTCCCACTCTCTGGTCTCCACCATCAGCGTCTCCCTCCCTGACTTTGAGCGCCACATTAATTATTTACCTGCCATTTCCTGGGCCTCTAAGGAAGCCCCCCCCCCCCTCCATTATGATGTGCAGCGTCAGTTACAGACCACGCAGTGTAAAAAACGGCCGAAATATCACATTTAATCCGGTAATACGGGCTACAAGATGGTGAAGTGGAAGGTCAGCTCGGTAGAACAGGGCCTTGAGGATTTGAGGTAGCCGTTACAGAGTGACTGCCAAATTTTATAAGTTAATTAAGTTGTTTGTTTTAGAAAAGTTTCACAAATAATAAAAAGCACATATTTAGTGGGTCAGCCAAGACATGTGTAGAGCGAGGAGCTACGAGGCTAACTTTGCTAACAAGCACCCAAATAGCTCAAATTGTTCCGCTACTCATAACCTGCATTCACACATGCATAAAGGGAAACTCCACAGATTTTCACACAAAATCACGTAATCATTGGTTTAGATGTGAACAAAGTCAGAGTGGTTAGGTGTGAAATGCGCCTTTACAGAGTACGTTTTCACCATTATAGCACTACGAACCAGACGTCCGACGCGGTTAAAGGCTCTGAAAACTACATCCCTTTGAGTTATTTCACAAATGGTTATAAATGCGTGGCTTGATACCTAAGACATTGTTTTGCGATAGTTTTGTCATAAAGTTTTGGTATAAAACGTATTTTTAGCATTGACGTTTACTCCAGCACTAGTTCCAGGTTTCCTCTCAAAACCGCAACTGAGATCAACGCGCGCGCGCTAACGTGTTTGTTGTTACTAGACTATAACTACAGCGGTTCAGCGCGGCTAACGCCAGCCGAAGCTTTTGTTTACACTATTTTTACGGTTTTCTTACCTGTTTTTTTTAACTTTAATGAGGTCTGTTTCCAAAATGAAGCTCCATATCAGTTTGAACCATAAAACACAAAACAATAACAGCGGTTTAAAGGGGAGAGAGAACCCGAGAGAACCAGCCGACGCAGAGCAACTCAGGGCGAATGGTGAGTGCTGGTGTCAACAACGAACTACTTGCTACTCCGCTTACCAGTTTGTGGGGTAGAATTTTGTATTTTCTATTTTTTTGCGTGCCCCACGTTAGACAGTCTGCTCTAAGCTAACGGCTAATAACAACTAATTGATTCCACTCACTTCTCTGATTTTGACCCCCGTTTCTGCAGGCGTGCAACCCTGAGGCTCAGCCGCTCTGCAGTCAGACCGTTCTCCACGTCGCACTGAGAGCGGAGGGGTACATGCAGGGCGTTGTAAGGAAAAAAATAGTACCCAAAGAATTTTTTTTTTCTTTTCAGTTTAGCACTATTTTACCATTTTAGCGTGACATATAAAACTTACAAGACACATATAAGGTCACCGTTCATTTTGGATAGCAAATAAAATATGAAGTGAATATGATATATGAAGTGTACACAGAATGACGTCTGGTACCTAGTACTTAAGTACTATAGTATTAATGGTGAACAATTTTGATTGGTAAATTAATTTCATTAGAAAGGCACACTACTTTGAATGATTTAAATGATTAATTCCCATTTAAGGTCGGACAGACTTGCCTAACACATCTGTAGAGCATGGGTGGACTTTTTTACTTAGAAAATCAACAGAACGTCATTGGACACACAAATTATAAAAAGAGAGGAATCCCATCGATTTTTCAAAAAATTTGGCAAATGGGAAAAAAAGTAATTTGACATGAATTGTGTCATTGTAGAGAAAGTTACAGGCTTAGGTTTCCTTTGCGGTACTGATAGGAACCAGAGGTCACGCTGTCTACAACACAAATATAGCCATTTTATATACCATCAAAAATAATCACTGAACCTAAACACATCTCTTGAGTTTTCATTTAACATATTGTCACTGTTGTAACAAAATCTTGCATCTCCAAAATTGGTTTAACTTTACATGAGAATGGAAAAATCTCACCTTTGGTTTCAAGTTATTGGAAAAACATGTTTTCCAAGTCATTTTGGACTGTTTTTATTGCTCCATTCATCATGAAAAGGGCACATTGTAAAGGGCAGCTGGCTTTTCTTGAACAAAAAATGTATTTAAAAAACTTGCCCTGCACGTACCTCTCTGCTATGAACAGATTTTAAAAAGAACCTTTTCGTAAACCAAGGTCTCAGACAAGAGGTGGCAGATTTACAACCATTTATTTGTAAATCAGTGAGGAAACTTTTAGAGGCCTTAAACTCTTTAGTTCCTGTCAGCACGACTATGAACAATTTAACTTAGTAAGCTTCTCTACAACTGTTCTGAAAGACTTATGTCCAGGTTACATCTTAGTGATTTAGAACTGATTCTTTAATTGGCCTAGTTAAGGGAAAAGGCACTGTATATCATCAGTATCCCAGGTGACCTGTTATGTACTGTACACTGAAAAGAATGCATTCAGTTTACTTGGTTCAAATGTGCCCATGATTTCCAAATCAACACTCTTTACTTACTGCTGACTAGAACTGTGTTGATGTCATATAACATATTGATGTAAACAACATACATATTTGAATAAAGTACATTCAGTGCATCATTTTTTCAGGGCTGGAACTCCAGCTAAAGACAACATGGCATGCCGATGATGCAAGAGGATTTGGGAGAGATAAAGAGAGCGTGACAATCTCCTTAAGCTGACCCATGTGTGTACGTGTGTGTGTAGTCCCTATTGACCTCCTGTAATCTAGTGCCTTAAGCCCACACACACATGCACACACACACACACATTTTTTTTCTCTCTCTGGACACATTTCTATGAAAGTTTTGATCAGATTGAGGCACATGCTGTTTCTGATTTTTTTTTTTTTTTTTTGCACTTACAGATTTGTTCACCACCCACTGTGCTCTTGCAATGTAATACACAAACAGGGTAACTTATCAAAGTAAAAAACCTGCTTAAATGAGTCGAGAAACAACAATTGTGCCTATAATTCCAGTCAGGTGTACTCTATGAAACAGTTAAGCAGTTTACATTCTATCACGCTCTTTGAATGTATAATGTATACTTCTTATGGAGCTATGGTTGAAAATGAATTATTATTTGGTTCATTTATCTCAGGAGCCCCCTGTCTGAGGGGCTTAATGCATCAACTATGTTTGCTACACCGGAATACTCAACACTGTCACAGTAATAAAGAAGTGAATGCTTGAGGCAATGGCAGATAGCACCAGTTCCAAAGCTGCTAAAATAATATAGAGCTTGGGATTGGTTCATTCTACCATACCTCACACATTCAGCACAATGATTTTGATTGGTCATAATACAAAAGACAGCACTCCCAAAAAACAGATCGTTTTCATCTTAAAAAATGCATGATGAATCTATCCGCACTTGTCTTCTCCCTGCCTGGTAGTGACAAGTTGTATGTTTCTTTCTGGCACAGGATTAAATACAGTGTCTTGTTCACACTATCAGTTGTGTTTGTTTGGTGTACCAGGTGGAGATTCACAAACATTCTGACAATCATACTTTGAAAGAGGCTAAAAAGTAGCCACTATTCTTTCTGGAAAAGTACCTAAATTGTAACAGCTACAAATTTTGGGAAAGTAGCTACTATATGCAAGATAATGTCACAAAACCAGACCATTCAATCAATGTATTCTGTAAATACACATTCATTTTATTACCAATTAAACAGACTCTATTTTATTAGACTTTAGACACGAATTTCATTTAAAACATTCATTTTTTTTACAATCCCATTATTTTCCTTCAAAGAAAAGAAAACATTTTGATTCGATAATAACAGCTATACAAAGACAGGGTAGTAGGTACAATAATCGACTTAAAAAGTGTTCTAACTTGGGTCAATGCAAATTTGGTGACAACAAAATTACAGATCAAGCGAGCCCCATCACACACTGTGAATAGGTGTGGGTGGGTGTGTGTGTGTGTAGGGCCGGCTTACATTATAGAGATAGCACAAGATACAACAGCGTTTGAGATCATGCACTAAAGTGCTAGGGTTCAAAAGGCATGCAGATCAAATATGATATTTGCACAATTGCCTTCCAAAATATGCATAAGTATAATCCGTTTACCTTCCTATTGTGTTTGCATTAAACATTCAGCTTTACGTTTTGAGTAATAAATACATCAGTGTGGTTGACATCATGTTTCGTGTATCCCTGACTCAGTGAAACTCGGTTTTCTTTTCTCCTTTCTTAACTCTGTTTCTTGGTGTACAAAATAAATAAAACAGAATCTTTTTGTCCCTCAAACATATTTAAGCTTTGAAGAGTAGGAGAAACAAAAAATGGTACATTCAAAATAAGAAAATAACCTTTATCAAGTATGTACACGGGACATAAAATAACAAATGAGGTGTATGCAAAAAAGACAAAGAAATAAGCCAACAACACATGTAAACGTTTATGCAGTAGAGACAAATCTTATTACTACTGATTTTTTTTCCCCCCAGAACATCAAAAAAATACGTAGTTTGTAATATGACTGACACATATAAATCTGTATGTATTGCATACATATACATTAGACACACGTATATGGGACCATTGAGAAATCAAGTGAGTTTTAGGCACCTCTGATGGAATTAGTTTATGTTATTTTGCTTCAGGTACATTTCAGGTCCTTGAATTCTCACAGACAGTTTTAGAACGACGTCCTCCTCTGATTGGCTGGTGCTGGTGGAACTCTGCCTTTCTCCTCCGGGTTCTGGAAGGCTTTTAGAAGGGCTGGAAGGTTCCAACACTTCAACACTGGTGGTGTTTGTGTGGTCAGGCTGGAACGGGAAAGAGTGATGGCACGAGAGGAGAAATAGAGAGGGAAGCAGAAGATGAGGAGAAGAGAAGAGTACACTCTCAAAAATGATGTGTTCTTGAGCATTATTTCATGTGCTGTCAATATTTTTACACATTTTGTATCAGACCACAAGACTACAGACTGTGTGACAGACCTCTGATATCATGAGTCATTCTGTAGTTGCTGTCAAGCCCATATTAGGACCTAAGCAGGTTTCCTCTATGGGAAAAATGATCGTTTTTGAAAATCGCTGCTGTCCAAATATTCCAAACCTGATACATTTTGTCCTGTGTACATGTTTCCGCGGAATGGCACTGGATCCTTTGTATCACAGAGCCGTTAAGGTGTCAAATATATGAGGGAAATGAGAGAGAAATGCAAGGGAAATAGAAATATTGCTACATTCATGCTACAGGCAAGCGAACACTGTACACTGAAGTGACGTCACATGAAAGGAAGCCTAATATTAAACTTCAACGCTATTATATCCCTCACAGAAAAAACACATGAATTTTACTTGTGATTAAACATATGAGGTTTTTGGACATGTGTCATCACATGTAAAACGTGATCACACATACTGTTATAATTACATGTTGTAAACACATGGTTTTTGCACACTTCACAGGAAATTTTCTGTAAGGGATAATAATACCAGCTACTCAAACAGTAGGCTGCCACTTCCCAAACAGCCGGACTACCACATTTGATAAACCTTACTGGTTTGTATGGCGTATTTTGTTGAGGTTGCCTCTCTTACGATCTGTATTCAACAGTGTTAGACTGCATGTAGCAATATTCTGGCTCCTTAGTGACCTCGTAATCCAGAGGATCCAGAAAAATAAACAGGCTCATGGTAGGGCGTAGTGGCAGTGGTTTTCAAAAATGTCATTGATTTTTACCATAGAGACAACAAGCTTAGACATGGAGTTCCTAATATGGGCATGATGCAGACTACAGAATAACTTCAGAGGTCTATTATAACACAAGCTTGACACATTGTGTCAGATAACATGACCAAAGATCTGTGTTAAAATGAACACAATATGTTGTGTTCCTTAAAGGAATACACCAGCATTTTTCCACCTAATCTCTGTCTATTGCATCTGTAGCATATGGTAAATTACCATAGACAATCATTTTGATGGCTATACTTAGAACAGAAAACCTGTTAACTTGGAACACATTTATAACAGAATTGGTTCAGTACCTGCCCAGTGACTTGCATTATAACTGTGTCAACAAATCTTCTGCTCTTCTGTTCAGATTTTAAATTATTATCTGTGGTAACTGATCGTTTGCTAATGATGCTGTGAATAGAGATTAGATTAAAATTGGCTGGACCGAAGGGGTCCACAATAACAAGTGACTGTGTTTAACACATCTGTTTTGAGAGTGCAGAAGAGAAGAGGAGGGGAACAGAGGATGTGGTCTTGGCTGGTGCAGGAGGTCCTCAGGCGGGGGGCTGAGGTAGTTCCTGACTGGGCTCCTCCATCTCTGGGATGGTTTGAGTGGGTCTGGAGGGCGAAGGGAAGCGGAACCTTACTGTGCGTTCTTTGTGTTTGGGGGAGGAGGAAGGGGATCGTGCGGCCCAGCGTGACGGGGGCCTGCGGTTGGCGGGACGGGCCGGTCTCAGGAAGCAGGAGTCCAGGGGTGGGGCCACTGGTGACCGCGGGAGGTCCTTCATGAAGGAGACACATTCACACAATTAGACAGGACACCTTCACAGCCATAAAGACAAGGAACATACCTCAAGATAATGGAATATTTAACCACACAGAATGTAGAACATCCAAAGCTGTATAAGCTGTACAGTTGAGCTCTCCAGATAGATTGCAATTTCATAGCAACTGTTGCTAGGTTGGAAAAGCTTTACAGAAAGCTGTGAAAATCCCATTCAGGCTGATGAAAGCTGTAGCATACTCAAGTTTTTGACAAAATAGCTACATTTAAAGGGTGCTATTAATTTCCATTCCATTTTTATTTTGTTACATGTGAAAGGTCTCACAATTTTGGTACAGATCGGTGGTGATTTTTTTTAGCATTACATAGCCTAATTTACTTTTGATGTTATTTTTAAATGTTTGAAATTCTCAGAGACGAATGCTTTTACTGTGATGCATGAACTATTCAGGTTGCCATACTGTGAAATTTACTTACTGCTGCCTCGCTGAACGAAGAAATTCTCATTAGAAATCAATTCATTAGAAATTCTCCAGAGATGTTAGCTGGCACACTCAAAAAGTCAGACACACTCAAAATGCATGTATTTTGGGAAAAACAGAGCTGTTGCTAATATCACATTAAAGTGAATTAGATTTTTGTCAACGTCTTGTAAAGCTTGTCCAACTTAGCAACAGCAAAAGAATGGATTTGTGGGCGGAGCTGGGGAAACCCAATTGAAATAATTCCTCAAATCTCATGTTCTGCTACTGGAGAATTCTCTATAATTCTGTAGAGCAGAGGGAGCTGAGTTTCCCCATCTCTGTTACACTAACACCTCTCGCTCTTGTTTGGTCTCTCTCTGTCTGCTTTTCTTCAGGCTTTTGGTTTCATCTGAAGGATGCCAAAATCTAATACACGATGCATAATCGTCTGCTAAAATGCTCGTCAGCTGTTATGCAAAAACACACTTCCTCTGACCCACTAAAGTGAGCCAGAGTCTAGACTGTTCCCTCTGCACATCCCAGCAGTTAACCTGCCTCTAACACATACTGTAGTGGCTGATGCTGTATTACTGACTGACAAAAACATGAGAGTCTGACAGCTAATTGCCTTCAAAGAGAGAAATTATTTACATTGAATTGAAATCTGAATTATTTGTATGAAATCTCATGTGCATGATGCATCTGTTTTGAGTTAAAAATATAATGGGTAGATTTTCAACCTGCATGCACTTTTTACTCATTATGTCCTTTTGAAAATGTCACATTTCAAAAGATGGGTAATATATGATGCTCCTAATGAGACCAAGGTCTCATTGAGATCTGATTTCTGAGGGAGTACTATGAAGTTTTCCACTGAAAATATGACAATATGGAATTTATGTATTCGCCCCTGAATAGAACACCCAAATGACTACTGATAACAGCAGAAATAATGAGGTGATATCTTCACTGAGCCAATAGATCCCACTGGAAACACTGACGCGATACAGATGCAGCATAGCACTTGCCAAGCAGTCACGAATTTATGTTCTGAACTCATTATAACCTCATTCAGAGTTTCTAATGAGGGCCAGCATTAGCATTACAGTCTCCCAGGAGCTGCTCCTTTACGATTAAAGAAGCGCATTAGATGTGAAATCATGGTGCACAGAGCAAGCAGCTGTAGTTAGAAGTTAGAAGGCCGCACTCTTGCTTTCAGCACAGCCCCCTGCCGTTAGCATGCAGCAACGATACACACACTTCATCCTGACAGTCCGTTATCACAGGACAGACAGGTGATGGGCAGCAAGAACAGGTAGAGGAAGAAGAGAGAGTATAAAGTGTGTTAGTGCACAGTCTTCATCAGTGGGACAGAGGAGATCGTGTACATAGCCATGTGTTTAGTTCATTACTTAATGTGGGCCCCAATGAAAGAACTGTAAGAGAGTCAAGGACAGAAAATGGAGTAAAATAATAAACGACAAAAGACACATAGCAGGACCTATTAGAAACATAATATGATATTAATCACCTATGAAAACACATCCAAACACATCCAAAAAGCTATCAGTGGGTTTTTTAACACTTAAAAGAGTTGCATCTTTTTTAAACAGCCATTAAAGATGGCTGAAGCATCTCATTACAACACAGTTAATAAGTTTGGACACATCTATGCAGAAAAGTTGACTTATTTTTATGTATCTTCATATTTTAGAGCAGAGATGTTACTCAAATTATGTGCCTAGGGCATTAGCACTGTTCCTATATATATGTGTACATGTTGTTGCTGTTGGAACAAAATCCCGTAGCTCCAAAATGGTAACATTACAGGAGAAGGAAAAAACATACTTTACTTTTTTTATGTGTGTGTGTGTGTGTGTCATATATATATATATATATATATATATATATATATATATATATAGATAGATAGATAGATATACAGACAGAGATATAGATACATGATATTGCCAAAAGTATTCACTCGTCTGCCTTCCCATGCGTATGAACTTGAGTGACATCCCATTCTTAATCCATAGGGCATAATATGATGTCGACCCACCCTTTGTAGCTATAACAGCTAGAAGATAACTCTTCTGTGAAGGCTTTCCACAAGATTTAGGAGTGTGTTTATGGAAATGTTTACTATTCTTCCAGAAGCGCATTTGTGAGGTCAGACACTGATGTTGGACGAGAAGGCCTGGCTCTCAGTCTCCGCTCTAATTCATCCCAAAGGTGTCCGACCAGGTTGAGGTCAGGACTCTGTGCATACCAGTTCTTCTGCACTCACTCATCCATGTCTTTATGGACCTTGCTTTGTGCATTGGTGTGCAGTCATATTGGAACAGGAAGGGGCCATCCCCAAACTGTTCCTTCAAAAAGTTGGGAGCAGAAAATTGTCCAAAATCTCTTGGCCTGTTGAAGTATTAAGAGTTTCTTTCACTGGAAGCCCAACTCCTGAAAAACAAGCCCACACTATAATCCCCCCTCCACCAAAGTTTACACTTGGCATAATGCAGTCAGATAAGTACCATTCTCCTGGCAACCGCCAAACCATCGAAAGCGTGATTCTTCACTCCAGAGAACACGTCTTCACTGCTCTAGAGTCCAGTGGCGGCGGTTTACACCAATGCATTCGATGCATTGCATTGAGCTTGGTGATGTAAGGCTTGGATGCAGCTGCTCAGCCATGGACAATCATTCCATGAAACTCTCTATGCTGTTCTTGAGCTAATCTGAAGGTCATATGAAGTTTGGAGGTCTGTAGTGATTGACTCTGCAGAAAGTTGATGACCTCTGCCTACTATGCGCCTCAGCATCTGCTGATCCCACTCTGTTGTTTTACGTGGCCTACCACTTTGTGGCTGAGTTGCTGTCATTCCCAATCGCTTCCACTTTGTTATAATACCATTGACAGTTGACTGTGGAATATTTAGTAGCGAGGAAATTTCACGACTGGAATTGTTGCACACGTGGCATCCTATCATGGTCCCATGCTGGAATTCACTGAGCTCCTGAGAGCGACCAATTCTTTCACAAATGTTTGTAGAAGCAGGCTGCATGCCTAGGTGCTTGGCTTTATACACCTGTAGATATACAGTATATAGATATAGCTATATAGCCACATATTTTACACCTATTATTTGGAGATAACATGAATGTCATGAATGAAACCATGAAGGCAGATTTAACTAACTAGAATTAGAATAATAGCTAAACTAACTACAGTTAAATTACAGCCATGTCCGCTCAGTGTGTGGCGTTCATGCTAATTCAGGTTTCTCTTGAATGCAGCACTCTAATTTTTACACTGTAATCATCAGCCCAAACTGACATTCATTTGTGGAATAGATCATTGTGTTTGGTGAAGCAAATTAAGCCATCAAATATAAATATGTAGATGCAAAAAAGATGTGAAGGCTGGTTTCAAACATAAACTGTAAACATGTGTCAGGCTACAGTACTTGATTTTTTAAAGTAATAGCGAAGACATCAAAACTATCAAATAACACATGTAGAGTCATGACTGTACTAATCTGCTATTTTAGATACTTCAAAGTAGCCCCCTGTTGCTTTGATGCAACTTCATACTTGGCATCCTCATGAGGAGCCACCTGGGATACTTTTTTCTTTGTTTTTATTATGTCATGAAAAGCATATACATACAAATGGGTAACAAATTAAAGCAAAAAACTGAATAAACCTCCAGTCAGGTATATTGCTCTATACAATTACCTACCATGCTCTCTGGATTGTTTAGAGCAGGGGTCACCAACCTTTTTGAAACTGAGAGCTACTTCTTGGGTACTGATTAATGTGAAGGGCTACCAGTTTGATACACACTTCTAAAATAACAAATTTGCTCAATTTACCTTTAATTATATGTTATTATTAATAATTAATGATATTCATCTATGTGAAGTCACTGATCATGTTGATGATTTCTCACAATAATTATCAACAATGATTTAACAAGTTAGGAAACAGATAAATATCAATATGTAACACTTTATTTCTGTAAATCTCTGCAAGTATTATGCACGGACTCGTCACACTGGATGCTAAACCACCTGCACTTCGGACATAGCCGACACTCTGCTAACCATTGTAGTTGCCCTCAGTTGGACATCGGAGAGAGTGGAGATTACATCGGTTCCATATTTCTCGTCTTTAAGCACAGTTTTTGCAATTATCATCATTGCTTCTTTGAGAACCTCCCTGTCTGAAAAGGCCTTCTTTTTCTTAGTCAAGAGATGTGTAGCTCTAAATGAGGCTTTGGTTGCTTTTTGGGAGTTTTTCACCGGTCTTGTAAAAAAAAAAAAAGACTGCTGTTTGCACAAAGCTGCCTTTAACTTGTGTGCTTTTTCCATTCGTAATGCGCTCCCCGGTGGGTAGTTAGCATGGTAGCTTGTGTGACACATGCTAAAATGTCTCTCCACATTGTGCCGCTTTGCCGTCGCCACAGTCGCTCCGCAAATGAGACACGCAGGAAACTTTCACAGTTGTAAAAAAGAACTCTTCCCCCCATTCACTGTGAAAATGATGTTTTCTTTCTTTTTTCTGCCATGTTTTCGGGGGTAAATCATCACCTCACCTTCGCTGGGCCCGCTAGCTGGTCTTCACGGCAACCAGCTAGCTCTAATCTAATATGAAACATTTTTTAAAGTTTTTTTTTTAATATGGTCATTTTCAAATTTACACCAATGCAAGTGACCCAGTGATCAAGATGACAAGAGGAAATGAAATAAGTGACTTTGAAAGAGGGTTTATCACTGGAGAATTGATGGCAGGGTCAGTCGCATAGACTGCTCAACTGTCTAGTGTTTAAGTAGAAACAGTGACTAAAATGACATCTGTATTTAGATCTATGGGACAGACATCAAGAAACTTGGTTGGAAATTGTAGTCAAAAATACACATTCTGTGACTGATGTTTGTGTAGCAGTATGAACAGAAGAGCAACTGTTTACTCAGGTGACTAAGAATGTTAATGTTCTAAAAAAGGATATTATAGGATATTATAGGATGATCTCTTTTATAGTGTGATATACCATTTCTGTCCTGATGGGAGTGGTCTTGCCCAGCTTAAAAAGGTCCCCTATCCACAAGGCATGAGTGGTCACTGAATAGTTTGACAAGTATGAAAATAATGTAAATCATACACTGTGGCTTTAGCAGTCATTGGATCTTGGGAGATTTTGGACTGATGTGTTGGAGCAATGGTTCCCCACCCTGGTTCTGGAGGAACCCCTGTCCTGCACATTTTATGGTATTCCCTGATCCCAACACACAAATCCCTACCTGAGTTGAAGTAGCTGTTTTAGAGCAGGAAAACATGTGAGGGGCAAGGGGTACCCTAGAGCAAGGGTTGGGAACCATCGTGAGAGCACTCTCAAGCACCATCATCAAAACAATTTAGGGAGTATTTTTTGGAAGAATGATATTCCATTTCTCAATACAGTTCCAGACGCTTGTGGAATCTATACGAAGGTGCACTGACGCTGTTCTGGTGGCTTGTGGTGGCCCAGCACCTCACCTTTATGTTGTTTTGTCCTGTCACTCATCTGCCTATTCAGCCTATTGCAGCTGAGCTCCACCCACTAATGCTGGATCTCAGAAATAATTGTAAAATATAAGAAAAATGTAAAATGTTTTTTTTTAAAGCTGCACTATGTAACATTTTTGTTAAAAATTGAAAGTAGTGGAGAAATAACATGCTAAAATATGCTACGAGTCACCCTATAAATTCTGAAATAGTCATTTAAAAGTCACGTAATTAATAAGAGGCATCAGGATCGATTCAGCATGTGTTTCTCGGACTACGTAATACATCTTTACATATTAACATCACACGCGTAGACTCAAAAAGATCTGGCTCCATGTTTAGGTCTCAAAAGCAAAATCAACATTATATTGATGAACATGATAATAATAGTAGATAATTTATTTACTTGGAAGACACATCCTTCACCAAGTTTTGACTGAGTTCTCTTTGAAAAATCTTTCAGCATGCTCACAAACATCTGATTCATCTGCTCAGGCAAGAGGTCTGAAGCACAACCCACATTACAAAATGCTCTTCTACACATTGCGTGCCATTATACATTTCCACCAGAGAGGTCTCCAAATCCCCAAAACTTACATAGTGCAGCTTTAATAAATAAATTTAGACATCAAATTAAACACTTACGCATTTAAGCATAAGATGGAGAAACATACTTCAGGTGTGTCCAAACTTTTGTCTGGTGCTGTGTATTAGCAATACAGTCAATCATCAAACTATAAGCCTTTGCGCTGCTAGCTTTTTGGATAAAGGTTTTCAACTTTTAATGAAACTAACTGATCAGACAACGATGCGCATGCTGGCACCTACACCAGGACGTTAAAAGAAGTGAGACACAAAAGATAACACGCACCACGTTTCCCACAACACCTGGCAATGATTCCCATTCCCTGTGAGAATGATGCATGCAGTGGTGGATTGGTGCGGCTGTGAGAGAGGTCCATAAAACGCAGCGTGACTCGACACGGGTGAGGCCACTGTGAGGTCAAAGGTCATAGAAGAGGAACTTACAGCATGGTGTGTGCGCGCAAGCGCCATTATAGTCCCCAGGGAGCAGTGAGTAAGACAGTATGGTTCTGGAGGCAACCCGGAGAGGGAGACAGGGGAAAACACTCATCAGCACAAAACACAATCGCATCAGATACAGGAGATGACTGGCAAAAAGGGCCTGTGTGATAAGGCTCCATGACGAAAGATCACTGCAGCCTACAGGTGGTCCACTCCTCTTTCTGTGGAACCTGTAAAAGGGGCGAGGGGGGTTTTGGCATGACCATCCTCACTGTCCATTCAGAGGAATAACACATTAAGTGTACTGTACATGAGATGCTACATCTGAACACTTTGTACTGTGGTAGCTACTGTGTATCAGGGCCTGACCGATATGTACTTTTTGTGACACATATCGATGCTGATTTTAAAGGAGAGGTCCACCTATTTTTCAATATTAATGTGTCCTATTCATTTCAATTTTAGAGAAACTTATTAAGTTGGCAGTGAAACCAGACGTCCGAAGAGTTTAATGCCACTAAAAGCAACATCACAGTAAGTTATCACACAAAATGGTTAGAAATATATTTGTAGATGCCTGAGAAATATGATGAGTTTTTATGATGTGTTTTGCATGAAATTTAATTTTCAAAGTATATGCAAAATAATACATCAATAAAAAAATGGATTTACTGCTATTTCACCATGAATAATTTTACTTATAAAAACGTAAAAAGTGTGAAGGTTCACTGGTCATTTCGGATAGTTTGTGTGGCTGACAACGCAACACCTGGTTCCCCCATCACAACTGTAAAGGAATTAGAGAGTAAATGTCTCTCCACTGAACGATTTCATATCAAATCACACAACTTTTGAAAATTTGGTGGAATACATTTTAAAAATTCAGGTAAAGGATAATATCTACTGATACTGATTGTCAGTTCTCAACTGACACATTTCTTAAACTGAAATGAAGAGCGGTAGCACATTTCTAAAGCATAGATATACAGCAAAATTCATAATGATAACGATTTTTTTAACAATGATTGTACTCAGCTATTACAAATACACAGAGTTTTCATTTACAAGATGATTTAGGTATTTAGGTATTTCTTTTGACTGTGTTTCAGTAAATTTAATTAGCTTACTGACTGCAAAGTGTTGCATTTCTCTGTGAATTTGCAAACATCAGGGTACCTGAGCTATGAATCTCTCCTCCTCCTCATGCAGCTTTTTGTTTAAATATTTCTCAGTAAAGTAAATATTAGATGAATTAGTTTTGCAAATGGATGGAAATATACTTGTCAAATATCTGGTTGCGCCACCATGGTATAATCTATGAGCGTAAAACACTGTGTTTATGTTTCAACACCGTATTGGCACTGGCAGATTTATACACGAGAAATATATTTCATATCAGTATCGGCCAACAGTTTGTTTCATATCGTGCAGCCCTAGAATTCCAGTCAGTGGACTGTGTGAAATGTAATTTTACTGAACCTATTTATATATTTGTGACATTTATTTACTTATTTTGCTACTGATAGCATTTCCAGTTACTGTACTGTGCGCTGTCAAGCATCAGACTTATTGATGGGCTCTTTAAAGATAAGTGGACTAATCACTCAACTTAGCAACAATACCATTACCACACATTAATGGTTTATACTTAAACCAATGATCTGCTATGTTTTAAAGCAGTCACAATGTAAACCCGACTGCATCACTTTCTGTCACTGTGACCTAAAATGTAAAAGACGATTGTAAAACGATGATAAATGGATCATCTGATCATGATACTATATAATGTTACCTTCCAATCATAGTCTATATGTGTTGACAAACATCTCTCAAGTTCACTCAGTGTTAGTCTTCCAAATGGACCATATTTAACAACTTTCACCAACAGTAGCTGTACAATTCATATAATCAGCGAGCATTAAAACAACTGTGTTTCCTGTAGGCAGAAGCACAAGTGCACAGCAATAAAATGATTAACTGTTAAGCTGCAGCACAGCTTTGCAGTCCCATGCTTTTCAGTCCGAGGTGCACAAAGGCATGCGGTTCAGATCCATCAATATACAGGGTTTACACCAGCTGCATGATGGGATCAAAGCAGCTGACACTGGCTACAGGCCACTGGCATTCCACTTGTCACTTAGGAAAATATAACCCCTTAAACCGCAAGGCATCACATGTTCAATTTCTCAGTCATGTAACTATATAATAATTTTATAGAAGTCATTGAATAATTTATGCAGTTATATGCAAATGTTTGAACACTCAGTCTAATCACTGTCTAATTTTGTTGATTTTCTAAGTGAAAATACATGAACTCTTCTTACATTAACAGAACAAAATTCAATATTCCATTCTTCTACAAATTTTAGTGCACAATTTCTATTTGCTGAGTTTAACATATTGTAAAAAATTGAACAAACATACAAAATTATAAAAAAATTAAATATATAAAATGTGCCACACCTTTTACACAGCCCATGTTTAATTTTTTATGTTAAATTAAGCAAATGTAATTGTGCATTAAAACATGCAGAAGTGTGTTTCCTGTACATGATGTGTGAACTTATTTTTACTCAGAAAATCAACAAAACGTGATTTAACTAGGGGTGCCTTCACTTTTGCATTTGACTGCAGCAGTTATTACAGCTGGCCCGAATAATTTTAATACTCAAGTCCTTGCTTGTTATGTTGGTGTTCATTTCTCTATTTAGTATTTGAAAGCTGTCTTTTTAAGCCATGAATTATAGTCCAAACTAAACTTCATTAGCGAAGGCCTTTAGAGAAACCAGTGATTGTTAATATATGAAAAATGTTAACATTATCTGGTTTAGTTTAGAATACATCATAAATTCATGCCAGACTTCTACATCACCTCACCACAGAGTGCAAACCTTCAGCACTTTCATTGTGGTTAATGACCACAACTTACTAAAGTGTAGGAACAGGATCCTAATACACAGCCACAACTTAGTAAGGTATGGGAAAAACTTTGTTATACCATTCCCACAACTTACTTAGGTTGTGGCCACAACATAACTAGAAACATGCACAGGTATTCAAGTACTTGGCTAAGTGCTAAATGAGCCAGTATTTGAATACTGAAATCAGTCAGGTATTTGTTCTATTTTAGCAAAGGAAGACGTAGAAAATAAACAGTTTACGAAATGCCAATCTTATGCTTTAACATCATTTTTGTAAAATTATACTGTTTTGCTTCCATTGTTAAAGAACGCAGGTGTTGCCTTACATTAATGCTAACTAAGCCGATACTTTACTACTTTAGCTGATGTTGGCTAGGTCCAGAAACAGCAGACATACATTACTGACAAGCTGGCACATAATCCTCATATGCATTCAGTTTTGTAACAGTTAGTTGTAATTGTAGCTCATCTGAGGAGGCAGCCTCTGTTTTATCAAACACGAAAACTACAGATTTCCCCTTCTTTTTTTAAATGATAATGCATTTTTAAATGTATTTTGACCAAAATACCTTTTCTGGGTGTTCCTCATGGTTACTAGACATGCGTTCATTAACTTTTGTGCATATTCGAATATCAAAATTAGAATGAAAAGAAAATAATAAATAAATAAATAAAGCACACCCTGAAACTATTATCTTAATTATCTTGTTCCTATGCCTTACAAAGTCATGGCCACACATTAGGATTCTGTTCCCATGCCTTAGTAAGTTGTGGACATGCATTGTTTTTATTAAGAAGGGATTTCACTACACAACTACAAACACTTCAAATAATAGTTTTTAAGTAATTTTGAGAAGAAGTTTTCAGCATCTCATTTGGCAATATTAACAAGTATTTGAAGCCTGCAAAATGGTATTCAGGCCAGCTGGAGTTTATTATAGTGGATAATATGTCTAAAGATTAATAATACACCAACAGTTTAAGGGGTTTCTAAGTTGCATGTTGCTTAAAAAGGCAATCTCACAGAATGTGTGATTGTGTGCTTGAGTACAGTCTATTTTACCTCAATGCATCCGGGTTTGTCCGCATCTCCTGTCCTGCTCTGGGATGTCCCGCCTGAACTGGGCAGCCTCTTCTCGTCCCTGAAGCCCTGCTCCAGCATTTTCTTATTCAGAATCCGTGCTGCATTCTCTGCTAGTGTGTAGCCGGGCGGAGCTGACAGATCCTGTCTGATGCTAACTGTTTCAAGGGTCTTCTCATCCTGTGATTCGACTATGAGCTGCACAGGGCTGGGTGAGCGGCCCCGGGACACTTTCAACAACTCCTGTGCTGACCCATAACTACCTGTTGGCCCACTTTCAACAGGCCTGGAGCGGCTAGGTGACCTGTTGAATTTTTGCTGTGAGTCGTAGGTGACAGGTGTGTGGTCGATGATGTTAAAGAGGCTTGACAGACCATCATTGATGGTTGTGTGGACAGGGCTGTCACGGGTAGTGGTGGAGCGGGCCCAGGCTGACTCACTGTTGCCCTTGGTTGGCTGGGAGGCAACTGCAGGTGTTGGGGGTCGTGTTGGGCCACTAGATGCCTCAGTTTTAGCTGTGGGGGTAGTTAAGGAGGGTTTACGCTGGAGCTTGGGAGAGCCATATTTTGGTGAGCAGCAGGGGCGCTCAAACTTGCCCTGTGTCGCAGGCGAGTACTGCACCTTCCTGAGGCTACGTGAGGGCGAGGAAACTGGCGTGGAGCCACCCCCCTTTGGCGTGAGGCAGCGATGCGGGCTGCTGGTAAGTGCTCGAAGGGCCTCAGTCTGCAGACCCACACTGATGGTCTGGGTGGTCTGTGTCCCACGTGTGGTGAAGCCATTGGTCTGGCAGGATGCATCCCGAAGCTGGGTTGGGACGGAGGCCGTGCTGGAGCGAATAGCGTTGCGGACAGAAAAGGCCACCTCCTTCATGTCATCGCTCAGGTTGCGGGACAGCTCTAGCTCTAGCGAGGAAGCATAACCCAGACCTGTCTCCAGATGGTGACCCCTCAGCTCGCAAGGCCATCTGCCTCCAAAAACGTCCTCCCCCTCCCCTGCCTTGGCTTTGCTCACTTTGGAAAACATGTACTCCTGCTCGGAAGGCCCAGGGGCTGCCCTCTCACCCCTAGTAGGGCTGTGAAGGACACGAACCCCAAAATGTTCAGATCCAGAGGCGCCCCTCAGAGGCAGCCTCTGGCAGTGCTCTGGGCTGCTCAGGGTGTTGGTGGTCAAGGTAGCGCTTGTGGTCAGGTACCAGGAGGCTGGCTGAAAGGCTTCTGAAGGAGGGTCTGGGGGTCTGCGGGACTCTGCCCGCTCTGCCCACGCCTCCACCACCGTTGGGGGCAGTGCAGGACCTGGGATGGGGCAAGAGGCGAGAGATGCAGCAGGGAGTTCCCAACCTTTGTTGTTGAACTCCTCAATGTATTTGAGGTCATCTGGAGAGAGGGGTGGGGTGTTCTCGTCCCGTCCATGCTCACCCGACTTGCTTTTGTCTGGCAGGAAGGGAGAGCTGTCCATCAAACGCTGGAAATCACTCATGGAGCAGACAGACTTGGCCCTGTGGAGACAGTTTGACAGTATTGATACAATGTTAGAACAGCATAGTGTTACTATGACCCCTCAATGGAGAATATTTAAAAGCAAGAATATCCAGTTCTGGTCCAGGAGGGCTGGTATCCAGAACAATTTGGTGACAGGAGTTCAAGCACACCTAGTCCAACTTATCTGTTAATTAGCAGGTTCAGTAGGTGTGTCTGAGTAGCCAATCACTAAACTCTGCTGGACAGCAGCTCTCTAAGACAAGAATGGAACGCTCCTGTTCTAAAGAGTTGTCATCTTTAGTTTATTAGAACCTACTCCAAGCTCAAGCTCACACATTCTCCCTTTCAATGATCCAATAAACCATCTTCTATTTAGTTTTTTAATATCAATTATTTGAAAGTATGTCATTCTATATGATCATGTGATGTGTTATTGCTGTTTTGCTTGGCTTCAGGAAGTTGGGACGCTTGCAACTGTTCACATGAGTTCCATGTGAAACAATTGTTGCAGGTAAGTTTCACATGAGTTCCAGAATGCTTCTTTTCATGTAGGTTGCACGGTTGAAAGTGAAATAATATTGCTAATGTGGATAGATATACCTGGGCAGACTTCCCAAGTATAAATTAAGCATAGGAAACACTGTAGTTTTCATCAAAAACATGGCAACATTAGAGAGAGGGTTAAAACAAAGAAAAAGGCAAGATAAAAAGATACTGAAGAGCTAGTGACTCACCGAGGCTGAACAACAAAGAGTCTACTCTCTGTATAATTTTGTGTCTGAGGGGTATGTTTGTGATATATGTTTCTTTCTATTCAATAATTCCCTATTTATCTCCAGCTTGGTCACAAGACAGCAGCACCAGTGTGGAAGGACATGCACTTCCTCCAGTGTGTGGGAATTCAATCTCTGCATCTCGCTGAAGCCCTGAGCACGCAGAACTGCAGAGAATGCTTAGCGCTTGACTGTGCAATATGATGCAGACGCCCGACCGGCGGGCAACACTGCATACCAATGACAGAAACAAGGGAGAAAGTTTTCTTCTCCCAGGGGTAATTGGGCCCAGCTGGGATTCAAACCTGAAGCTTTCTAAGGTACATCCTTAAAAGTCTGAGGAAGATCAATACTGTATAAAATGACATGTAATCATTATATAACATAGCTTTTACACACTGTCTACACAAAACATTTTTATATATTTATCAAACTGAGCTAGCTCTGTCTTACCTCAGACCAATTCCCTGCCCAAATGATTGCTGATGAGATATGTGGGCCATTATATAGAACATAATTAAACATTTGGCCAGCTGGCTGTGATTATCTGGGCCATATCCTTTCTGAAAGCTTTTCATACACATCCTCCAGGGAGGCTGAAAAGATAGCACCAAAAAATAAATACAACAGAAATACTCCTCATATTCCTGCAATCCTTTGAAAGGAAAACTAGCATCACATCACTTTATTAAATCCCAATCTATATCTTCAGTTTAGTTGTGGCCAGCTCCTCCCCACTAATTAGGTTAGGTCTCCCCCCGATATGATTCTACCAAGCTGGGAAGGTAAAGGTTAGCATATCTGTGAAGCACCACCTCATCTTTTCAAACTGCAGCTAATGCAATGTCACTAGACGGCTCAACACACTTAGAGTACACTAAACTACCAATTCTGTCAAATCAGCTAACAGAGAGCTGCAATGGCTAGTACTGTACTGTGTAGAGGGAGGAGAAAGTGAGGCCAATTATGCTCTCTTCAACTCCGCCATGGGTGGCTGTGGCATCGAATTCATGATTATTTTTACAAAATAATTTTTAATCTTTATTTCACAAATTAAAGATAAGATAGTCTTTATTTCACAAAATATTGAATATCTCATCAGGAAGCATTCATTTGCAGAGAGAAAAACAATACACACCTCTCCTCAAGGAAGCCCAGAAGTATTTTTTCCCCCAATTATCCAGCAATTTTAATTTAGATTTTAAAATATAGGAAAGGTTTGACAAAGACATAAAGTCCTACACCTAGACTGTGTGAGGGGTCTATTCTAAGGGTTCAATATGAATTGAAGCTGCTGTAACATAATATGTAACAGTGATAACTGTGTTCTTTTTGTGACACTGCAAAAATTATATATTGTCAGGTGAAATCACTTTAAATCTCATTTCTCTTTATGAGTCTGCTGTAAGAACATAAGATTTTCAAATTTATTTTTAGACTTTTAACTTGTTTTAAGTGATTATATTAAGTGATTATCTAACTAAATTGGCAGACAATTTATCCTGTTTTAAGAAATATGCTTGAAACAAACCAAATTTTCTGTAAATATAATGAGAGCCACTTGATAAAATAATTTAAGGCAAGTCTAGAAATAGGTCATATATTTTTATCCTACAACCATCTCAAAATGGGGAAAACATTAGATATATCACAGTCTTTCATTAAGATTAATTTACCTGAAAAGATACAATTACTGGCAGTGTAGAACATGTACACACACAAGTGAACACACAGAGTACCTGAGGAGGCTCCCACTGCCCAGCTCTTCCTCCCCATACAGTGCAGGGTCTCTCTCTGAGATTTCATTCAGTGCCTGTAACACAGACCACAGTTAGAGCATGTGCACACACACTTCCACATTCATACACATTCAACACACACTGGTAGACTAAGGCTGTGTTCAGTCTTGGCAGCCTTGTTGACTAAAACAAACCCTGGTGTGATTATTCTGTTCAGTAGAGCAAGTGAGAACACTGCAAAATAAGCAGACTAAACCCCTCTCAGCAGGTCGGTCTAAGTTTGCTTCATGTGGTTCCTTTAAAGTATGAACGCAACACAGACAGAAAGATGTCTAAATGGACCAAAGACAGAATCTGTGATCTTTCATCATCACTTCTTAAGCTCAGAATCGGTAAATATAGAATGGGTAGTTTGGGTTTTAAAACGAGGCTGAGGCACATTTGAAGTCATTATAAAACAGCTGCTATACGCATTTGACTACACACATAAATTAGATAAGCCACTCAAGGCTGTTTTAGGGATCTTACGCTGCTCTGTGTTGTGCCAAATCATGGTAACACTGGCTTATTGCTATAGTATCACAAGAGCGAGAAAAACAACACAAATAACAATGAGCCCAGATAGAACAGAAAGCAGCATGACTCAGAAAGTTTGGTGGACAGCTATTGTAAATTAAAATCTGACCAAGTAGTTGTGACCTTTCACTGACTTTTTTTTTTTTACATCTTTTGGTTTGAAGTTAAATATGTCAGTGTGAAAGCTAAGCAAACCTTAACTAAAATCTAACAATGTAACATTTTCTGCTTGGTTATACAAGTATAAATGCACCCTAAGAGTCATAAAAGGTAGGACTGTGTGTATGCTCTCATCCTTCTTCAACAAGTACACATCAAGTACATTTTCCTGAGTCTGCCATAATTTTAAAATGATTAAAAACACAAGCACTGCTCACTGCTGTTCGTCTCACTCTGACTGGACTCATGTGATGCTTGTTGTCATGTTAACGCCTACACGTAGTGATACTCAACGCCTCCAAGTAATTTTGGATCAGATTACTTGAGTGTGCATGTAAACGTAGATTTCCATCATATTGTTGAGTAGGGTGAGTGTATAAACACATTGGCCTTAATCTATAATTGGAATGGATTAATTCGGATTGGCAAAAAATCTTTGCATGTAAACTAAGCCAATGAAACAAATTGCACGCCGCCAGTACAGACTCAGACTTGCCAATACACAATGTAAATTACATGCAAGTGTGATTCATTGCTTAAGTAAGTGCACTAAAAAAGTGATGCACTGAATTTACTTGACTTAAATATGTCAGAGATCACTAATAGGCGGACCGTGGTCCGAGTCCGGACCCAGACGCTGTCCTATGTGGACCTAAATTAAATGAAATGATTCTCCTTAGTTTATCGGTTATAGGCACTCTACACATTTAAGCACTAAACTATGTCTTATGGACCTTCCTATTTACAACTGCATCTTACCTCATTCAGGCAGGGGAACCTCTTCTCGCTCTCCAGTCTGGATGGAGGAGGTACCTCTGCTTCGCTGGGTGGGTCCAGGGATAGAGCATCCAGGAATAGGCTCTCTGGGGGTCGGTGGCCCTCACTGGGCTGTATCCTCCCCATGCCCCTCTCTTCTAGAGTGGCCTCCGAGTCCGAGTGGGAGCGGGATGGTACGCAAGGAGCTGGACGGGGAGACCGAGGAGACCTGGGGGCCTTACAGGGACTGTCCTGAGGTGAGAAGACATGTGGGACTCCACCTTCTAACAGAGGAACCCCCTCAGAGTGACAGAATGGGAGCTCCCGCTGCATCTATAGGGGAGAGATGAGAGAAAAAGCATTAACTCAGCTATTGCTTACAGATGTACACTACAGGTCAAAAGTTTTACAACAGCCACATTTTTCCAGTTTTTATTGACATTTAAGAAGTTTAAGTCCAGTGAATAACCTGAAATAGTACAAAGGTAACTTGTTAACTGCAATAAAACAAAAACAAAACTGAAATAAAACTGAAAACAAAACAATAAACTGAAAATAGAAAAATAATGCACTTTTTAGAATAATAAAAAGGTCTTTTTTAAGGCACAAGTCACTGATTGGTTAACAACTTACAGTTGTTCTGCAGCAATGAAAGTAAATTAACAGGTGTTCCAACTTTTTTTGATCACTTACATGTGTCTGCCACTGTCTGCTGTCTTTGAGTTTTTGCATGTAATGCTGATAGTAAATAATGGCAAATCTGATAAACTATGTTTTCTTGGGGACCATTTTACTTTACAATTTCCAGCACTCCACCATAAACGGATATCGCAAAGCATGTTTCTGCCAGTAGAGCACCTTATAACTCTAAAATAAATATAAATTAACATCTATTTAATAAAAAGTAACAATAATTTCTTTTTAGTTTGTTTTGAACTATTAGCAGGTACTAAAAGGAAGCTTTTAAAGGCATTAAACTCTTCAGACCTCTGTTGTACCACCTGTGAACAATTCTGACTTGGTAAGTTTCATCACTTCGATGCCTTGAAACAATGCCTTGTTTGAACTTTATTTTGTGATCAACTTTTTATTACCTTTTAACAGATATATAACTGATATATATATACTGCTCAAAAAAATAAAGGGAACACTCAAATAACACATCCTAGATCTGAATGAATGAAATATTCTCATTGAATACTTTGTTCTGTACAAAGTTTAATGTGCTGACAAAAAAAATCACACAAAAATCATCAATGGAAATCAAATTTATTAACCAAAGGAGGCCTGGATTTGGAGTCACACACAAAATTAAAGTGGAAAAACACACGACAGGCTGATCCAACTTTGATGTAATGTCCTTAAAACAAGTCAAAATGAGGCTCAGTATTGTGTGTGTATGACCTTCCTACAACGCCTGGGCATGCTCCTGATGAGGTGGCGGATGGTCTCCTGAGGGATCTCCTCCCAGACCTGGACTAAAGCCAACTCCTGGACAGTCTGTGGTCCAACGTGGCGTTGGTGGATGGAGCGAGACATGATGTCCCAGATGTGCTCAATCAGATTCAGGTCTGGGGAACGGGCGGGCCAGTCCATAGCTTCAATGCCTTCATCTTGCAGGACCTGCTGACACACTCCAGCCACATGGGGTCTAGTATTGTCCTGCATTAGGAGGAACCCGGGGCCAGCCGCACAAGCATATGGTCTCACAAGGGGTCTGAGGATCTCATCTCTGTACCTAATGGTAGTCAGGCTACCTCTGGCGAGCACATGGAGGGCTGTGCGGCCCTCCAAAGAAATGCCACCCCACACCATTACTGACCCACTGCCAAACCGGTCATGCTGAAGGATGTAGCAGGCAGCAGATCGCTCTCCATGGCATCTCCAGACTCTGCAGACATGTGCTCAGTGTGAACCTGCTTTCATCTGTGAAGAACACAGGGTGTCAGTGGCGAATTTGTCAATCCTGGTGTTCTCTGGCAAATGCCAAGCGTCCAAGCAGGTGTTGAGCTGTGAGCACAGCCCCCATCTGTGGATGTCGGGCCCTCATACCATCCTCATGGAGTCGGATTCTAACCGTTTGTGCAGACACATGCACATTTGTGGCCTGCTGGAGGTCTTTTTGCAGGGATCTGGCAGTGCTCCTCCTGTTCCTCCTTGCACAAAGGTGGAGGTAGCGGTCCTGCTGCTGGGTTGTTGCCCTCCTACGGTCTCCTCCACGTCTCCTGGTGTACTGGCCTGTCTCCTGGTAGCGCTTCCAACCTCTGGACACTACGCTGACAGACACAGCAAACCTTCTTGCCACAGCTCGCATTGATGTGCCATCCTGGATGAGCTGCACTACCTGAGCCACTTGTGTGGGTTGTAGAGTCCATCTCATGCTACCACAAGTGTGAAAGCACCAACATTCAGAAGTGACCAAAACATCAGCCAGAAAGCAGAAAGGTACTGAGAAGTGGTCTGTGGTCCCCACCTGCAGAACCACTCCTTTATTGAGTGTGTCTTGCTAATCGCCAATAATTTCCACCTGTTGTCTATTCCATTTGCACAACAGCTGTGAAATTGATTGTCAGTCAGTGTTGCTTCCCAAGTGGAACGTTTGATTTCACAGAAGTTTGATTTACTTGGAGTTATATTGTGCTGTTTAAGTGTTCCCTTTATTTTTTTGAGCAGTGTATATATGTACTATATAGGTGCACTTTGTAGTTCTACAATTACAGTCTGTCTTTTTAGCAGCAATTAGACCCACAAAGATTAATTGTTTTTGAGTTAATGTGAAGGTGAAGAGACCATCATCATTTAATAAAAAGAGACATGGATTTTTGCTAATAGGAATTTTAAGCATATCAGACAATATAGTCCCAGGATTTCCTAATCTCACTGCATATTTGAAATACTTTGAGATGGCACATATCGGATACAATATATTGCAAAGTATCAGGGCAGAATCAGTAGAAAATCCTGTAACAAATCTATCTTGAAACAGCTCACACTCACATTGTGATATGTGATGTTACTAGCTGTGTATTTCTTCCTGTGGGGTTGTAGACTGTTTGAGTAGTTTGAGGATGATAGTCTGCTTGAATTAAGTACAGCTTGAATTGCAGTGCTTGAATTAAGTACAGCTCATTTTCAAGTGCAGTAGTTGTAAAAGAAACAATATTGGGTTGATCAAAGTTTCAAAAAGTGGTATCACATCTTCAGACTTTATCATCAAAGTATTTTAATAACACTGCAATGCAAAACAACAGTATCTTAGGAAGTGAAATTATGTTAAATTTAGTCAACATATTTTAATATTTCTTATTTTGAGCTTACTATAAGATAATTTTTTGACATTACAATTTATTTGTTTTAAGCTTATGAAGTAAAATCATCAAAAGCAACATTATCTGCTGATACAGAAAAATAAATGTGCATAAATAAAATTACTTGAAACAAATAAAAATGGTCTAGAAATAAGTTTATAATATACTTATAGTAAGCCTACAACAATCTTAAAATGAGAAATATTAGATATATTGACTAGATTTGAGATCATTTCACTTGCTAATATATTATTTGTTGCAGTATGGGACCATCCAGTTATAAGGCACTGCTTGACCTTTTCCATCTTGCGGTGCAGGTCGCGGATGCTGCGGTCCCACTCCTGCCGCTCCCTCTCGAACCTCTCGAGAAGTTCGCTCCTCTCCCGGCTCCAGCGCAGCTCCCCGTGCTGCAGCTTCCAGCGCAGTTCCATAGCCAGGCTGTGGCTGTCAGCCAGGAGCCTCTGCTGCTCCTCTCGCTCCCTCTCACGCTCCTGCTGGGATGAGTCTGCCCCACCCGCTGACCCTGACACTCCTGCTCTCGACTCCTCTGGCTAATGAGAGAAGCACACAGACATACAATCATGTACTCACATATGCAGACAGATTCATCATTTTTACCTCCAGGTTACAGATTTCTTAGCAGCCTAATATCCTTTAATAAGTTTAAAAGCTGGCTCTTCAGAAATTTTAGTTGCAAGCTAATGGGGAGCTGCAGGGATAAATGGAATATGAAATTAAAGTCCAATCATTTAGTTTTCACAAAGGGCTAGGCCAGGATTTTTAACACAGACATGGCCTTGAAATGATCTGCTCATTGATCGAGTTATAAGGTTAAAGTTCTTATTCATTTTAGATTTTCTATAACGTCTGGCCAGAAAATGCTGTTGATAAGCACTGAAATGTGAAGTTACATGCTATTTGTTTAAAGATTCAGACTTGGTGAGTAACAGAACACATCTAATAACGTTACCCTATCAAGATACAAAAGGTCATGGTTTATGTTAGTTTCAGAAAAAAATACAATAATCAGATTAGATACAATATAAAAACAGCACTCCTAATGATTTTCTTGCCTATAGTCATCTCCACGACTTATACCTTTACTCTATAAGCAATCTTTGTTTATCATCTTTTACAATGATGCTAATTTCTCCCAGCATTCTACTAGCCCCAAGAGGATATAACATGTTATGTTAGCACCAAGGAAATTCATTCATTTTCCCACTCTAGTTTTATTAACACTTATGGCAGCTGAGGCTTAATTACAAATATTTAAAGCTAAAGGAAAACACTGAAGCAGCGCAATCTTTACATAGTATGTTGCATGTTTGAAATGAATTAAATACTAAATATACTTTTACAGGAGAATTCTGTAAAATTTTCTTCATAATCCAGTTGCTGAAATGGAAACAAAGTTATTCAGAGTAGTTTGATGTGAATTGGTTTATTGTAGAGAAACGTACCCACTCAGATTTCTTTACAGTGGTGTATTACAGAAACTTTGTAACTTTGAAATCTATTTGAACATTAAACATCTTGTTTTTGTAGTGTATTCAATTGAATATAGTTTGAAAAGGATTTTCAAATCATTGTATTCTGTTTTTATTTATTTTTTATGCAACATCCCAAATTTATTGGAATTGTGGTTGTAGAAAAAAGGCCCTAAACTGTCGCTGGGCTAAGTTACGTAACATAATTGCAACAAAATCTATTGAAATGATATATTTTTAAGTTGTATTCATTTCACACACACCATGTCATGTTGCTCTGTATTTTATGGTTTCGGTTTTAAAACATTAGGTTATGAAAAGATACACATGTGTACCTTTTACCTTGGAAAAACTTCACACTTGGACCTCAAAACCATTATTTGTTCCTTGAAGAGCAAAAAGTGTATCTGCACTGTACCTTTTTTCTGACAGTCTACAACATTACAGAATGCAAGATCAAACATACAGTAAATCCTGCGAGTTGCCTATTCAAACATCATGAAAAAAACATCGAACCAAACACAAATGTAGACATATCTAAACCAAAAATCTACAGAATGAATACAAACTAAAGGTACAAATCACAAAGCCAAGACACAAAGCAAACAGGGGTTATAAGTATACAGAAAACAAACAACAAACATCTGGAACTAATGATTGGGCAGAGCTACAGACAAGAAACAGGTGAGTGGCATAGCAAAAGGGTGGAACAAGGGAGGAGCTAGAAAACAAAAACAGATGCACATGGCAGTGACACGGGAGAACGCAAAACAAGTACATGGCAAAATGGGCAAGGCAGGGCAATGTGCTATAAATACAGTAATTTTCTGAATAAGTTGCAGACTACATTTTAACAGGTAGTCAGTAATATGTATCTGTATACGTTTTAAAAGTAACCCTTTCAACCCAAAAAGCACTAAGTCATTAATGACAACAGCAGTGAATGAAGTGGCTTGATGTTTTATGCATATCCCCCATCCTTTTGTGTTACTCCACATCACTCTATATGTGTTCATATGTCTGTCTGTTGCTATAAAACAAACAGCGACAGTGCAGGATGACAGCTTAATCGTTCCCCATCAGATCAGTGAGATGGAAAGCGGCTTACAGCGTGTGCAGCGTTTGACTCAGACACATGCTCACTTTTAATAGACTATGACTTCGTTTGAGAGCCAAGCCATGTAAATATAGCCAGCTATTCATAGAGGTCCCCTTACTGCTGATGACCAAAAGCTTCCAAAGTCATCTTAACCACTCAGAAAAACAAGTGAAGAGTGGTTAATAGCTAAAATGACATCGAAGTGTTGAGACATATATCTGTTGGTATAACAACCATTTTTTAATCATTCGCTATTTCTGGACTGTCAAATATTTGTTTCTCCATCTTAAACTCTACAGAATTATATATTTTTTGATTAACAAAGACGATTTTGAATATTCATGCACTAAGCTCTGTACATAAACAGGGATATGGCTCTGTACATGACCGCTGTGTCAGAGTTTATACCCTGGTGTAGAGTGATATGGTTGGTCTAAAGCAGTGGTTCCCAAGCCTATTTTCAGTAGTAGCCCTGCTCTGCATAGTGTACAGTCTTCTCTGCTGAAACAAATCACTACAGCTCAGGAAGGACTTGTTAATTAGCTAATGCATTATTTTTTTCATTGCTTTCATTTCCTGCATTTTTAATTAATTAATTACTTAATTAATTAATTAAGTGACCCTTATTAATCCCACAATGGGGAAATTTCACCTCCGCATTTAACCCATCCGTGAAGTGAAACACCACATACACACTAGTGAGCACACACACACTAGGGGGCAGTGAGCACACTTGCCCGGAGCGGTGGGCAGCCCAATCCACAGCGCCCGGGGAGCAGTTGGGGGTTAGGTGTCTTGCTCAAGGACACCTCAGTCATGTGCTGTCGGCTCTGGGGATCGAACCGGCGACCTTCCGGTCATGAGGCTGGATCCCTAACCTCCAACCCATGACTGCCCCATTTTTATTTTATTTGCCTGTTTTACTCTTTAATGTTCTGACAATTTTCTGTGTAGTTGGCCAGTTTTTCAGTATATTTCAATATGGAGTATATAATATATAGTTGCTGGAGCCCTGCACGAAGTGTATAGCTTTAGTCCCATCACTGGATCCTGCAGTTCCTCCATTAGCTGATAAGTGGAAATACACTTGCAGTTTGAGACTGTGAAATGTGAAATGAATAAGTAAATTGTTTTGCCCAACAATAAAGCAGCTAATATTTTGTAGGGAAACAAATTTTCTAGGTCAATTACATTTTATCTAGCTGATTTAGCCAAAATCAGCCGGTTTTCCAAGCTGCCAGTGGGCTAAAAGAACAATGTTAGGTGTAAGAAACCGGTGCTAGCTGTCTATTTGATCAACTAGTGGCTGAATGTTTTCTTACTCCATTGTGCATAATATAAGTCTTCCACATTCAAACTGTGCATTATATATTTAATAGACAGCCATTTATATTCAACCATAATCTGCATGATGCAACATTTACTGCACTATTTGGGTGTAGAATGCATGGTTATATGATTTATGTAGTGCATTATATAGGACTTTAGCCAGTGTTTTCATTTTCTTGATCTTCTTATACCGTCATATACTGTTATTCCTTTAGTGTCGGTCATGGTGCGTAATATTTTTTTCACATCTTATAATCTAAAGGAACACAGCTAATTGAATACACTGCTGCTAAATAATAATAAACAGATAAAGTTTGTGATTTATGGTAGGTAAGCTAGATATGACTATAAGAGAGATATTTTGATAGCTTAAAGCGGTTGATTGGAAAGTGTTACCTGCTGTCCGTATAATACAATCTCACACTGGACTGGAATCAAAGGCACAATAAAACCTTTGTAGGACAAAGTTACTATATGATACTAATGATATGTGAATATGCTATGGGACTGATCAATGGACAAACTGTCCAGTAACCTTGTTCACAATTCTCTGGGTTTTGTGTTCATGGTCCAAAAATTGCAATTGTATTTCCACTTAGCAGTTGATGGAGGAACTGCAGGGTCCTGTGACTACAGGACTAAAGTTATAAGCCACATGCAGGGCAGCAGCCATTCTAACTCAATAATTTAGCCATAGTCCATTCCAGCTCCAGCTAGATAGGTCTCTCTCTCACACAATACTACCAAGCTGAGAGAGTACACTGTTCCTCTGAGACATGTGAAACGCCACCAAATATATGTATATGGTTTGCGAACAGACATTACATTGTGCTGCATTATGGAGTCATCCTGCCATATTGGCAGGTTTATTCGTTGTTTTCATGCTGCAAATCCTCACATACATAGTAAGAGCTTAAAGAATTTGCTGTTTTATTGTGCTTTTTCAGGCTTGTCATGAAAAGTGTATCTTAACCAACTCTAGAAGAAGCCAAACAACTGTAAAATGATAAAATTAGCCTTACTGATGGTCTGGATTCATACAAACTCTTAAACAACGAGTGTGGTAAACTTTTTCCTTTTTCCTACCTGGTGTGGCTTAATTGTCTGTTCTTTTCAGTAATGCAGAATTTTCAAGTCACTCATAACCCATGTACAGTTTACAAATGGTTATTTCACTCAGCTACTGGCAGATTCAATGTTATTTGCTCATACACTGGCTTATTCAATCAGAGATGATTCATAAAATCTTTGATTTAACTCCCTCACTGTGACATCGATGGGGATCAAACTGACAGTCTCCCATTGATAGGGCCAACAAGAGTTTGGGGACTGCTCGTCAAAACTCATGTTTTGATTTTCTAAGTGAAAATAAGTTTCAACGCACAATTTCCCTAACTTATTTGCGGAGTTTAACAAAAGATAAAACATAAAATATAAAATGTGCCATAACTTTTGCACTGACCACCTTTACTATGTTCCTAATGTTAAATTCAGCAAATAAACAGTAATTGTGCACAAAATGTCTGTTCTCTGTAGAGGATGTGTTAACTTATTTTCACGTTCCCTCATTCATGAATAAGGAATACCGGTGATTTTTACCATTTGTGAGATGTGAGCAAAAAATAACTGCTGAACCACTGACTGTAATTTTCTCCTGTAAATCTTCAAACTGCTGTTGCTGGAGTAAAAGATTTGCTTTAGCAGGATATCAGTTTGGCAGATTTAAGTCACAGTGTTTAGGTTAAATATTTATTAGCCCAAATGTAATTTTTATGTGTGTAAACTCAATTCCAGATCAAAAGAAATGGTAAGTAAAAAATGGCTTGCCAAAGTAATCCGAATTTTAGCATGTCAATATAATTTTAATTGCGAGGGAAAACGTGTCATGTTTCAACATTTTCTGACAAAGAAATTTTGTTCATGAAGAGTTTTTCGAAAAGCATTTTTACCAAACAATTTAGAACTTATTTGTTTCTTTGTTTAGTTAGCTTTTTTCATTATGTCTAATGGCAGCCAATGGCATGGGTCTTAATATGTATACCTCATTTACATATTGATTTTGATTGGTTCTTGATCAGGACAATGGCAAAAATACCGCACACTAATCACCAAATAGGTCTTATTTACCGTGCTGCTTTGCAGGGCATAGTGCTTTTACAACAGAGTTTTATGAGTTTTACCCGGCCCTCTGTGTCCAGCTGTGTGGTACTGTTGCTCAGCACTGTGGTTCTGGCTGTACCTGTGCTATGTGGCTCCTCATCTCGATGCGCTGTATTTCCCAGGCTGCTCTCTCACTGGCCAGCGTCTGCTGCAGCTGACACCGTCTCTGTGCCTCCTCCCGCAGCTCCGCCCTCAACTCCTCCAGCAGCGAGCGCAGGGCGTGCAGCACCCGCCTGCTGTCACCCACCTGAGAGAAGAGACAGAAGAGGAGGGGATTAAACATTAGACACAATTACTGGCAGGAACTACAAAGGCATATTGTTATTTTATATGAATTATTTCTCATGTGTAGCTCATTGAAACAAATGGAGAAATTCTGCCCAAAGCATGTTAATAACACATGAAGCATAACAGAAGAAATTTCCTAAGAATCGTGTATTCATTATGGTTTATAAATGAATTTATAATGTGTTATATTTCATACGTTATACCTTAAAAGGTCTGCTTAAATAATTATTTATAAGTAGTTATATTTACATGTATAACATGCATTAAACAAGAATGTATAGCTTTATAATGTCAGGTTTCATAACACACAATGATCTGCAAGAATATTGTCAGCATAAATGCTTGTCACATTACACACTATAGTAAGGTATATATTCTGACTAATTCTGATACAACGTACTGACAACCAGGCAAACATTTGTAGGCTGTCTTGACCAAGAGCTATCCTATTACCCAGGGTCTGGAGATTTAAATCTAAAAATTTAAAAGAGTCAAAGAATATCTATAAAAATTAAAAGGATAAAATTGAATGAAAAAGACTCCAGCTGCTGAGTTCTTGTAGAAGGAAGGAAAAGGCTTTCGCTTTATTTGAGCATCAAATGGCAAGATGGTTTCCGGATAACCACAAAGCAAAGACAGTCTCAAGACATACCTTTTACCCACATACCAGGTGTTCCAAAAAGGCTATAATCAATTCCATGCCCAACAACTTTGGGATACACAGAACCTGGCCTTATAAAGTCATATATTCTTGTTTTATAAAGTCTTATGCATGTAACCATCACTAGTTAAGAGCAATTATACAAGCCTATGCCCAGTATTATAAGATATTATATATGCCATATGTCTTATAAATATCTTTATAATGCATTTTGGGTACAGGTTTCAAGGAAGTTTTACCAAAACTGTAATATAATATGGAGTCGATGAAGTGTAATGGAAAGAAAAAACACAATTCATACATGCACTGAAACAAATGGAAAAAAAAATTGGAAGTGCAAAGTCGATACAGTCAGAGACTCACTTGTTTATTTAATTTTCAGTCAAAACAGTCAAAGAACAAATGTACTTATTTTTAGGGCCAGAAAAATCTTCATTAATGGAAAAAGATCATTATTTAGTTTGCTCACCTACTGCCTTTATTGTATACTTTTCAGGGGACTCACTTTCAGTTTTTCAAAGGAGTCAACTGGGTTAATCAGAATAACTAACTCCACCTCTCCTGAGGTATTTAATTAGAATCACGTGAAAGGCTGCCAGCCTGCCAAGCAGCAACCATAGACATAAGCGATGCACTCCTGCTTGTTCTGTAGTGCCTGTGAGAGCTCTTATCAGCCTCCTCTATCAGTCTGCCACAATCCCACACTGGAACCTCTCTGCCTACCTAAGAATGCATTACATACAGTGCATTACATACAGAGCAACTGCAATGGAGCACTGTCTGTACACAGAATCAGATAGACTGCAGCCTGCTGCTTCAGGAGTGCTGCCTTAGAGGTAGAGTGTTACAGTCCAGTCAAATACAAAAGTCTGAATTCATGTTTTGTTGGGGCACCTAAGTGGAGATCGCGAGTTCAATGTTTAGGGATGCCACAGCCATCCGCGGCAGGAAGTCGAGGAGAGCATTATTGGGTTTATTCTGTCTGGGTGGGTGGGATCGCCCTCCTTGTGAAAAAGATGTGGTGGCTGGCTTTACATGACAGGTAGGTTTTATTTTACCCCAATATATTAAATTCAGTAAATAAGCACTAACATTACATTAAAATCATCTTTTCCTCTTAGGTTGGCAAAAAATAAGTACTATCCACTACTACAAAGTGTATTCCATCAGCCACGTTTGGTGTTTAAAGTTTGTTTCTTTAGTTTTGATATGTAGCTATAGATACGTGGCTAATGTAAATAACATTAATGGAATCATATCTAAACCAATTACCATTGCTTAAAACCTCTGCAAAGATACAAAAAAGTAACTTCAGATGCCAAATGCTGGCTGATTTGGATTAAGGATAAAACTGCTATTGTTTAATAATGTATATGTACTCTCTGCTCTACAGTATCAGCAGCTCTGATGTGTCATGTTCATGTAATAGTTTTAAGAGGACAGGCAAGGCAAATTAGCCTTGATAAACATCCACTTAAGGAATGTTAAAGAGTTATAACTACATGAAGGGGCAAGAAATGAAACAAACATGTTAAAACCATTAGTGGTTTCTATTAAACTTGACTGTCTTTGATGTACTCCAAACAGCTGCCAAATATTTTCTTTCAAATCTGCATAATTAACAGTGTAGGAGCAAAGCTCAGCATCAAAGCAAGATGATGTGCCATTTAGAGTAGTGCTGTGATTAGAAACTGACCAATGATGAAAGGGGTAGAGGGGGGCTGATAAACTTGTGTTTAGTTAACTTTGCTAGTTATAGTTTTAGTTAACTATAATAACCCTGGTGTGAGGGGAAGGGAAATACAGCATGGGTTCCTGTTGAAATGTATTAAATTCTCCTAGGGAGCACACACTTGTATGTTTGTGTGTGTGTGTGTGTGTGTGAGTATGTGTGTGTGTGATGGTAATCAAAATGATGATGGTGATTTGTTGAGATACTGGCAAGTTTTAAAACGTGCACAAAAAGTAACTTCTTTGGAAGAGCAAAAAAGTGCAATAGGAAAATGACTCATATGAAATCTGCAAAAATATGGACTATAAAACAGTACAATCTGATTCAGAACAAGTCAAATTACAATAATATATGGGTAATTTGTGGATATATGTGGATACCAAATTACTGTGTGGAGTTACTTTAGGAACTGTTCCTTTTTCCCCAAAAAAAATCAGTGAAATATATGGGCTATTAAAATGTTCAAATACTGGTTGTTTCGGCAGTTTCATATATTTGTACTTTTTAAAATCTTGTTTGTGTTTTCTTAAAATGTGTTTTATTTATTATGTTTTATTTTATTACAAATATCATAGTGGCATTCAATATGGCACATGTTGCTGTGCAGATTTGATTATATAACCATAAAAAATCCTCTCTGACTGACATAACAATTCAGCATTTCAAAATGTATAAAATCAAAGCCACATACAAAATGCAACACTTAGGCCTAATGAAAAATGGATGGGAACAGAGTGAGTGTTTTCTGCTTTTACCCAAACAAGGCAGTGGATTGCTGGAGCTGGAGCACTCAGCTCTGTTTCTAGTTTTACAGTGTCTAGTCCCTAGCACTGAGACCAGTGGACACATTCAGCACTCACTGCTTTCTCTTCCCTATCTTTACTTAGGACTCTCCATTACCCTGTCAAAATGCAATAAATCAGGAGAATGAAAGCACAGTATAAGAATCAAAAGGGGCCATAGTTATAGTGTAACGTAGGAGGCATTGGGGCAGGATGCAAGTACGAGTTGCTTTTATTTAAACACAACTCAGAGTCCAAAAACACAGTAGCAGAGGTAACTGGAACAGATAAATCCATAACAAGACAGAACTAAACAAGAAACAAAACAAACAACAAGAGAAACAGGCAACAGGGTATATAGACACAAGGCAAGACTAAGGGACTGAGCAAACACAGGGGTATAAATACTAACAGAAAATGAGAAACACCTGAGACCAATGACAGGGTGGGGATAAGAGACAAAGAACAGGCAAAGACAAGGCAGGACAGGGGAGGAGCCAATGTGACAACAAAAGCACATGTCCAAAGAAAACAAAGGCACATGGCAGATATACAAAAACACACAGCAGTAGGAAGCCAATAAAAAGGACAAAACAAAAAAAGACCAGGACAAAGAACACATGTTACATATAGCCAACACTTTTCTAATATTTTATGTTTCCTCCTAATGTCCACTTATGATGCTTGCATGATTTCATGTAACAAAAACACTAATTCATTCTTAAGGTCTTTACACATTGAGCTCAGTTTATTTGTGCGATTTATTCAGATGCCAACAAATAATTTCCAGCCCATGTGCAAATGATGATTTTTCAGATGCAATATAAATTTATTTGGCCCTCTGTTTGGTTTTTGCAAGCTTTTGCCAGCAACATGAACTCTCTGACCAATCACAGTTGTCTCTGTTGTTGGCATGGCGACACCAAGATGACAGATCAGCTGTGTCCCAGCAACTGGAACATTTTTGCAAATGTCATAATGATCAGAATATCCAAAAGCAGCTCAAAAAGAGCTAAAACACTCCTACAGCCCTTTAATTCACAAAAACAGCGGCTCGGCAATGTTTCGTTTTGCAGACTGTGTCGTAACATCATGGAGTTTGAAGCTAAATGCGCACACAGAATTTGCGAGTAGATTACTTCCACTTTCCTCTGGTTGCTATAAAGAAGCAAAGAACGACAACCAACTCTAAATTGGACAGTGTTGTAACCTTCCAGACCTGAAAGTGTTCTTTATATCTTCTATATATATATATATATTGTATATTAGCACTAGTGGTTGGCGATATGGCAAATTGTAATATCACGATACACATTATGACATGATATACATTTTTTCTGGCATCTGATACATTGGAACAAACAAAGTAGTTGCCCAATTAAATACTAACAAAATCTATGCAAAATGCACATAAACATCTTTATAATACCCAGCCATATGTAGAACTGAATCAGCATCACGATATGGATTCTTACCAAAGCCATGATAGAAAACAGTACATTACCTGTTTATGATACTGGAATCTTTCCGGTGAGGGCAGAAGTCCAGGTTCAGAGACGTCTCCCCACGTCGACTGGGGACACACTTTATCCTCCCGCTCAGTCTCCCCCTCTCCATGCTCCATCACCACTCCCACCTCTGGAATGCTCTCCAACCGCTCATACTGAACAACAGAGCGACATAGATGGTTGGATTACTTAAGGTAACACTATATTGTAGGGTACTGTTCATAAACCTACACAACCATTACTGAAGGCACATTTTAATAGGATTAATTTGTCACAGAGGCTGCTTTGATGATGAGTTGACATAACACCTATGTCAGGTGACATTGTTTTTTTCCTTACATTAGGTTGTGTAATGTTTTTTGGATGTTGTGGCATGTTATGGCATGTAGGTGGCATATTATGACAAATGGTTTTATAGCCCAGGGACATGTCTATTGATTAGTATTTGCACAAGCAACTACTTGTATGTATTAAGGTTAATAATATAATCTTTACACTCACAATTGTTAATTTTATTGGTTAGCACGTTAAACAACTTAGATACCTAACTGTGTCAATGTTACAGCACTGGTATTAAGATTTTACTTAGAGGCCATAGAAAATACACCTCTGCAATTACAAAGTCATGATATCTACATAATGGCAAGATGAAACTCACTTCAGTTAAAGGCTGAGAATATACAGAACTCTGTCATTATAAGGTAAAGACTGTCAGTGTGAAAACCTTCACTGTCTAGATGTTTTACAGTAGCTTGTAAAGACAGGAGTGTGGAGGTTAGAGTAGGGACTCTGAACATAGGCACAATGACTGGTAAAGGCAGAGAGCTTGCAGACATGATGGAGAGAAGGAAGGTAGATATTCTCTGTGTCCAGGAGAACAGATGGAAAGGAAAGCAAGGCCAGGAACATTGGAGGTGGATTCAAACTGTTCTATCATGGTGTAGAGAGGAAGAGAAATGGAGTAGGGATAATCCTAAAGGAACAGCTTGTGAAAAGTGTTCTGGGTGTAAAAAGAGTGTCAAACAGGATCATGAGCCTGAAGTTGGAGGTTGATGGTGTAATTTTCAATGTGGTCAGTTCATATGCACCACAGGTTGGTTGTCAGTTAGATGAGAAAGAGGAATTTTGGAGTAAGATGGATGAAGTGGTAGATGGTGTCCCTAGACAGGAGAGATTAGTGATTGGTGCAGACTTCAATGGACATGTTGGTGAAGGGAACAGAGGGGATGAAGAGGTGCTGGGTATGTATGGTGTGAAAGACAGAAATGCGGAAGGTCAGATTGTTGTAGATTTTGCAAAGAGAATGGAAATGGCTGTGGTGAACACATATTTTCAGAAGAGGGAAGAACACAGAGTGACATACAAGAGTGGAGGGAGGTGCACACAGGTGGATTATATCCTTAGCAGGAGATGCCACCTAAAGGAGATTGGAGATTGTAAAGTGGTACCAGGGGAAAGTGTAGCAAGGCAGCATAGGGTGGTTGTCTGTAGAATGAGATTAGAAAGAAAGAAGAGGAAGAGAGTGAAGACAGAACCAAAGATTATATGGTGGAAGCTGAAGGAGAAGGATGGTTGCAGGCAGTTCAGGGAAAAACTGCAACAGGCCTTTGGGGGCAGTGAGGGGCTACCTGAGGACTGGGAAACTACAGCTAAGGTGGTGAGAGAAACTGGCAAAAATGTGTTGGGTGTTTCGTCTGATCAGAGGAAAGAAGACAAGGAAAGTTGGTGGTGGAATGAGGAAGTCCAGGAGAGTATTCAGAAGAAGAAGGCAGCTAAGAAAAAGTGGGATAACCAGAGAGATGAAGGAAGTAGGCAGGAGTACTGTAAGGCTAGTCGCATAGCGAAAAGAATGGTGGCAAAGGCAAAGGCTCAGGCCTATGATGAGCTGTATGAGAGGCTGGACAGTAAAGAAGGAGTAAAGGACTTGTATCGTTTGGGTAAATAGAGAGATAGAGCTGGAAAGGATGTACAGCAGGTTAGGCTGATAAAGGATAGAGAGGGAAATGTACTAGTGAGTGAACAGAGAGTGATGAGTAGATGGAAGGAGTACTTTGAAGAACTAATGAATGAGAAAAACGAGAGAGAGAGAGAGGAGGACAACGGGGGGAGAGATAGTGGATCAGGAAGTGCAGAGAATTAGTAAGGTGGAAGTGAGGGCAGCTTTAAAAAGGATGAAGAATGGAAAGGCAGCTGGTCCAGATGACATACCTGTGGAGGTATGGAGATGTTTAGGAGAGAAGGCAGTGGACTTTTTAACCAGGTTGTTTAACAAAATCCTGGAGAGTGAGAGGATGCCTGATGAGTGGAGAAGTAGTGTACTGGTCCCCATTTTTAAGAACAAGGGTGATGTGCAGAGTTGCAGTAACTACAGAGGTATAAAGTTGATGAGCCACACCATGAAGGTATGGGAAAGTGTTGTTGAAGCAAGGCTAAGGCGAGAGGTTCAGATCAGTGAGCAGCAGTTTGGTTTCATGCCCAGAAAGAGTACCACAGATACAATTTTTGCATTGAGAGTGTTGGTAGAGAAGTACAGAGAAGGTCAGAACGAGCTACATTGTGTCTTTGTGGATCTAGAGAAGGTATATGATAAGGTGCCAAGAGAGGAACTGTGGTACTGTATGAGGAAGTCAGGTGTAGCTGAAAAGTATGTTAGGGTGGTGCAGGACATGTATGAGGATAGTGAGACAGTGGTGAGGTGTGCAGTTGGAGTGACAAATGGTTTCAAGGTGAAGGTAGGGTTACATCAAGGATCAGCTTTGAGCCCCTTCTTGTTTGCAGTGGTGATGGAAAGGTTGACAGATGAGGTCAGGCAGGAGGCTCCATGGACCATGTTTGCAGATGACATTGTAATTTGTGGTGAGAGTAGAGAGCAGCTTGAAGAGAATCTGGAGAGGTGGAGGTTTGCACTGGAGAGGAGAGGAATGACAGTCAGTAGAGACAAGACAGAATACATGTGTGTGAATGAGAGGGAGGCAGGTGGAAAGGTGAATATGCAAGGAGTAGAGGTAGTAAAGGTGGATGACTTCAAATATCTTGAATCAACCATCCAGAGCAATGGACAGTGTAGAAAAGAGGTGAAGAAGAGGGTGCAGGCAGGATGGAGTGGGAGGAGACGGGTGTCAGGGCTGATGTGTGACAGAAGGATAGCAGCAAGAGTGAAAAGGAAGGTTTACAAGTGCATCCTGCTATGATGTATGGTTTGGAGACTGTGGCTCTGTCTAAAAGACAGGAGGCTGAGCTGGAGGTGGCGGAGATGAAGATGCTGAGATTTTCGTTGGGAGTGACAAGGATGGACAAGATTAGAAATGAGCAGATCAGTGGGACAGTGAAGGTAGAGCAGTTTGGAGATAAAGCCAGAGAGGCCAGGTTGAGATGGTTTGGACATGTGTGGAGGAGGAATAGTGGATATATTGGTCAAAGAATGTTGGAGATGGAGCTGCCGGGTAGAAGGAGAAGAGGTAGACCTCAGAGAAGGTTTATGGATGTAGTAAAGGTGGACATGGAGATGGTTGGTGTAAAAGTAGAGGAGGCAGTAGATAGGGCAAGATGGAGGCAGATGATCCGCTGTGGCGACCCCTAAAGGGAGCAGCCGAAATAAGAAGAAGATTCTCCAGGGTATATTTTGGTTTTTCTATCTAATTTACATGACCAAATCATAAGGCAAATTATTCAGTAACTGCATGAAATAAATGCAAACTTTTATTTTATTTATTTATTACTTTTATTTTTTTGTAAGAGCTCCTCTCAACTAAATAGAAAATGTGTTTTATGATCATACATGTATTGCTATATGCTTACAATTTACTGCTGAAAGCCAAAGATCTTACATGCTCTTTGTATCATTTTATTTTCGTCAACTTTCAGTAGTCAAAAAATTGTCAGTTCAGCTACTTCTATTATAAGGGTTTAAAATTACATTACCCATCTATTTGACGGTTGCAGCTCTCATATGACACCCACCTTTTGAATGTAGCTTATGAAATATCAAAGTTATGAAGAATATAATGAAGTACATTTTAGAACCATTGGTGATTCCAAGGAGTTTAAGAGGCTATGTACCACAAGCATAGCCACGAGTAGGCCTGGCTAAGTCTGGGCCTACCTAGATGCTGTGCCAATATACTTTAGTCTAGGATTATTAGGTTTAGGTTTTTTAAGGTTGCTGTGTTGTTTTTTTGTCTTTTTACATCACAGCTGTCTGATTTTTGCTCGGTTATGTTGTCTTCATTAGGCAAAAATTGTGCTTTTCACAAGTTGACATGTTTTATGGTGAAGGATTTTGCAGTATTGGTTGGATTTATGTGAAACCAGCATTCTGGTTGATGTGTATACAGTCTTGCTACTGTTTTGTATCACCACAGGGTGTTAGCATTGGAATATTTTGGGCGATGACTGCACTACTGTCAACAATAGGCTGTAGCATGATGTTATGACATCGTAGTATATGTGTACTTGGAAATGTTACTCATTTTTGCCACTGTGAAGTCCTTACTTTTGTTCAGACATTCTGACTTGGCAAGCTATGTCACATCATAAGCATTATTTCACTGAATTACAAAGTAAAATGTCACAATGTGCTGTCATCCCTGAAATGACAATCTAATGACTGAAAAAATGTCACCTGACAGATGGTATGTTAACTTGACATTAAAACTGACAAATGCAACCTTTATGACAAAGTACACATATTGGAATAAGTATTTATAAATGTTTGTGCAGGTCTGTGTCAGTTGTCATGAAGGTCTTCTGCAGGTGTCATGTAGCCTTATGAATACAATACTCAACTATAAAGACTATACAAATGGTTTATAAACTGTACAAATTCTTAATAGCTGTGGCATATATTGCCTAAGACAAATATGTCTTCAGTGTTCTCTAGATAAATGTCAATAAGTGAGACTGTTCATAATAATCAGTGTGGTCTGTTTTCATGCTTCATGCAGCCATTAAATAAATCACTTTGAGGTATACGACTGCTGCAGTTCAATTCAGTGACTACCCTTCTAGGTGAATGACTCCAAAGATTATTGATTTGCTTTACAGGGATGTGAGAAATGAACATTTGTTTACTGAGGATCACAGCAGCTGTCGGACTCGACAGGCTGTGAAATTAGAATATCATGCAAGATGTGCAAAAAGAAAATGTTGATTGTTCATTATATGATCTAATCAAGTACAAACTGACCTGACTGAGTGAAGATTATATCAGTGCATTTTAAAAGAAATGACATGGGAAGTCTTTCCAAAGTTAAACATTGGCTTTGCATCAGCATTCATTTTAGCATTTGCATAGTTTCATCATCTCTTGAAAGTGGAATTTCAGTCAATTTTTTCAAAATATCTACATATTCAATCAGTGAGATGTAAACAAAGTCATTCAGAGTGGCTTAATGTAAAATGGTTCATTGTAATGTAACTTACCGATGCAGAATTCTTTAAGGTGGCTAGAGCACTAATATGGCTATTCTATTAACTATCCAAAACCACCTGTAACCTACACATCTTCTGAGTTTTAATATGTAATTCTGATAATGGTAAAATAGGGATAATAAAACAAAGTTTTCTTTGCCTTACAGTGCCCTGTATGTACCTCTCTGCCATCACTGCACATTAAAAAAAATATGTTTTAGCCCACAACTTTCATAACAATGGTAAAACAATGTCTCATTAGGCATCAAGCAGCATATTCATAACAAATTCAAGCCCTAAGTTTCTGTAAGGGGGCTTTTAAAGGTTTCTATTACCCCTTCTGTGAAAAATTCTGATTTGATAAGTGTCCCTATAATTAACCATTTTACACACTCTGAACGACTCTGATAAGATCTTAATGAATTAATAATCCCAATTTTCTTTGAGAAATTATATTTAAGTACTGTGAAGCTGTTAAGGCCATCAAATTCCCTATCATAGAAATCACTGTACCACTGGCCACATCTTTCTGGGCCATTGGCTCATACATAACAGTGGCTTAAGCCACATTCACTTCTACATTGTATACAAGCCCTAATGCACTGTTTATGTGAACTCCCACTGTGGACTTTAACCTCTTCACAATGTGGCTTTTACTATCATCACTGTGGAAACCACTCTGGTTCGAGCAGACATGCGGTTTTGTTTCTGCACTGAGCTTCACCTCAGCATGCGCCCCCTCCTCAGCAATGTCGGTCCTGCGGCCGAGCCTCCAATGCATGAGGATGTAGCGAAGCTTCGTGTAAACGATTATGGTGTTCTGCCGGAACAGACGTACTTCCTGCTGCAGGAGAGCTCTTTCCTGAGGCCATGCTAGCTCGTGCGACTGCAGCCCCTGCAGCTCCAGGCCCCGCCGTGCCTCTAAGCGTCTCCTCTCCTCATCCTGCAGAGAGAAAAAGAGAAAAGGAGTCAAATTAAAGCAGACTTAAAAGTTCTGCTGCTAGCATCTTGGTGCCAAATACCACAGGGCACCTTCAGACATTTTGGAGAGTCCATACCATGACACTACTGACACAAAGAACAAACAGCATACTAGGCATAATATAAATCATTGGTTTATATGTGCAGTACTTAATTGAGTCCAATAGAATCTTGAAAACCAGAATTTAAAATTGTGCCCAACCTAAAAACAATAGTATGGATTCACCCCTAGTAAAAACATAGTCTGTATAAAGCAAATGAACAGAACACGATTTTCATCATGCAGGGAATTGGAAAATGCAATTCAGGTAAAAGTCAACCAGGAATCAAGATAACCCTTTTCACCTTGTTTGTTTCTGTCCTTGGCCATATTAAGAATGATCCATCATATTATATCATTTAAAAGACAAAATCCATGTCAAGATATAATGACTTTTGCCTGCCTCTAAAATGTCTTCTGAACCGTGCATCTGTGGGCATGGAAAGGTAAAATTAACCAATAATATTTAAGATAACATTTTACAACCCGTACCATCATTGAACAAAAATGCTCAGCTAGCTTTGAGACCCTCCTGGATATCGTATTTCTCTCGTAAAGATGGCACATAACAGAAAGAAAATGCTTTTTGATTTCAATTCAAGTCTGTACTAATGGGGACAAGAGGTGAAAGAGGCGTTGGTGAAATCTACTCTTTTAAGCTGAGTCTATCTTGTGCTTTCTTTATATACACAGAGATTAACGACTTTTACCCACAGCAAACATAAATAACACGCAAAGGCATATATGACAACATTATGTGGCGTAATACATATGAGTCTATGGTTAAACGAACCCTAACCCTAACCTTAACTCCCCTAAATTCTTCAGCCCTAAATCTATATAGGACAATGTGTTTACTGTTAAGCAGGTCCAGTTTATCATTAAGCACCTGGCTCTAAGGAGTTCCTTACACACTCACCCAAAAGTGTGAAATCAGTCATATTATCCTCTCACTACTGTTTCAGGATCTGCTTTGAAAAGTTCAAAGGCAAAATACAGCCATAGAGCAGGACCATGTAGATCACTGACATCTGATCTTATCTCTGTGCTGCACAATGAAAAAATCTGAACCTGTGACCTTGTTATTATGGATCTGAACAGGGCTGGCGCCAGTTATAGGCAGAATAGGCAATTGCCTAGAGCCTCTACCTTGTCGTGGGCTTCCACTTCATTGCTCGGCATCATCAAAAAAGAGTGCATGAGTATTAATTTTCTTATAAGCTATGTTAATTTGTCACTGGTCATAAAACCAATCAATGCTACAGATTGACTGTCATAAACCCTCCTATTTAAAGTGATCTAATATGCCCTTGAAGAGGAAGCCCCAGTCACATAATCATTACTGTTGCTAATGTTATGATTTTTTTCCTCAAAAGAAAAATCAACAGCAGCTTAAATCATGAACTGAGCAAATAAATAAATAAAAAATTCAGAAAATAATTAGATGAAATCCCATAAATTAGGCACTGAATTGCAGAAACTATTCTGTGTATCATAATAAAAAATATTTTAAATGGTTATGAGTACAAGTGAAATATTTAATATGTTTTTTTATATAACAGTATTACAGTCAATAACTACCTACAAAATAGACATGGAGCATTCAGTGTTTTTGAGGCCGATACTGACCGCCGACTGCCTTTCAGCACAATCTGCTGTTAGCCAATATCGATCAAGGGCAGGGCTGGATGCCACAATTAAAGGCACAGAAGCGAATCTCACTCGCAAAACAAATACACCCTCCCTTCAGTGCTCCTTCAGAAGCTCTGGCCCCAAATTCAGGTTGCGCATTGCCAGGGCAAACAACACTTTTCAGATCTTTGTGGCCATAAAACCCTTCACAAATGTTGTTTGGACAAACGCCATGATATAATAGAGCGAACAACAACAACACAGCAAGTAGCGTAGCTAACATTAGCTGGGCTGTAGGTTAGCAAACTCACTACGATTGCTACTGTAAAGCTAATCACAAACATACTGAACAACTGATTCCGTGAAATAGCTAAAAATTTAATTAATGTTACTCATAACAGTCAAACAGAAACAGAGCAATCTCCTTATCCCTTTCATGTCTTTCAGGTCTCGATTAAGCTGTATTCAGCTTCTTTTTTGCCAGCTTCTTGTTCAAACTTTCCTTTTCCACCAGCAGTTGGATTCTGGCACCTCAGGTCAGCACAGCCACTAAAATAACCAGAGCCCACACAACCAGTACAGCCAACACAACAAACCAGTCCTAATACTTCACGGATAGGTTTTTAAACAGACTGATAAGGCTAAAAGGTCTGGCATTGCTTTTGCAGTTCTGCATCTTATTTTGATTTTCAGTCCCTGCCAAAATTGAAGGTCATGGAGCTAGCGCAGTGTAAACTGAGCTAAGATTAGCACTCGGATGCTAACATGCTAACAGAAATGACTCCTCGAAGCTTTGACAACAAACCACATTAATTAAAGCTCATGTTCACACAGCGAGTTTACAGCAAAATTGGAGCCAAATATGTAATATATTTCAGGTAAAATGGTTTTCATTACTGAAATGGATATGATGAGGTTAAAGTTGGGTTCCTATTTGCCAGCTTTTTGTTTAAATTTTCCCACTGGAGTAGCTTCAGCCAGCTAAACACATGTGAGTGTGTTACAGGCCAGGTCAATGAGGTGATTAGCATTTAAAACCGAGAAAAGTTTAAGCTTGTTTTTTTTTGCATGCATTTACGGTAAGAGATCTCTTGTACCCAAAGTTCATTTAGTGCTTTATTAATCTCTGTGGTTTAGGCATCTATGTCTAATCACAAATTTGTGATTTCAAACACCATCAGAACAACAACTCACTCAACTTATACTTTACAGCCATAGAGTCTCAGATCAGTGAATATGGCAAACGTGAAAGGCCCAGCACTCTTACTTTGAGATGGTATATATAAAACCTCATTAATCATTTATCACACTGTAAAAAAGGGGGGCAAAAAAATATTATATTTATTATGTGGTTTACATACTGTAAGAAGCACAGCTAGGACAAAGCTGGATGTTAAAAATAGCATAATCTCCATAAGATCAATGAACATTAAAATCTTGTAGTGTAGTGTCTCAAAATACATTTCATATAGGCAACTTAAAAAATATAAGAATTAAAACCTCTTGGATTAATATTTCAGTGCTCAACATGTTTTTACTTGAATACATTATGCTTGGAATATCTGTAGATGTATGTTCACTCTTGATATGCACTCCTGTTCATATCTTAATAGGAACAGTGTAGTGTTGGATTTTACATAGCGTAAGCTTAGATATACGCAGCTTACTGATAATATCATGTGCTTGCGGTTAGTTTGAAATCGCTTAAATCACTTCACATCTATTTCCATACCTGAAGGCTTGCAGTTACTGTATCTAGACTGGGATCTGTAGATAAAGCAGACGTTCAGCTGAACATAAGCCCACTGCAATTAACAGCTAGTGGGCTGTGGATGACCTAATGGAAGCTGTGGAATACGCAGCCATGCAGACAGTTTTTCCTACCTGAGTGATGGAGGAGGACAGACTATCTCTCTCCTCCTGTCCAGATCTCAGTCTCCTTTCCGGGTCCAGGCAGAACTGCATTTCCCTGGCAGGGGTCCCCACATCTGGCAGGCTCGATTCCCGCAGCTGAACCCATTACAGAACATATATCTCAGAATATGTTCTAACATGATATAAGATATTTTTACAACCTAAACTTCATCCTCTTCTTGTGAGCAAATGCCATCTTATCATTACTGTCTTTAACAGTCTATAATCTATTAGTCTAACATCATATTGTTGTTGTAGTGGTCTGCCATTAATGTTTGCCAAGAATTTTCAGTCATAATCGTGTTTTAGCTAATGTTAGCACTATTAACCAAGTTAAACCATTAAGGCTCTAACTAACTAGGCTGACTGTTTTCTAGCGAGACACAGATAGCCAGCATGTATCAGTCCACTGGCTTAATAAGGACCTACTGACTATACGCCAATGCTGGTCCATCTTCGGACCACCCAGATTGTTGTCCTGCACACAAGGTCTAACAAGTTAACCTCCACACACAGATTTTAAATGCAAATTTAAACTAAGATTACAAACTGTTGAAAAAAAATCATGAAAATTGTTTTGTTGAAAATGTTGCTGACACTGTGCTGGAATAGTTACAGCTGCATAACTGATTTTGTGATATTGCTCTTAAAATTCTTTACTAAACCAATTTACATCTCAAATGAAGGAAAATAAGTTAACTGGACTGTGAGTGGAAAACATGCGATGAAAAGTAGCTTTGTCTAATACTCTGCTTAACCAACAACTTTGCTGTTATCCGCTTGCTATATGGGGACATGCTGTTCTGAAAAGCCTACATTGCTAATATCAGCATAAGTAATATTGACTATTGGCTAAAAGCGGATTTTCCCCTTTCCTCAAATGAATTTTCCCCTTACTTTTGTTAGTTTAGCAGTGGAGCTAAGAGGCTAACACTACATGAAAACAAAAGAGATTTTGAGTGACAAACCTCCATTACTTTTTAGCTACATTAGCCTCATAACTCCAGTTCAAAAACTAAAGAAGCAAACTTTGGACACCAAACACGCCTTACCCAGTCATCTACATTTGAGAAAAGGGGTAAACTGAGCAGATTTGTCAGTGAAACATTCCTCTTCTAACCAGCTAGGCTAGCGGTGCTACTGTTTCTAGCCATTTCTATTCTCTGTATCTCCAACACATTCATTAAACTTGCACTATCTACTTATTGCCAAAATTTGCACAATCAGTTTTCCTCCTTTAAAATGAATTTAACTGTGAAGTAAGCAGTGGCCTGATTCTCAGCAGCTGCTCTTTGGGGAGCTGGTGTCCTAATAACATCCTCTCAGGATCCTCAATGTCAGACGCAAACAGACAGAAATGCAGGAGAGCTAATTCGACACGCCAGTCGAATCCTACAGCCATGAAACAAGCTTTGATTTTGCCTTCCACAGAAACAGATTTAATTCTCTTTCTTTCTTCTGAGGAAGAATTTCAGACAGACTTAATGTCCCTTTCTATGAGTTCAGGCAAATACATATGAGAAGCATTAATATGTAGGCTACAGCACACTTGGTGTGAAGGGTCTAACTGCAGAGCCACAGTACTGCGCTCTCAGACCCACAATCTCAGCTCTCAGCTTTTAGAAGCCCTTAAACACTATGGCTGGGTCCCAAATGGCTCCTTACCCCTTGCATAGTGCCGTATGTGAGTTTTGTACTTTGGACTCCTGCACAAAAATAGTGCAGTATATATCACGAGAGGAATTGGGCACTTGTGGCTGAATCTTGAATGGCTCTTTGTCAGACATATTATGCACTGTTTGGGTGCCAGCATCATTACTTTAAGACCTACCTAGTGCACTGCGTAGGGAGTAGAGAGCCTTTGGGATTCAGCCTAGTGATTATGAAATAAAGGAAGATAGTGACGCGGTCGAGCTGGGAGACTGGCTGTGTGAACAGTGGTGATTTAAAACTGTGCTCGCTTAATAGTAGCCTAGGACCAAAATATACTTTAGTACTGAACGAACTAAAGGTGTTATTATAAATACAAACAGTTTCTCTGTTCAAATGTTTTTTCTCATCTAATCAGGGTAATGTCGTAAATATTCAATCCGTTGTTTACTCCCACACTCAGGCATGCTAAAAGTGTGACTGCGGTTCCTAAACGGAGGTGTAGGAAGCTGAAAGTGTAGGTCTGAAAGTGTCCATGATAAAGTTGTGGTGCTGTGGCTCTGCAGGTGGATACAACTGCACTTGGTGCTAACTGGTGCTAACTATGTTTTTTCTTAAGTTTTCAAGGCAACAGATGTGCTGTTATGCCTCAATATACATACTATACACTATATTATATCATCAAACATTAAAAATGATTATTTTTTTTGGTCAAATTTGAATCATAAGCAGCATTTGTTACTACCACAATACAATGCAATGCAAGTTTTCATCTCAAATTTGAGTCATACTGAATGGCATACTGAAGCAATGTTTCATCTTTAAATGTATGTTATTTCACTCAGTGTATCATGTTTTACTTGTTACATTTTTCTAGCATGGAGATGCAGGAGATGTAGCAATTTTCATTAAAGTGTATAGATATCATTTGATTTACAATTTTATAGCCATAAATAATTTATTCAGGAATTCACTTGTGTTGAGGTCTTTTTATAGTTCTTGGCATACTGAAAGTACTGGTACATTAGCATGCTACCTAGCACTCACCTCTGGCTGGTGTTTCAAATTAAGTAATTCTTATCTTAGCACTAGTGTCATGGTGTCAAACCTGTTCATAAATGTTTGTGCATGCTAATTTTAGGTTTGTTCTGCTGCATTTATTATAAGTGTATTCATTGTGGATTTTTGTTCTGATGGTTGGGGCTAGAGCAAGCTAACAGTAAGAGCCTGAGAACTGTGTTTATCCCACTTCTGACACCAATGTGAGATGAGGGGTTCACAGCTTGGGCTTGAGGTTCTCCTCTATAACTCAGCTTTACTTTATATACTTAGAAAACAGTGTACAGAAACAGTGAAAACACAGTTCTCAGGCTAGCACTTGGCTCTTACTGTCAGCTCAAACTACCACTCTATAGCTTGTCCACAATGGATAAACATCCATAAACATGCTACTCTTTTATTTTTAAACTAAACAAAACACAGGCATTCTCTGATTCCACAAAACGTTGTTGTATAACTAGGATAATGAGGATTCACTGGTAACTGCTAGCAGGCTACTTAGCTTGCAGTTTTTTTACATAAAAATTTGACAAGAACACTGAGCTGAGTAAACCACCATTATATTTAGGGAGCGAGAATGATTGATGTCTATCTAAGTAAAGAGTCACAGCCATTTTTGTTTAAGCTAAAATGCTATCTATCTAGCTGTCTGTGAAGACAATGGGAAGCAATCTGACTAGATATCTGACTAGGTAAGCGTGTAATAAAATGGGCCCTGGCCATTTAAGGGGTTATACCAAGTGCACTTATTATTTCAGCACTGGCTAAGTAGAAACCTTTCAGTGTTTAATGTGGCAGTGTTCTTTTAAATGCAAATCATGGACTTTTTATGAAATTGCTGAAACAGATTTAATAAATGCAGATTTAACACACAGTACCACACACTTTGTGGTAATTTTGAGTTATCAACGTAACAAAAGCCTTTTCAGATACCAGAACCATGAGTGGTACATATAAAACATAGTACAAGCTAGCCCAAAATGCCTGTGGTGAATGAGTGGCAAATGAATACAAGTAATGAGAAATCAAAGCGACCTTAAATTAAGAGCAGTGGCTGTGAGTGGAGTGACCTTTACAAACAGAAAGTGCACCATGGACGATGATGTGAGATTGTGTGACCGCCAGTACTGCATAGCAGCCTGTTGTGTTTTCTTTTTCCTTTTTTTTCTTTTTAAACCTAAACTGTTTTGTTTTTTTTCGTTTTGCATCTTTTCTAACATTAAACTGCTTAACTACTTTGCATTTGCTTCATTCGGTAATATCAAATATACTGCATAATAGTGCACAACATCTTCCTTTTGGGGGCTTTTTCCAGCATACATTTAACAAGACCATAATACAACAAGACCCTAAGATAATTTTCTCAATTTAATGACCCAAATGCATTGTGTGTTCTATAATTTCACTCTCTTTTCCTTTTTATAAAGATGCATTAGAGAATAAGGTAGAGTTACACTTAATAGACACCACTCAGTTCTCATCTCTATCTTGAAATTTGGAGCAAAGACAACAACACTCTATATTGCTCTCAGAAGACTTCTTTGCTCCTTGGCGCTGTTCTGAATTTAGCATATTTAAGTTATAATGGCCTAAAAAACCTCATTTTCGGAAATTCATAGCAGCACTACTGAAGTCAAATACATGATTGAAAGGCATCAGAGCTATCTGAAGGCTGGACGAGGCACTGACCTCGGGTCTGACACTGTGGGGCCTGGCGTATCTACTGAGTGCGGGGGCTCCCCTGGGTGCGGCGGGCCCTGGGGCCTCCGGGCCAGTCTGCCGGCCTAGGGACCACTCCAGCTCCTGCCTCCGCCCGGACTGTGAGTGAGGGAGGGGGGACAGGTAGGGAGGAAAGGGGTGGATGGGGTCAGGAGTGAGGGGGTGGGGGTGGAGAAGGGGGGGGGGGGGGGGTAACGAGGGGAAGGAGATGCATGGAGTCGATCGGTGAACGACAAAACGGAAACGACGCACGAGAAGACACGGAATTTAAAAAGGGGTGGGGCAGTAAAGGCGAAACTTAATGTGTAAAAAAACAGTAAAAGAAATGGAACTGATCAACACACACAGTTTAAAAAAAGAGATGGTGATGGAGTAAAACCATGGCAGAGACAGAAACAGAGGCAGAGCGGGCTACAAGACAAAGAAAAGCGCAAAAAGGAAAACCAACTTAAAGATAATGGAATAGGAGAGTGATGAGAAGAGGACGAGTATGAGGATGAACAGAATCATGGGCTGAAACATCTGAAGGAAACACAGAAATAGAACGAGGGAGAGAGAGAGAGACAGACGAAGAGAGAGGAGAGAGAGAGGAAAGAGAAAGAAAGAGAGGGAGAAAAGGGGCAAGGGAGGGGAAAAAAGAATGCAAAACCTTTGTTATGAAGCGCATGCAATGAGGGATACATGAGTCTAAAAAACCAACAACCAAAAACTGTGCAGTGATGCTAAGCTAAGCGCTAAAGGCATGCACGCACGTGTTGCTTGCCTGTGTGTGTGTGTATGTGTATGTGTGTGCGCTCCTTGGCCATGCTGTGGAAGCAGCGTGCAAGTGAGATGTAGCTATTAAGTCAAAAGTCTTAAGCATTTGTCAAAGGCCTTTATTGGTTGCCAGTGATCTGTATCTGACTCCATCTTAATGTATGATGTACAGGCCATGCCTTTGTGCTTGATTTAATTTGATTTAAGTGTTGTGTCCAATAGCATTATCCACCCAGCTTCACCAATGGGTTCCACCAATGAACAAAATGTGACACCATCAGAAATTTGAAGCATGAATGTTTGCATTTCCAGAACAAAAAACTTCAGGTTGAATAATATGAAAGCTTTAATTTTTTTTGTCCAACAAGTAAATTGTTGTTTTTTCTGCAGAAGCACAAAGCAGAGAACAGGTAAGAAGCTACAAGCAAAGCAGCTGTGTGTATCAGTGATAAGAACTCTGAAACATAACAGACAGATCCCATAATGGTTTATCACAAAAATAGCTGTAAGTATATTTACATGCACACCAATGATTCATTATTAGTCTGACTCGTCTAACTAAGCTGGAATCATGTAAGCAGCATGATTAAATTGTTATGGTCAGAATAAGATCTTAAGTACTATTCAGACGGGACTGAAGCTGTGGGGTAGAGCAATTTTACCTCAGCTGCTCTGTAATGTTTATGACTGACTCACACTGAATGAGAAATCTTGTTGCAAAATCTTGTTGGAAATTACAGCGATGAGAGAGGCTACTCAATTTATGCATTGTCATCATACCAAAAAAGAGTTTGGGGGGGGCCTTGATGGCGCTGTGTTAGCGAGTACATTTAAGCTCCACCTTAAACTTTTGAGTATTTTGCGATTTTCAAACTGCTATGGACCACTTAAGCTTTGTTACCACTCTGTATCTGGTGTCATGCCCAATTTAGAAACTCTAGGCCTGACTTATGGTAAAATGAAAAGGGGATTTTTGATGCTACATGCAAGCTAACACTGCTGCACACTGAACTGACATCACAAGACAGACAACTGAACAAAAATACCCCACACAAGCTAGCAAGCTTTGCCAAGTGTAGTTAAGCTGTTTTGGCAGTAATAAAGCACATTAGGAGTATCTGGTGTTATTATATAATAGTGTTTAATAGTAGATTTTCATGCAATGCCATTTCACTGGAGTGTTACTTCGCGACTAGCATGGATGCAGCAATGTTTAAATTTTAACTCTTTACCAACCTTGTTAGTCAGTGAGTCCAGTGACATTCAGTTGAAAAATGCATGTATGACTAAAATTTCAGGTTTGGAACCTTTTTGTGTACCACAGAGCAATTTGTAAAAATCCCATTCATGTTTATCATAGAGAAAACCAGCATAGACCAGGAGTTGCCAATATGGGCATGTGGTGAACTACAGAATGACGTGCAGTTTCAGAGATCTATGTGACCATTTCACGTAAAAAGAAGAGCCAAGTAAGTCAATAGCTGCATGTGGCACACCAATTAGTTCTAAACTTAACTTTTAATGGGCTAAAACCCCAGTGTCCAACAATGGCTGCGGAAATGTTAGTCACAGCAGAATTAGCTACTCTGATGTATGAAGAGTGAACTCCTCTGCAGGAAACTCCCAACAAAGATCCACCAGAAAAAAGGCTTATATGTACAAACCATGTCCAAACATTTTATAATTTTGTATTGTAATTTTTTAAACCCTGACCATCCACACAGATGTCTTAAGCAATTGCAGTGTGTCATTAGCTCGGGAATTTATAGTCAATGGCTTTTAATGTTTGAAACTGTACACTTGAGGTAGGACAATACATATGAGCTAGATATGAGCCACAGAGAATGGTAGTAAAAAACTATTTTTTTTAAAGTAGATAAAGGCCGCCAGAATCTTTACTGACATGACGTTGTGTAACCTGTAAAAAAGGTTGACATGGCGGATTTAAATGGTAATAAAAATGCTGAGAAATTTCACTAATATATCCCACCTCCCCACGTAAGATGAATCCCATCCAAATAGTACTTAGACCTCAGCTCAGCCTGACAAGCAGCCCAGGCTGATGCTACTGGGACTGTATTGCCTTGTTCAGACCACAAGCAAACTGGATTTGCTTCTCAAATCAGATCTTTTGAGACAACTGAGATTGATCAGATCGGATTTGTGTGCCAAGACATCACCAATCTATCTGCATGGGTTGCAGTGGTAACGAAGAAGGCACAACTTTGTAGCTATGCTGGTGACATGGATGAGGAGAGATGGAAGTGCATCATTTTGCCCTCCAAACTCTTTAGAATTTCCTGGCATAAGTAAGAATCTCTGGCACTCTTCTTGAATTCCAGCACTTCCATCACTCTGGATTTGACATTGTCGTTGTTTGTCGCTGTTAGTGTTGCAAAATACACTGTGAAATTCCCCCAAATGCGGTTCAGATTCAATTAGCAAAAATCTGATTTTGTGTTTTTTCAGCTGTCCAGACTATCAAAAACCAATCTGGATACAATCTAGATATGTCAAAATTGAATTTAGGCTGGCAGTCTGAACATAGCCTGCTAGCATGCATGTAAACAAAACCATAAATGGACCAGTTTTATACGTCTCTTGGTTCAGTCCAGTTTCTTAGACAAAATAAGTACTTAATCAGGGCACTCATAGTTGTAGTTAGCAATTTGAGTGAAATGTTCCTTTACATTCTCACTAAAATGAACAGAATGGAAATAATGAATTGCTTTTTGTTGAATTTGTGCTTTTTGCAGTCTTAAAGGGGAATTCCACCTATTTTTCTAAATTTCGTCAGTGAGATTAAATTGTACAAACTCATTCAGAGTGGTCTAATGTGAAATGATTTACTGTAGAGGAATTTAAAGACTGATTTTCTTCACAGTAGTAACAGGAACCAGGAATCATGATGACTACAATGCAAATACAACTTTTTCATCCTTTTTCATTATACATAATAGGGCTGCAAGATAATGGCAAAAATGATAATCACAATTATTTTGGTCAATATTGAGATCGCAATTATTTAACACATTTATTCACAATGGGTGCACTACTGTAAAGGAAAGGGGTGCACTGGATTTACAACACAAGACAAAACGAGAGCATCATTGCAAAACAGATTGCAGCTCAATAATCTTTTTATCTCGATTATTGTGTCTTTGTAATTGTTGTAAGCCAAAATCGTAGCTGAAAACAAATTTCAATTAATCACCCAGGCCTAATTCGCAACCATTATGTGTAATAACCTTTTATGATGTATCTTTTAGAGGCACTTTAGACGCCTGGTTCCTATCGGCATGTGTCTCAACAAAACATCTCTACAACACACCACTCTGAATAAAAAAATCCCCCTTTAACAACTGCACATCAAAGATGGAAGGAAATCATAGCACAAGTGCGGACTGGAGTTACCACTCAAAGTTTTAATAGCAAGCTTGACTTCATTGAGGTTTTGAATCAAAATCAGCTATCATGCAGAGTCAAGCTGTGCCTGTCATGGCATAAAAGCTTTGCTTTTAAAAGGGTCTCGTGCACCACTCACTCGCTGCAACAGACTTATGAAGCCATGCAGACAACAATGGCTTTTCTTTCATCCTGTACTCTGACCCTGACACAGCAGTTCAGCAAGCAGCTACGAGTGAGTAAGACAGTGGACATAAGGGTAGAAATGGAGGAGGGCAAATGTGGACGCAGGTGTGGGTACAGGTGTGTGTGGGTATGATTGTGGGAAACTGGTTCAGGGTGTAGGGGGCAGGTTGGAGGGGTGGCAGGATGGGTCTTTGGCTGAGCTGGGTGGTGTATGGAACTATATATGAGTGTAACAGTGTGGTTATCTGGCCAATTGTGAAGCACTTTGGATGTATAAAGGCCTACAAAACCTCCACACACCTCTAACTCTAGTAATCCAGTGGGTTTGCGTGTACAGTCGTATGCATAAGTTTGAAAAACCATCAGCCAGACAATATGTGTCTTCATTTTCTTAGTGAAAATAAGCACACATCCTCTACAGAGAACTAACTCAAATAAGGCTTAAACTTAAATATTCAATTTAATTCCTACAATTCCTATTTATTTAACTATCTTGGGAAAAGTAACAATTTTTTTATTTTTGTAAAGGCCACATTTGTTGTCCTCCTCTACAGCCCCAGCAATTAATTCAATTTTTTGCAAATCAGCAGTAACTATGCATTAAAATGTACAAATGTATTTTCTGTAGAGGATGTTTGAACTTTTATTTTCACTCAGAAAACCAACAACAAACACACAAATTAACCTGGGGCACCCAAACCTTTGCATACTACTGTATATTGTCTTAAGACATTTATTATTATAAGACTATCACACTGACATTCTGTGCTGCACTAATAAATTGCTCTTTATAAGTGAGGTATATCATAAATATCAAGTCTTCAAGGTAAAATAACAGTCATTTTGACCAAAATGCTAACATCTAATATCCCACATATACTTAAGGATGGACTAATCCTTCTATGAGTGACTGAATAAATGTTTGGTTATCTTCCAATGCAAGCACAAAATAACAGATTTTCCCATTTTTAAAGTGAAAACAACAGAACATATGGGGTGTAAAAGCCAAATGTCCATGACTGAAGCATACAGAAGCAATGGAGCTGCACTGCGGACTGTCAGTCTGTACATGATATGCATGCTTAGACATGCCATTACATATATCTACACCCAACTAACTAACTTCTCTTCTTCATACCATGAACACAACTGAAACAGTGAAAAATCACACACTGATTATTGTAGCATTACCTAGTGTATTAAACTTGATGAGAAATTTTTAACATAGTTTCACCTGAATGTACATCAAGGTGCAGGTGTACATGTAAGCCATGGTAGTAATGAGTCCTGTTGTATAATTTTGGTACATGATGGGCATTGAGTAATTTTGTGATTAAGTACTCCAACAAACAAGAGTAACTTATTATTAAGAGTAACTTATTTATTTAATTTAGAAACAGCCTGGCATGCATGTGAAACTTATATTGTGCTTCATTTACAGCATTAATAACAGAATAACAGAAACAGAGCTGAGTTTTTGTTGTTGTTCTTCAGTAGGTGAAAAAAACAAAAAAACAAAAGGAAAATGAACAAATTTTAACACTGACTAAGCTACATGGTATCTAGTCACAAGTATTCCGTACACAGTGCCAAAAATGTACGGTACAATTAAAGATGTGTTGCAAGTTCATGAATTTGATGCAAATTCAGAAAACACTTTCATCAACAAAACTATACCTGAGCTGCACAGCCAGTCACAGCCCAATAGAAGTGAGACACAACACAACGGAAATGTTTCTGGCAGACTCTCAAAGAGGATGGAACATCTATGATGAAAGTCCCTGACAGAGGTTGATAAATCCACAGAGATACTTTCCAGTAATTTCATGGTAACCTTAGCTGGCTTGCAGCTATATGACATGTCATAGCAGTAATACAGTGATATCTGGTATTGCTATTTGAAATTTTACAGTTACAGGTACAGTTAGTTAATTTTCTTTTATGATAGTCATATTAGTTACCTGGTCAAGTATAAGTTAACTTACTTTTACAGGTGAATGTTTTTTACTTCAATGGAAACATTGCCACTATGTTGTGACTGACTATGCAGCGTTTCTGAAGCTGCATGTGCATGTGTCCATTTGAGAAAGACTGAGACTGTCACGGATCCTATCTTTAAAAGTTTGAGATTTTTGCGTGATTACAAAACAGGTAGACTAGAGACACATTTCATGCTATGGATTCTGTTGTAACTCAGCGAATCAGATATGAGATAAAAATGTTTTTCAGACATGAGACATGTTTTTTATTTGGTCTTTAGCTTTGCAGGGGCAAGATGTGATCTTGTAATAGGAATATACATATGGAGACGACCTGTTCAAGTTTTGGAGGTGGATGGTGGCAAAATCTGCCACTAAAAAGGCTTTACCCACAGACTTTTCCTCTAAAACCCACCACCAAATTTCTTTAGTCAGGTGCATGTTTTAGGTATTCAATAAACAAACAAATACACCTTACTAGCAAGTGAAATAAGATTTTGTAAACATAGTGGACAAATCTGTCCACATTGCATGTACTCTGGTTGCCATAACTATGAATAGCAGAGGAAACGTACAGCTATTCATAACTTTTATCGTCTGTTCTTAAGTGTACTCTTGTTTAAGACGAAACTGATCTTTGACACCTTGTTAGTGTCAGGCTGTTAGTTCATGTACCTGGTCAAATGAAAAAATTTATAAAATCTTACCATATTTGGCAGAAATGACAAACTGAAGTTTCTGACTGTTTTGGTGTATGTTAAGTTTTTTTTATTTATTATGAAAAACAACCATCTTAGAGACTTAACTAACTATTTTGCCATTTAAAAGTGGCTTATTATTCTAGGATATCTTATTCTTCATTTAATAAGAACCATTTTTAACAACCAAAGTAAATCAGATTTTTATTGGGCAAAATAGTAAAATAAAAAAAAATAAAAAAAAAAATATATATATAGATAAGACTCTATATCTATATTGCTTTAAAACTAGTCCTGCAGGCCTCGCAAAAATGGTCCTAATGTTTCTCCACATTTTCATTTCTACCAGGCTGAAAATAGCTTCTTATTTTCCAGCGTGTTGTTAAAATTTTCTGTTCCACGTTAAATAGAGTAGTACTTACATTCTGGCATTGCATGAATATATTCGGTGTGCCATTTAAGGAGAAATGGGACATTCTATTAAAAAGCCAAAATCAAATTTTTCAAGGGATTTGTCTCAAATGTGCATCCCATAGACTCATGCTTCACTGCTGGTCCATGGCTTGTTGCGTGCACAAACCCTGAGATTGTGTGAAACCCCATTGTCTGATGTAGCTGATCGAGTCAGTCGGCTCCCTTCAGGTGGTACAAAAGTAAAAAGTGCTCTGGAGTCATTACCTCAAAAAACTGGCCACACCTTTATGTCTGCTGCCTCGAAAACAAAGTGGTGTACTTCACCTGCAGACTAGACAGTGGGAGGTGATCAAGGTTATGTTGCATTTTTATTTTCATTAGGTTATTTCATTATGTTACAGTGGAAAACAAGCACACCTACTTTTAGCTCTGCCTTCATGAGATTTAGTTTGGTTTAGAAATGTCTAACTCAGTCTGTTCCCACCAAAATAAACCTATGTTTCTATCTTCTTTTAAGCCAGATTAATTTATAGTTATCTCTAGACGTGTACTCTAATCATGAGATCACATCTCTGGCCATGCAAGACTATTTGAGTCTCAATGCAAAATCATTTCATGAATTCTCAGTAGTATTTTACCAGTGGAATAGACGTTTATGTTACAAGTACTTGTTAGTCAATTACTCGTGCCCATCTCTAGTTTTGATTGAGCAATTTGGTTGATACAGAGATTAAGATTTAACCACTTAGTCATTCTCACTGGTAGATATCAGGCTCAGAAAGTAAGCAGCAGGTGGACGTATTCATGTCTAAGGTAGCATGTGACAGCAGACACTGCAAGGCTGGGGAGAAGACGAAAGACAGCATGATGTATGACTTACCTGGAAGTCCGTCACCAGGTCTCTTCCCAGAGTGCCGATGGGCGAGTCGCGAGACATGGAGGTGACAGTGGACAGGAAGCTGCTGGACTCTGTGAGGTTGGGCATGGGTGAAAGGTCATCAGTGCGTTCTTTCAGACCCTCACCCAAGTGGTCCACTTTCTCCACAAACGAATGGAGTTCTGCCCGGAATGCCCGCATGCGGGTATTGATGGCATCCAGCACCTGAGAGTCGGGCTTGGGTTCAGCAGTGTCTCCGTCACCCCTGAACTCGTAACCTTCCCCAGCAGTCTGGAAGAGAAAATAACATGTTTCAAGCAAGATAGCATATTGATGAAAATACCATGGTCCTTTCCTTACGCAGTAAAATATTTCAGTTTAATTCATTATAATTTACAGTAATAGTGCTGTATTATAAAATCTCAATACTTTACAACTGATTATTGTTTTTGTCTTGCTCCCCTGTATTCCTTATGTACAGCTCACATGTGTTTGTACAAACCCAGCTGTGGGAGGGCCCTCCAATTTGCTACATTATGTTGTACAACACGTAAAGATGTAGGCAAATGTTCCACTAGCTAACTTCTGTTAGCAAACACTTGAATATTAATGCACACAATTATATGAAAGAAAAAATAAAAATATTTCAAGGAATGCTGGGAAATTAATCACTTCCTTTAAAGTATTGTCCTGGACTACAATGGAGAATATCCATTCAGAATGCTGTAGTTCATAACTAGGCTAAATCCCTGGCCTGGAAACCAAGACTAAGCGGCAGATTTACTAAGAGAGGCACTAATGATTGACACTCTACTGAGTGAATTTGTGTTTAACAAAAGTTAAACATTTGACAAGTGCGATATAATCATACATTTGGTTCACATGCTTCTTGTATAACAGCCTCGTTCCACAATATATCACTACTTGATTATTGTAGATTACTGTAATCTCAAAGGCAAAAGCAAAAAAGTGTAGCAACAAAATTGTGACAGCTATTTTTTAACAACAAAACAGAGTTAGGGATGGCCCAAAACATTATTAAATCTGCCTCCAGTGTCTAGGATGTATTGAGAAAAGACTAATGGCCAATGCTTATATTTTTCCACTGTCTGACTGGGTAAATGTCTGGTTTTGTTCACATATGACAATAGAAACAACAACAGAAAGTATGTGATGCATGAGCCAAAACAACTAGACCAAAGCACTGTACAGTAATGTTTGTATGCTAAACTGAAATAGTGAACTGTTATAAATCTCTCATTACCTTATCTGTACCTACCCCGACAGAATCTGCTCCTGTCACGACCAGGCGCCCCTCGCAGATCAGACTGTTTGTGTCCGCAATGAGCCGCTCCACTGTTTTTCCCAGCCGCTCTGCCTCCCTTTTAATACCAATGAGCATCTCCCGATCCTCCCGTCTCCGCTGCGCCAGCTCCGCCCCTCCTACCTCGCAGACATCTGACGCTTTCCCACCACTCCCAAACCCAGAAGTAGTTGTCTTCTCGAATGGGTCCTCAGTGTCACTCTCGCCACCCACAGGACCCTCCCGTTTGGGGTGAAGTAGGAGGAGCCGTCCTGCCTCCTCATCTTCAGCTTCCCTGCTCTCAGCATCGCTATCCCTAGGGCTCCCAGAGCGCAAGCCCAAGTGGGCAGCCAGATCGTAACGCTGTACGTTGGAGATTAGTACACGGTTCTCGTACTGCAGCTTCATCACCTTCCCACTCAGTTCATCAATCTGCAGACGGGCGGCTTTCAGCTCCTCCTGCAGGAGACCAGCACCACTTGGTGGGATGCTCGCCCCATTACCACCATTACCTCCATTTCCAGGCTTCAAGAGACCTAAGGTGCCTCCGCCCTCAGCCTCACCATCACCTTGCCCGGGCCCAAACTTAAAACGGTTGAGCTCAGTAGTAAGCTGCCTGTTATGGTCCTCAATCTCAGAGATGGAACGCCGCAGCAGCTCAGCCTCCTCTTCCACAAACTGCAGGTGGCGCCGCAGTTCACTGGCTGACTCCAGTGCTCCATCAGTGCCATACGGAGATGTAGGTACGCTGGAAAAGGGCTCGCGGCCGAAGCAGTCGCGCTCGTATTGTGAACGCAGGTCCTCATTCTCAGCCCGCAGGCCGCGGTTCTCCACCTCCAGCTCCACGATCTTGCGCCCCAGGATGTTGGCCTCCTCCTCCACCAGCCTGAGCCGCAATCGCAGCTCAGCTTCCCGTGTGCTGTGCGGCCCACCACCTGTCACCTCAGCCAGTGGTAGGGGGCTATCTACATCCCCGTACACAGACTTGTACTTCTGGAGCTCCTGCTCCAGCTCGTCCTTTTCCCGGCCCAGCTTGGCCATCTTCTTGCGCATCAAGGCTGATTCTTCTTTAGCAAACTGCAGCTGACAGCGTAGGTCTGCACTGTCCTCCTGTGGAGAAGGATTGGAGCAAAGGGGCTTTTCATTATGTCAGTTTTATTATCAGCCAACCATTTGTACATATTCTGTCAGGTCATTAGCAACTTATATCCAACTTAAAATAATCTATGATGAATCCTTACAATAACAAATTGTCAAAACATTTCATTGACAGTAACAAAATACACACACATTTTCTAAGCCACTTATGCTTCTGGGTCATGGGGGGAACTTGAACCTATCCCAGTGGTCATTGGGCACAGGAGAACTCTTAGGGCCTTCTAGCCCTTTAGAGAAGGCCTAATGATTTCAGGGAATTAAAGAATGCAATTTTTATTCAATAGAATCATGCTTGCATTTATACTCTGCCAGTATTACTGTACTCCTTTGGTTTCTTGAAACACTGTTAGTGGAAAATAAGGCAAAGAGGAATTGTGTTTCTGGTACATCTAGGTAGATGTAGCTAAGTGAGCTCTAATACTGGTTAATACTTTAAAAGTTCAGAGAAATTAACCAATCACATTTGGATTTCCAACAGGCAGGACCAATTTATGGGCCTTCTGTATGTCCTAGATTTATTACTGACTGCAAATAGAAGTGCCGTCCTAATCAATGGGAAAACGGAAAACTGTGTCGGCAGCTCTACACCAGAGCTAATATGTCTGTCACAAACTTTAAATACAGTCAATGTCTTTTAGAAGATGTCTGTTGTTAATCTAGAACTGCCAAAAAGTGCTCATGTAAAAAGGCGATAGCTTAGTGGTAACAAACTACTACAATTCTTTAGAGAAGCTAGCAGACATTAGCATTATCATAGAGGCGGGTTTTTCTTCTTTTCATTTTGATCAAGTTTTGACATTTGTATCCTAAATTGAAGGCCTAGCTCTGATAGACATAGTTTCCCACTGGCATTCAATAGCTTTGCATTATTATAACCAATCAGGTTTATACAGTGAAGAATGTTTTAGTTATCAGTGACATTTCACCAGTATGTATGTTGTGTATATGTGACTTTTGAAAACACAAACCTGAGTAAGAGATTTCTTGTCTTTGAAGGTTTCCCTACTCCCTCGCCTCCTCAGTGCCATCTGAAAGATCAAGGAGAAGCAATGGCATGAGAAGAGAAAAGAGCAACTGTGAAGCTGATGTGTCAGCAGATGATACAGCATAGTTTGGCACCTTAACAGAATGCATTTGTTTTAGAATTATCAATGTCAGTTTCAGCATGAGCCCTGAATGCTGATGTGCGTTGTTATGTAAGAACAGCATTAGAGAAAGCTGCCTAGAAGAATGTACTGTTCCATAGATGCATGCTTATTCGGCACATTACTCTATAGACCTATAGGGTTTTAGAGACACAGCTTATGCCTTTATCTGTGCAGACCCTTAACATGTGATACACTCATTTAGAACCAAGCATCAGAGGTCATCTAAAACACATTACAAAGTCAGATTGAAATGCATGCAGTTATCTGATTACTTAACACCCCCCCCCCCCCCCCCCCCCAACTGTCCTGGTAACAGATTTCTTTCTCTCTTCATGTAACACTAACACTTCTGTTTAGGTTTACATGTGTATGTGCACATGTACTTAGATAAGAATGGACTTACACAAGACATTACACAACCTATCTATAAAAGCACCCAGCTGTCATGATCACATCATACAGCCTGTTAAAGCAATAGTCGAAAAATTGTACCCATACCCTAAATGTAGTTAATCAGCCAAAAAAAAGCTGATTTGTTTTTTTTTTCTTTTCTTGATAACAATGTCATCCATGTTTTCCCCCAAACTAGCGCTTTGAAATAATAGTGAAAAACGAAACTCACAATTTTCCACTCCGGCAGGTTTTGGTGTCCAATTTTATTTCTTTAGTTTATCTCTGGAGTTACGAGGCTAACATTGTTAATAAACACCCAAAGTCAAAAGTCTCTGATGTAAACAACAACAAGTGTCAAGCGACGACATCTCCCAAATCTTTTACATAAATATATCTCCAAAACATCTTTGAACCAGCGTAAATTGCATCCAGGTCTTTGTTTGTCTTTGTTTTTTATTACATTATCTGCCTTGAGATTTGATCTCCACTTTTGAAATATGATGGATATTAATTTATTATAATTAAATTATCAATGCTATCTCAGTTTTCTTATTAATTTTTCTGCAGATTTTAGTGCACAATGTTACCATATTGGGAGAATGTACCGTGGCAGAATAACTTCATGGTTAAAAAAGAGAGTGAGGTTTTAATGTTTTGAGTCATAATCCAAAATCGTGGTAAAAAAACAGGCAAGGATAAATCCAATAAAGACAAGAAACACAAAAAGACAAACATAACCAGACGAACAAAGTCCAAAGGGCAAAGGAAAAAAGGGCAGAAGTTAAAATAGCAAACAGAGTCAAAAACCGGAAAATCACAATAAGTAGAAGAAAGACCACTCAGCAGATCTTGAACAAGAAGCAACACCGCGCATCGAACTAGACTAAAAACCGAGGTTTTATACTAAACTACTTATATTAGAAAAGGTGTAACCAGTTAGTACTCAGGTGACGAAGAACGGTGATTGGAGCAACATGGAGAGCTGAGAATCATGCGATCCCCTGAGGATTCTGGGAAATGGAGTCTCTAAAGACCTGTGAGCCTGAGGAATGTGCAACAGAGAAAAACATTTTTACACAAGCCACATGTTGTGTTCTATTTTTCCAGTATGTTAAACTCAGCAAATAAACAGAAATTGTGGATTTAAATGTGCAGAAGTGTGTTTCCCATAGAGGATGTATTCACTAATTTTCATTCAGAAAAATTTTAAAATATGCTATTTGACCAAGGGGTGCTTTTGCATGCAACTGTATCTGACATTTCTTAACCAAAGTTATTTAATTAAACAAAGTCTGTGTAGTTGCTGTGTAGTTGACATACATATTAGAATCGTTTCATACATTCATATGATATGTCATCGTCTCATTATTATTGAAAGGCAGTGTCTGAATATGCACCATCAGATCAGTGAAAACTCAAGGAAATTACTGTCACACAAGACAATATTTGACCAGATACCCTTTGTGAACAATGCTATAGCTTTCTGCAGGAAGGACCTGATTTGCGAGCATGGTCAGCATTGTTATGCTGAGGCATCTGTGTGCTGGGAGGGAGAAGCCAGTGTAATGCAGAGAGGCTGGACACAAAACACACGCAAAGCCAGGATCAAGAGTGACCTCTGCACGCAACACACAGGCTTAAGGCCTGAACTGTAAAAATCACACACGGCAAAAGAGTCAGTTAACTGCTGTTTCGTGTAATGTGTGCAGTCATTGATATTCATGGTTATATTCTTTCATTAAAGCACTGAATGCATAAGGTCCCTTCATCTATTAAAATTACAGCCATTTAGTACAAGCTATTCATTTTTCAGGAGATATTCTGAGGAGATTAGATATACAATAATCCACTTGCATAAGGAAGGAGAAAGTCAAGGGAAAAAACAGGAGTTTCTAAAACTGGAGTTCAAAAAATGATTAAAAGTCCCAGAAAAAATGAGGCTCCAAATAACCAAGCAGGAGCTGGTAGTCCACCAACACCAACAGCATCAGATAAACAGTACTTGTGTTACAGAATGTTACATACTGGCTTGATTTTAGCCATAGAGGACCCAAGATAACACTACTTGGATTGCCTCCATACTTAAGAAACTGCAATTCTACAGGATATGACAGCATTTTTACCAAAATGTGAATATTTGTAATGGACAAAAATCGAGTAAAGTTACATTACCTCACCTCCTCACCTCATGTAAAATGAATCCTATCTGAACGTCCCAGAGAACCAAAAGAAATATATTAATGTGTAATATGTATATATATATATATATATATATATAAAAATGAACGCATATGCAACATGCTGCTACAGGCAGCTTTTGCTACCTTTTGGTTATGCTGGGTTAGCTTTAGCTCGATAAGTTTCTCTGACTCAAATTGTTTTGTGTGAGACATCAGCCTTGTGATTGGTGAGGGGAATGCTTACGGAAGCATGACCAAAGATTAGGCCCACCCGGTTTACAATGTGAGAAGAGACATATGGTGAAATATATCGGTTATTTATTTGCCACTGGAACAATATTCGAAGTTTGTAATTAGTACATGTTTACTGTCTGCCTGAAAGAACAAGATGAACCTAATTGGTCTTTTAAGATTGAACTTTGTTCACGTGGACAAATTGTCCTGCAGATTACTTTAGAAAACTACAGAGCCCTGCTGGTGACATTCCGTATAAATAAATATAAATAAATAAATAAATAAACTTAGTAAGCATGGGAACAAGATCCTAAAGTGTGGCCATGAATTAGTAAGGCATGGGAACTAGATCCTAATGCATGGCCACAACTTAGTTAGATGTGAGAATGAGATAATTAAGCCTTGACCACAGCTTAAAAAGGCATTATCTTGTTCCCATGCCTCACTAAATCATGGCCACACATTAGGATCTTATTCCCACGCCTTACTAAGTAGTGACCCCGACTTCATTATCTCATTCCCACACTTTATCAAAAACGTATTATTTTTATTAATATCACCTGCAGGGCTCTGAAGAAAACTGAAAGCAAGCCTCCTGAAAAAAATGGAAGCTGTAATGAAGGCAAAGGTTGGACACACTAAATAATCAGATGGTATGGGGGGTGAGAGAGAGAGAGTGAGTAAGTGAGTGAGTGAGTGAGTGAGTGAGAGAGAGCGAGAGAGAGAGCGAGAGAGAGAGAGAGGGAGGGAGGGAGAGAGAGAGAGAGAGAGAGAGAGGGAGAGAGAGAGGGAGGGAGAGAGGGAGGGAGAGAGGGAGGGAGTGCAGTGAGTTTATCTGATGCCAGAACAGCGTTAGTGCTAGTGTGGTTATATTTAAAGTCTTCTGATGTGCCGTCCTGCACTGGAATCTTTTTTAGGAAGTACATCTTGCTGATGCATCTGATCAGAGCGCTGATGGGGTGACATTCGTAGTGATCCTAACACTGCAGGCTAGCGTTAGCCTGGCTCTGAACAGGGGTTAAGAACCGAGTACATGGAGCTTAAATAGTCTACAGCTGATGGAGTTTGAATCATTTATGGCCAGAAGTATGGAAAAAGTGAGGAAGAGCAAGGAGGTTTAATCATTTCCCTCTTCAGTGAGAGAGAGAGAGAGAGAGAGAGAGAGAGAGAGAGAGAGATGCAGCTCACCTAGATACAGCACCAAAACATGCTTAGAAACACAGAATCTAAAGTGATGTCATGTTTTATGTAAGTGAACTGGCTAATGCAAAGCTGTGGATTCAAATCGCCTGAGTCACTGCACACCCAGCTCTCAGAGGCGTGTCCTGTTTCATTTCTACGATTACGGAGCTGACCACAATCCTTTCTACATGTAGAAAGAAGATGGCTTTTAGCCAGTAAGGGCATGATTTTGGTCTTCAACTCACAAAAGGCAGCAACTAATGCATTTAAATTATGACTGCTGCTACATTACAAACATTTCTAGCTTTCAGAAGCCTGTTAAAATACACTGTGCTCTGATTATAGGTTTGGGCAAAACATACAATATTTGTTTTTTCAGAAGCTTGATAAGTTGGAGCGGACAGAACCCACCAGTAGTGCCACATTTACAAAATACCATATAAACATTATTACATTGTTTTTTATTCATTGTTTCACATACTGAGCTGCACTAATACAACATTACTGATTATGGTCTATTTGTAATTAAACATGCAGTTGTTCAATACTGACGATATCCACAAAGAATACTGAGATACTGAGCATCGAATCAGAATCGTTGAATTTTTCAAATAGTCATTAAAGTCTTAAACATTTAATGTCAAATCAGCTTCTGTATAGGCTACTGCACACTGTAAAAGAGGTGTTGCGCAATGTTGTAAAGCAGACAGCAGGAAAAATATCCTGCACATCCAAAGTCCTTATAGGACATGCCGTCCACTTGGTGGACTCCCTGGAAATGCCCCCAGGCCCTATTTCTTTGAATACGGAGGGGCATATAATCCTGAAACTCAAAGGGTAAGAATTTCTCCATAAACTGATGCCATGTACAAGCTCAGTTTTCTCTCAGTGAACTGTTTTCTCCTTTATAATGCATAATAATATAAAGTATAATAAAAATAAAATAATATATATATTATTTTATAGATTATATATATATATAATCTTTGGAGTGAGAGCATAGCACCGATAAACAGCAAGCTCAGACTCAGTTACACTCCACTACTATAGATTTAATGATATTAAGTTAATGGAACTTTCAATACAATTTCATACATTTATCACATTTGGTATATATCTCTTTAAATTTAAAGCTGCTGGTGTTTTTAGAACAGTGGCCAGACCTCAGCACCACTGAAAGCTTCTAAAGTCCTTTATGAGCTGGATGATTGAGTGGAGATTAAGTAAATGAAGGGTGGTCTGTAGCTTTTGTACAGTACAACACAAGTGCGAGAACATACAATCATGTAATTATATTATTAACTACACAGTTAGGTATGTAATACTTTCATTTAAATTTAATTACACGGCCAGCTTTTTTCATCTTGTTTAACATAAAGAAACAACAAAAATGCAAAGCCAGCTTTTTCTTCTAAGCAAAACTACAATGTACACAGAAATAACTTTTCAATACATTCAAATCATAATATCTCCTCTTTTACTTACTAACAGTAATGAGGCATGGATTGAAGGGGTAGAATCTACACTTTTCTCAAACTAAGAGCACTGTCTTAATGAGCACTAAATAATCACCGTCTGTATCCAAAGTTACTTTACTACACTCTCCAGGTAATTTAACAAATGTAAGTAAGTCTGCAGCTGGGCTGGTATTGTGGTGATGAATTATGCTCATCAGTTGCATATACTGAAATTACTATGAACAGTAATGACCGCTTGATGACAGCTTGTAGTATTGTGTCCACTAGAGCAGCAGCTGGGTCTAGCTGTCATTGTCTTACCAATACAGACTCATACACAACACATGCAAATCTCACTGCAGGGACATCTTCATCCCATCACTGAAACAATGTTACTGACTGAGCATTTTCAGCCAGTGGAGTATCTTTTAGTATTCTTATGGTGGCTTATTCAAGGTTTGGGCGAGGGCTGGGATATTAGTAGCACTTGTAGAGCATGCTTCATTATAAAGAGAGAAAAATTAGTCTTATTTAACTGGGTACAGTACAACACAGTATGTCAAATATTGAAATTTAAATCATTTAAATTTAAATTATAAAATCATTGTATGAAGATGGACAGCAGTGGCAAGAATTACAAAAGACATAGGTGGCTCTAAGAAAACGAATAAAAAAAGCAACTTATGGAGGATGAGGACATATCCAGTGAGAAATGCTGACATTAATTTACTTAGGTAGGATTAGTTCATAGCACATTGAGTGTCATGATTGTGTCACATTTAAAATAAAAGATTCACCAGTTTTCATATTATCACTAGCGAGTATATAAATAACAAATAAGAGAATGAAATGGTAGAAGATGAAAATACACAGATTTTACAAAGTTATTTTGCACATGAGCTAGTCTGCATCATGTAAGTCCCGGTCTGAGAACAAGTCCCACTCTAGCCCAGAGGACAGCTCTGAAGGACAAAATGAGAGGCAGCAGGATGTTAGGCAATGATGAGGGAGATAGAAAATTATAAATAAATAACCACAGCTGATATTTGTCCAGCAGAAATATGTTTAGATTTGTTCTCAGTGAGAGAGATGTGTTTTGTTTGCTATTTTTGCACATATGACATCTCATGTTTTATGTGCCCTGGGTGGCATTTTTTCTCCACAGCATGGAGATTTGAAGCAGGTTGTTTACAGAGCAGGGCACCTGGCATTTTTCGCTTCCAGAATAATGCAATGTGATGCTGCCATTAAAGCATTCCTGGTAAAATTTATGTTATTTTCAAATAAGCAACTGCTCCCCCTCCACTGACTACTGGCTGCATCAACCCTGTAAAGAGGAGTCAAGCAGAGGATTAGAGCAGAAGGAAGAGGAGGGAGCATGAGGAGTAACTCAGAGGGGACGTGCGGAGGGAGGGCAGAGAGGTATGTGATGGACCGTGGCCCACAGTAGCTGTTCATTCAGGCTTGGATAATCACGGTCTAACTACGGCCTGCTAATCCTGCTGCCTGGCCTTGTCCCAAACCAGCTCCAAACAGCCTCCACATGTCCACCCTCCCACGTCTCACACCACCATTTGGGATAGAACATAGCACATCAAGTTTGGGGACACCTAGATTTTCAAAAGGTTTATGATACAAACAAACATGTTTTATTTTGTAGGTTTGCAATAACTAAAGACAAACCAGGTTTATTTTAAGCACACAAGTCAATAAGCGTGTAAATATTTATGATGGCAGTTGCTTGACAATAAATTTAAAAGCTATACAAATGCCTTTTTTATGATGTCAGCAATCAAATATTTCAGGTGTTTAAAATATTTACATGTGCTTTTAACAGTATCTGAAAAATGTTAATGATCATTATATGAGGAAAATCTTTATAGGAAGAACCTCGTACTGGTAACATTTTCTTTAGGATTAGGTCTTACCCAGAAGTATAAGGTACAAATTCCAAAATACAAGGTTACTAGTTTGTGTAATAAAGTTAGAGAGTTACCCTCATACCAAGGCACTCTGATAAACATGATAAACAGATGCTAATACTTTTTATTTATTTATAACAGGTACATAATGCATATTATAGGTATTAAAACAGCTATTAACAAAAATCATGCAGGTATTGTTCCAAATTCCAACAAATATAGTAAATATGAGTCCCTGAACTTTTGATGGGAATTATTTTGATGGGCATTGGTGTGGACACTTGTTCTTCAAGCGAAAGAACAATCGCAGAACATATTGTAAAACATCCCAATCAGAAAGATTCATTAAAATGACCAAAAGTCAGGCACCCACATAGGTGGAACCAAACTACAGCATAACCCAAATTTCCACCACTATCACATTCATCCTGTTACTCCTCCACTGACCAGCTTCTTCTGATGCAACTGTCCCAAAGCCCCAGGTGTCCAAAGCCCCACCGTCATGTTTTCCTATAAAACATTTAGTGAAGGGCAAAGCTGGCTAGCTCTGCTGCTTCTTTGTGCACTGCCTGGAGCAGCTTATCACCCCTTGAATGCTATTATGTGCAAAGAGGAGCCAAAACACCAGACCAGGGCTAAAGCAGATTAGCAGCTGGCTCGGTTTGCCATCATGTCCAGCAGTGAGCACCGCCTACTCCACCCTTCCTCACCATGGAGCCAGTCAGGATCTAAGTATAAACTGCTAAATATGAGTGCAGAACTGTAATGATTAGTCAAATTTGTTTATTGATGATGCTGATTATGAAAATGTATATAAATGTCAATTACTAAAACATAAAAAGAAAGTGCAAAAAAAGGGTTTGTTGAAGGGATGCCATAGGAGGACAACTTTTAATTATACTATATTAGCTGATTTAAAAAAAAGACTAAACAAAGACTAAGCATCCCTACAACAAAATACATTTAAAAGGTAATATACTAATATGACAAATAATTATTTAAAACTACATAACAAATACAATAGAGGCAGTAAGAAAATAGCCAGGGTAAAATAAAACTTTGAATTTGTTGTCTTGGATGACCAACTGTTCTTGTCAAGGATGTTGGATTTTGTTGCACATACTGTAGCCTATACACTATAACTAAAACTATACAGGGTGATTCAAAAAGATTCATCCGATTTCAAAGTGCCATATTTTCATAATCGTGAGGTGAAAGAGGGGGGTCATAGAGTTTCTGATCATCACAGGAAGATGGTTCCTTTCAGTCTGCAATTAGACGGTGACTCCTGAGCTGAAAGCGTTTTGCATTCTCCACTTCAATAAGAGCGAATCCATGTCCAATGTGATTTTGAGCTCTTGAGTCTGTGTATTTGAATAATTAAGTGAAAGGAGTGTGTTCAAAATAATAGCAGTGTGGAGTTCAATTAGTGGGGTCAATCATTCTGTGAAGAAACAGGTGTTAATCAGGTGGCCCTTATTTAAGGGTGAAGCCAGCACACGTTGAACATGCATTTCTCCTTGAAAGCCTGAAAAACATGGGTCGGCAATGGCAAAGGCTCAGCCAATGATCAGCTCCAGGATGATCAAAGACTCAAAGATCTCAAGTTACCTGTGAGTACTGTGACAGTTAGAAGATGCCTTTGTGAAGCTAATCTATTAGTAAGAAGTCCCACTGTTGAAAAAAAGACGTACTGAAGTGGATACAATTTGCCAAAGAACACATCAACTGGCCTAAAGAGAAATGGAGAAACATTTTGTGGACTGATGAAAAAGTTAAATTAAAATTAAAAAGTAAAATTGTTCTTTCTGGGTCCAAGGGCCGCAGACAGTTCCTCAGACGATACACAAACTCTTGCGTGGTGGTGCAAGCATCATTATATGGGCATGTTTCTCTTACTATGGTGCCGGGCCTATTTACCGCATACCAGGGACCATGGACCAGTTTGCATATGTCAAAATACTTGAAGAGGTCATGGTGCCTTACACTGAAGAGGAAATGCCCTTGAAATGGGTGTTTCAACAAGACAACGACCCTAAACACACGAGTAAACGAGCAAAATCTTGGTTCCAGTCCAACAAAATTGAGGTTATGGAGTAGCCAGCCCAATCCCCGGACCTTAATCCGATAGAACACTTGTGGGGTGACATCAAAAATGCCATTTTTGAGGCAAAACCAAGAAATGCAAATGAACTGTGGGATGTAGTCAAAGCATCCTGGGCTGGAATACCTGTTGACAGGTGCCAGAAGTTGGTTGACTCTATGCAACATAGATGAGAAGCAGTTCTAAAAATTGTGGCTATATAACTAAATATTAGGTTAGTGATTCACAAGAATTGTTCATTACATTCTTAGTAATATAGGCTAAAACATTGCATTTTGGGTGAGTCTGAGAAAATAAAGTGACAAATAAGATGTGTATAGTGATACTTAGACTTCATGGTCTTAAAACAAATTAGAAGAATATGGCTGAATATGAAATATTTAATCAGTGTACCTCATTTTAGAAATCTTTAATGACCAAAATTTCTTTAAAAAGATGCATCATGTTTAGGAGTGAACTCTTCAACTGTAAAATCTATGAGCTATATGAAGCATTCAGATTTTAAATTGAAGATCAGAAAATATACTGGTACTCTGTACTAGATGATATCTCAAGTTCAGGTAGTGGAATCAGTGTATTGGTGTATCCCTACCAGAAATATGGACAAACACAGACACACACCCACACAAAATTACTTCAACCTCATTTAAGCAAACAGTCCCTCATGTAAATATGTTTTTAAAAATGCAACAGCTTGGCCTAATTTTTCCGCTTTCTGAGGCAGACAGGCTGTGTCTGTGTATGTGTTAGCATGCATGAGCAGGAGGTTTGCTGCGACCATGAGAGGCTTAGGAGGAATGATATTACACACAAAAGAGACCGTTACACGCTCTGCAACAGGCGCATACATCAGCCTATTCACCAGTGGCACAAAGCGCTAGTGACAAGCCTCTACTCCCGCCATCTCTCTCGCTGAAGAAAAAAAAAAAAACACACAGTTCAGCCTCAGCCAGTTAAGCTATTCCAGGTCCAGCTTCACATCTTGTCTGGACTGCAGTGAATTTCCAACACAGGTTCTAGATCAGCTTTTGTCTTTTCATTCTAAACACAAGCCTTAGGCTGGATTGTCTGCAAGACGGCTTTGTGAGGGCGGCTGCAGCACACGTTTTCCCATTTTTCACCCAAAACTTTTCAATGAGATTAGTAACAAGGCTCAACAAAAGGGGAATTAGCCATTCAAGCGCAGTGGGACGAGTTCTCATCTCACTTTTGAATGTCGCCCACTTAAACCTTCTGCTCCTTTCTGGACCGTTGGAAAAGAACCTTTATTATCTATCTAGTTAAAGAGTTGAATCATGCAAATTGGTTATATTGCTTATATACCATATTACATCAGTGGAATATTTGAGTGTTTACGCACAAAATGCACTAACAAGAAAATCGAAATGATCAAGGATGGCCAAAATACTATTTCTAGCAAAAACATCAAGAGACTGCCCAGTATAGCCTGTTCTTGATTGCAAGAAGTAGAAGTACCACAACAAAAGGAGTTTAGAACGAACAAAGGACTACTGGGTGAAAAATGAACAGAATGGATCTGATTACTGTATCAAATGCATATAACAAAGATGAGGACTCGAATCACATGTTGAACTGACTCGCGACCCAACTTGGACTTGTGGTTAACAGACTTGCTACTCGACTCAGACTTGCACTTAAGTGACTTGCAAACTGACTCATGATTTGGAAGCAGAACTCAAGAAAAGGAAGCAGCAGTAATTATTGTAATATTGCTCTCCTCGTAGCTCACAACAGCAACAACCTGCTCCATGCAGTAAATGTAGAATTTAAGGCAAGGGCTTGTTATTTATATCTCCACTAAAGTCTTCAGACTTGATTCATACTCGCATCTACAAACCAAAGATTCAGACTTGCAACCCAGAGACTTGAGACTTGACTCAGACTCAAAACTCACAGAATTTAGATTTGACTCATGCATGCACCTCAGAGACTCAAGGCTGGACTCAGAGACTCAGGTTGGTCAGAGACTTTAGACTTGAATCAGACACACATCCCAGAGTCTTGAGACTTGGCTCAGACTCACACCTCAGAGACTTGAGATTGGGCTCAGGCTTGCACCTCAGAAACTCAAGGCTGGACTAAGACTCGCACCTCAGAGACTTTAGACTTGAAGCAGACTCACATCACAGAGTCTTGAGACTTGGCTCAGACTCACACCTCAGAGATTCGAGATTGGATTTAGAATCTTGCCTCTAAGACTCAAAACTGGACTCAGACTTGCACCTCAGAACTGTGAGACTCGATTTGGAATCTCACCTCAGAGACTCAAGACTTGACTCGGGTGTGCAAACATAGTAATTTAAAATTTTTATATGCTGTTGGTCTGTAGTGGCCTTTGGGGAAAACAATCAACTGAATTGACCTGGCACCTAGATCAAATAGACTTCATTCATATGGACTGACATCCTTTCATACTCAACCAGTGAAAAACTTACTCATAAGACCTACAAACAAGAAGAAAGAAACTGTAGAGGATGGTCAAAATTATACTGTACCTCTAGCAAAATCACAGAGGACAGTACTCCATGAAGTAAGAGAAATAAAAAAGGAGTTTAGATCAAACAAACTTTCTGGAGAAGGCCAACTGAACAGATCTGACAACTGAGTCAAATAGACCTAAACTGAGTGAACCATCTGTCTGTCATCTTCCTTTGATATTGCATCAGTGCATGACTCGACTCATTTCTCACAGGACAAACCAGAAGACTGAAAAAGTCCATGATAGTGAAAAAATGTTTTTTCTAACAAAATACATAAAGAAACTGTTCAATAGTTACTAATATCTGAAGTAAGAACACAATGTCAAAAGGTACAAAAACTACAAATTCATGAGGGATCAACTAAATGAACCTGACAATGGAATCAAGTAGACTTGACTGAACTATGCTTCTGAAAACAACTTCCCTTTGATGGTAGGAGTCAAAACAGGCTGAATCAGTAAAGCTCACTAAATATACTGAACTGAGGGAGATGCTCTCTGAATCTTGGGTCTAATGAAGGTTGACTGAACTAAATACCATCAATTTTAATAAACTTAAATTTATATTTATGGCATTTGGAAGGCACTCTTATTAAGATGATAAAAGTAGTTTGTTGTCTTTTTGGGAAAAACATCATTATGTTGGTGCAAACAGGTCAAAATCTAAAGACCCCATCAAGCTGATCTTCCAGAAACAGGAGTCAACATTTAAAATCTGTCAGATGATCATTAATCAGAGGTCAGCTACTTAATGAGGTGCTGCTTATCTAAAGGGACTAAAGGATACATCCTGGAGGTCTTGATCTAATGTGTAAGATTAAGGTATTCTTAAGAAACAAATGAAAGTTCATTGATAACCGAACAGTTTTTCTTTGTGAAATTACTCAGCAATGCTTTTAATGAAGATGTCTATGACCTGATGTATTTTTGTCTAAATGTGTGCGTCTGAGAGAGAGAGAGATTACTTCAGCATGAATCACTGGCTAATAACCATGCCCGGATCCTCTAAGCAGCCGTCGCAGTCTTTCGCTTATCACAGGTCCTTGTGGACCGTTTAACATTGTGTACTGTGCTAATTGGTAGCAACTGAAAAGAAATGGCTTTACACACGGTGTCCCGTAAACTCATGTTAGCTCATTACATGCTGCATGTTTTGGACTAAATATTGAGATTAAAGATCCAGTGTACAGTTACGTTATACAGGGTTACGTTGGACAAATCTTCACACTGAAGGCAGTGCAGGCCCTGGTTCTGTGACGCCCGCTTAAGATCTGCATCTGTGCTTCAAAACAAAAACAACAAACTGTCTGTGTGGGCTCTGTAGTGGAGATGGATGGAGGTTGTTTACAGCATTGTTCACGTTCCCGTGGCGATCAGTGATTAAGAGCTGCCTTCTGGTTGACTGTGAAGTGCTGGAGTCTGAAGGACCATTCCACTACGACAGTGAGTTAGTAACCAGACCCACAAGAATCAATCTAGCAATACAAGCTTGCCCAACACACACATTACCTGCATACTATGAAGACAACTGCACCACATTAAATCTTCAAATTTTGCATGTAAGTAGTATTTTGTAGTAGCATACATCACCTAACAAGTCATATCAACCAACCAATGCAAATATAATTCATTCTTTCTATGTATTTTCTAAAGTTAAAAGCAACAGTTTGGCAAAAAATCAATTTTACACATTTTTTCTTTTCCTCCCAGATGTAGTTAACCAGGAAAACCATAGAGTTAATGTAGCTAACAAGTAAAGGGAGCTGACGTAAATAATTTCCTCAAATCATGTTGAGTTGCTAATTGCCATGCCATGAAAAAGTATTTACCCCCATTTCATTTCTACTATCTCTGCATATTTGTCACAGGTTTCTGATTCTCACAGAGAACGTAAGACAACATGAGGAAACAGAAAAACACAGTTTTTAAACAATTGATTTATGGATTGAAGGAAGAAGGTTTTGCGACACCTGTATCACCCATATGAAAAAGTAACTGCCCAGTAAACTTAATAACAGGTTGTGCCACCTGCAACCAAACATTCGCTTTAGCGATTTTGTATTCATTTACACACACAGTGAGTCACCCTCATGCAATCAGAGATCTATTTTTCATCCTCAGTTATAGTTTCATATTTAGACATCTGTTTACTGTCTCAACACCCGAAACTTCTTTCTCTCATTTCTGTTTTCTCTGTTTGCCATCTCTCTCCCCCTCTTTTTTCTTTCTTTTTCTTTCTACCCCTTTTATTATATTTCTGTCTCTCTCCACATCTCCATTTGTTTTCTCATTCTTTCCCCTCCTTCCCTCTCTCTTCCTTCCCTTCCCTCTCTCTCCCTTACCCTCCCTCATCTCTCTCTCTTCCTCCATACCCCCTCTTTCTCTACTCCTTCCCTCCCTCCATCTCTCTCTTCCTCCATCCCCCTCTTTCTCTCCTCCTTCCCCCCCTCCCTCCATCTCTCTCTTCCTCCATACCCCCTCTTTCTTTCCATTCTTCCCTCTCCCCTTTCCCCACCCTCTCTCTTCCTTTCCTCCTCTCTCTCTCCCTCCCTCCATCTCTGTCTCTCTTTGCCCCCTCTCTCTTTCCCTTCCCTGCCCTCTCCATTCCCCTCCCTCTGTCTCTCTTTATCCCTCTCTTTTCCTTCCCCTCCATCCCTCCCTCTCTCTGAGGGTCAGGTCTCTGTTGTTCCTCTTTACTGCTCTCTCTCAGAGTGCAGCTTGTCTCTGCTATCACAGAACACAGAGACTACACACACAAAAGAGGCCTTGCTCACCCACTCACACACAGAACGCCTTTCTCCCCAGCACAACAAAGCACTCCGCTCGCCCTATACGGGCACAGCGTGCCCAAAAATGCCACCCCTCCTCCCTCTGTTTCTCCCTCTCTCACTTTCACTCTCCACCTCTGTTACCCTGCATGTCTTCCACTGGCATTGCGTGGCAACAAGTTGTCCTCTCTGCACTGATCTGACATGTGACAAGGTTTAGAACACATTTCACAAGATTCTGCGCACAGATTTAGATTACAGACCGATTTAAGGCCCTCAAGGAAATAATCTCTGAAGCGGATATCTTTTAATTAAATGGATTTAAAAGAGGAAAAACAATCAAGGCTACTGGATAACAAGCTAGCCACTGATTTGTAAAGACTTTGTAATCCTTATCTGCCACCCAAATGCCTAATACCCTACTAAATACACCCAGAAGAACTGGGGTATAATTAGAAGGTAATACGTTCATGAATGGGTTGATTCTTTATACAAGGAATCCTGTAGACATGAGGGGTAAAAGTGCCCAAAATGCAAAAACTAATGATAAAGTCTGTATGAGTCTTTTCCCTTTTTCATACACTTTTATGTGGGAATTCTGTCAAACTGACAAAGCTGAAGGAGGCAGTGCTGCACTACAGAATATTACATTACATGACATATAACATGAAATGGTAGTCTTAAGCCAGAAGGCACTTTTAAGGGTAATTAGAGGGGACGAGGTTAAGGCCCAATCCAATTTCACCTCTTGCCCCTACCACTAAGCCCTTACCACTTCATTTTGCACATTCATGCCTAGGGGTACAGTGTCCCAATATTTGTGAAGATAGAGGGATAGGATGAAGTGTGAGGGCTAAATGACCCTCTGAGTCACATTCTAAACAGAGTTTTATGAGGGGGAAAAAAAAGAAAAACCAGCAAGATGGCTGCACAGGTGACCAAAGAAACCTACAAATGTGAGAACTGTCTCAAGGAAAAAATACAATAACCATTGTATTACCTTAGTTGAATGTCGTTTGAATGTATTATGATCCTTTAACTAATACAAACAGGCATAAAAGACATTGCTAGTAGTACACCAATGTCAAATTAGATAGTTAGCTAAATTATATGTTCCACCTTAATGGTGCAGCTGTTCTGATACCTGAAGCACCAGAATGTAAATGCTGCTCCATTTAAGGTGGAATGTGAAACTCTGCATGAAAACCTGGCAAATAGCTGACTTCAGCTTAATATCACTGAAGAATTAAGGGTGGACAATAAAAAATAACTGTTGCATCCCTGTCTTTGAAGGCATATGAAGCTCTAAATGAACTAAAGACCATCAGTGAGGCTGCTAAACTTTATTGCTCCTCTGCTGTCACTGCAGACTGGCAGGGTCGCCTAGTAGCCTATTAATGAAGTAATGTAACCTAAGAATAGCTCAGCCAGTTTGTGTTGAAGTCCCTGTAGTAACTGAACAATAAGCCGTAAAATGTAACAAGCCCCTCTCCATGGATCACCACCTTATCGTGGTGGAGAGGTTTGTGTGCTTGAAGGACCCTAGGAGCTATGTTGTCTGGAGCAAAAGCTCCTGGTAGGGTCTCCCATGGCAAACTGGTCCTAGGTGACAGGCCAGACAAAGTGTGATCCATAACCACCCCTATGAGGACAACAAAACCGGACTTGTGTACCCTGCCCGGATCAGGGTTACCGGGGCCCCACCCTGGAGCCAGGCCTGGGGGAGGCGCTTGCCAGCGAGTGTCTGGTGGCCGGGCATTCACTCATGGTGCCCGGCCGGGCCCAGCCCGAAGGAGCTACATGAGTCCCCCCTCCCATCGACCCACCACCAATGGGAGGGGCAGTAGTAGGGATGCGGTGCATTGTGGATCGGGCAGTGTCCGAAGGCGTGGGCCTTGGCGTTCTGATCCTCGGTTGCTGAAACTGGCTTTTGGAACTTGGAACGTTACCTCACGGGCGGAAGGAGCCTGAGTTGGTGCGCGAGGTTGAGAGATACCGGCTAGATATAGTCGGGCTCACCTCAACACACAGCTTGGGCTCTGGTGCCAATCTCCTTGAGAGGGGCTGGACTTTTTTCTTTTCTGGAGTTGCCCAAGGTGAGAGGTGGCGGGCAGGTGTGGGCTTTCTCATAGCCCCTCGACTCGGCGCCTGTATGTTGGGGTTTTCCCCGGTGGACGAGAGGGTAGCTTCCCTACGCCTTCGGGTTGGGGAACGGATCCTGACTGTTGTCTGTGCTTATGCACCGAACAGCAGTTCAGAATACCCAGCCTTCATAGAGTCCTTGGGAGGGGTGCTTGAAAGTGCTCCTCCTGGAGACTCGATTGTCCTACTGGGGGACTTCAACGCTCACGTGGGCAACGACAGTAAGACCTGGAGGGGTGTGATTGGGAGGAATGGCCTCTCTGATCTGAACCCGAGTGGTGTTCAGTTTTTGGACTTCTGTGCAAACCACAGTTTGTCCATAACGAACACCATGTTTGAACACAAGGATGTCCATAAGTGCACATGGCACCAGGATACCATAGGCCGCAGTTCAATGATTGACTTCGTGTCAGCGGACTTGCGGCCATGTGTATTGGACACTCGGGTAAAGAGAGGAGCTGAGCTGTCAACTGATCACCACCTGGTGGTGAGTTGGATCAGGTGGTGGGGTAAGATGCCAGTCAGACCAGGCAAACCCAAACGTATAGTGAGGGTTTGCTGGGAACGTCTGGCAGAAGAACCTGTCAGATTGATCTTCAACTCACACCTCCGTCAGAACTTTGACCAGATATCGGGGGAGGTGGGGGACATTGACTCAGAATGGGCCATGTTTCGCTCCTCCATTGTTGAAGCGGCTGACTGTAGCTGTGGTCGCAAGGTAGTTGGTGCCTGTCGGGGCGGTAATCCTCGAACCCGGTGGTGGACACCCCAGGTGAGAGATGCCATCAAGCTGAAGAAGGAGTCCTACGGTTGGAGAAGAGAGTCCGGCTTATAGTCGAACCTCGGATTCAGGAGGAGCAGTGCGGGTTCCGTCCTGGTCGTGGAACACTGGACCAACTCTTTACCCTCTCCAGGATTCTGGAGGGTTCATGGGAGTTTGCCCAACCAGTCCACATGTGCTTTGTGGATTTGGAGAAGGCATTCGACTGTGTTCTCTGGGGTATTCTGTGGGAGGTGCTTTGGGAGTATGGGGTACATGGCTCTTTGCTACGAGCCATTCAGGCCCTGTACAAACAAAGCAGGAGTTTGGTTCGCATGGCCGGCAGTAAGTCAGACTCGTTCCCAGTGAGAGTTGGACTCCGTCAGGGCTGCCCTTTGTCACTGATTCTATTAATAATTTTTATGGATAGAATTTCTAGGCGCAGTCAGGGGATGGAGGGTGTCCGGTTTGGTGACCTCAGGGTCACATCGCTGCTGTTTGCAGATGATGTGGTCCTATTGGGGACATCAGGCCGTGAACTTCAGCTTTCACTGGATCGGTTTGCAGCCGAGTGTGAAGCGGCCGGGATGAGGATCAGTACCTCCAAATCCGAGGCCATGGTTCTCACGCGGGAAAGGGTGGAGAGCCCTCTCTGGGTCGGGGATGAGCTCTTGCCTCAAGTGGAGGAGTTTAAGTATCTCGGGGTCTTGTTCACGAGTGATGGTACAAGGGTGCGGGAGATTGACAGGCAGATTGGTGCTGGGTCAGCAGTGATGCGGGCTCTTTACCGGTCTGTTGTGGTAAAGAAAGAGCTGAGCCATAAGGCAAGGCTCTCGATTTACTGGTCGATCTACGTTCCCATCCTCACCTATGGTCATGAGCTTTGGGTAATGACCGAAAGAATGAGATCGCGAATACAAGCGGCTGAAATGAGTTTCCTCCGCAGGGTGGCTGGACTCTCCCTTAGAGATAGGGTGAGAAGTTTGGTCATCCGGGAGGGACTCGGAGTAGAGCCGCTGCTTCTTCACGTCGAGAGGAGCCAGTTGAGGTGGTTCGGGCATCTTGTTAGGATGCCTCCTGGACGCCTCCCTTGGGAGGTGTCACAGGCAAGTCCACCGGGGAGGAGACCCCGGGGAAGACCCAGGACACGCTGGCATGACTATATCGCCCAGCTGGCCTGGGAGCGCCTCGGAATCCCTCCCAGGGAGCTAGTGGAAGTGGCTGGGGAAAGGGAGGTCTGGGCTTCATTGCTCAGGATGCTGCCCCCGCGACCCGAACCCCGGAGAAGCGGAAGATGATGGATGGATGGATGGATGTAACAAGCCTGGGATTTTAGGGGTTGATGCACACTTAAAATTACGAAATTAAACTGAAATCAAAAAACAACTAAATAAAAACAAAAACTATTGAATATTTCAAAACTACAGTCACCCCACTGTAATTCAAGCCAGTGTTGAAATGCCAGAATGACTGAGGAAGAAATTTAACTAAAACTATTCTGATACATTACCAGGATGTTGTTATTAAGGCCAACAAAGCTGATCATTTCTGTGATGCTCTTTTTTTTACTGTCAGGTTTTGAGTTTTTCTTAATGAAAAGCATCCCAGGCATGTTTTTTATAATTCTGATGCCATACTGTTGGAGAAATATAGCAAAATATCTGTTACTGCAAATGCATTTTGTACATGACAGAAATAGAGTGCCTCTTGGTCACTCATTCTGAAGAAGTCATGTTTCTCTATGACAGGATTTTTTTTCATTTTCTTTAATAGCTGCAAGCTTGAGCGACGCAAAGCCCGAACATTAGTGGTAAGACGGTAATGCACGCCATTAGAATAGCAATTCATCTCAAGGCCCTTCCTTTAAATAAGCAAACTGATACAGATCATAAAAACTGACCACTCACTCTCTCACCCTCTATGCCTCTTTCTCTCCTTCTGTCTCTCTCTGGATAGATCTCTCTGTGCCTCTATCTCACTCTATGATACAGATCATAACTGACCCAACACTCTTACTCTGATTCATTTCATCAATACATGTACTTTGATACTGCTAAACCTGGTAGTCAACACAAAACAGCAGTGGTACCAAAAACAGTTGTAATTACATGACCACCTGCAGTAACAGCACTCCTCATCACTTCAGCGTGGACAGACGGGCTAAATTGTTATAGGCTGAAATGGGCAGTCATTTTCAAATGTGTTCGTGGTTGTGACATCATAATGTAGGGAATTCAAAACCTAGCTGTTTTTGCAGTTAACTGTCCAAACATGTACTAGGAAGTAAAACCTTTTTCAGCCTTCAGTGTTTACCACAGTATACCAAAACCCTACCCTACCTCTGAGACCCTCCTGAAAGTCCAAAAAGGCATGTTTGAGTCGAATGATCCCAGCCTTCCATCATGCGTGTTCCCATTACCCTGCAATCGATACATGACCACTTAACCAGGCCATACATGCAGCACGGGGAAAGGGAGAGAGAGAAGGGTAGAGAGAGAGAGAGAGAGAGAGAGAGAGTGAGAGATAGAGAAGGAGATAATGTGAACACAACAAGCTTTCAGCTCAGGAAGTGAACTGCCACGGGAACTGTGGCAAACATTAAGGCATCAGACAGGAACTGCAACATTAATATTTTACATGTTATTAAATTATCTACCAACTCTGTCACTAAATAAGGATTAATGTGGCTTGTGATTGTTGTCTGAGAACAGTTAAGGTAATGAGCAAGACTCTGTACTGCCTGTTCAATATGCTCTAGGACCAGCTAGCATGCATCTTTTATCCAGATCAAAGCTGAGGATTTAGAATCAACTAATCAGCGCCTGGTTTTCCCCGAGCATCCTCACATAAAAATCCTCATACGACTCTAAAGCAAGTGTCTTAATGAACACTGTTCCTCAGAGTAACGCAGAGCTTAATACTAGTAGAGACACCCCAGCTTCTTTAAAATTCCAAATTAGCCGCAGATCAGTAGCTTGGCATAATGCAGGCTTACGCCCATCAGCACAGCTAAGAAGCACCGGGTCATTAACCAGCCAATGTATCCTCAAGTGTACTCACTAGATTCAGACCAACGCTAGAGTAGCCTCCACACCAGACAGCATTACAGCAGTCATGCTCTCTCTCAGTCAGTCTCTGCCTCTCTCTCCCTCACATACTTGCTTTCTGCCAATCTCTCTTTCTCTCCTCCCTCCATCTCTCACTCAATCTCTCTTTGCCTACTTCTCTCACTCTCTAGCGTTCTTCATCCCTTTCTCTCATTCTCTCTCTCACTTAGTCTCTCTCTGCCTTTCACTGTCCTTATTCCCTCTCTCTTTGTCTTTTAGTCTCTCTCAGTCTCTGTCTCTCTGCCTGTCTCTCTCTTTCTCTATTCCTCTTGCTCTCCCACTGTCTCCCTGCCTAACTCTCTCTATCTCTCTCGCTCTCCCTTCATCCCTGTCTCTCTCACTTAATCTGTCTTTCTGCCTCTCTCTCACTTTTCACCTGTTTCTGTGGATATATCTCTCTGTGCCTCTCTGTCTCTCTCACTTGCTTTTATTCAGTTGCTGTCTTTTTACCTATCTCATTCTCTCTCTCTCTCTCTGCCTATGTATGTCTCTCACTCTCTCTCTCTCTCTCTCTCTTCATAATCTCAGTCTCCCTCACTAATTCAGTCTCTTTCTCACTGTCTCTCTCTCTGTGACTAGTGACTAAACAGCATCTGACATCGTCACTGTCAGACACAACAATTTTGTGGCGTGTCACGACTGAGGAAATGAAGGAGGGCGAAGAAGAGCATTAGAAAACCAAAACAAGAAGAAGCAGAGAGACAGAGAGACGGAGGAGGAGAGAGAATTAGGAGTAGGAGGTGGGGAGTCAATAGCAAAAACACATCAACATGATTTTCTTCGCTATACAGAGTTGCTATTTCAGGCCATGTGATGCTAACCAAAGCCAACGATAATAATTCACACACAAATTTCCTATATCAGTTCACACTCTTACTCAAGAGGAGTGAAGCCCTCAGTGTTGGTAGTAAAACGTGTTAAGTGTGGAGGAGGCCGTGCTGATGAACTGAGCTGAGTCTAGGCTGAGAGGCAGCAGAGAGAGCATGTCTCTGTAGAGAAGAGGGCGGACTCTGAGCTCGGCTAATTTAGCTGCTGACTAACAGGAGGCTGGAGCAACACAGCAGGTCAGGAGCAAACCACTACTTGTTTCATTCTACATATCAGTTCTTAACTGCAGCTGACTGTTAATATAGCACCACATATAATGAATCACTTATTTAGCAGCTCTAAAATGTGTAGTAGTCAGGATCATTTTATTAACACAATAAATGGGACCTAATTCATTTTTGCATCATTTTAATATGTAGATTGTGATCTAACAAAGCAAAAGGTCTGTGTTTTAATTTCTTTCACAAAGTAGCTTCCTGAGCTAGAAACAAATAAACAGGAATGTACTTCACATATTTCCTTTAATTATTACTCTGATTAAACAAATCAGCAAAAGGCACTTACAGATCGATTACAAGTCTGAATATATGTGCACGGTTGCTCTAAAACTAAGACAGTTCATCCAACCTTCTTTTTCTCACTGTAGTTCACCATAGTCCCCTACAGATTATCTACAGGTGGTCAAACTAAACAAACCATCTGTTGATTCTAAACAGAGGTGGGGTTAGGGTTAGTATTTGGACCAAGGTTAGGGCTAGGACCAGGGTAAGGGTTGAGTTTAGGTTTTGGGATGAGGTGATGGTTAGGCTTAGGATTATAACCTGGTTTAGAGTTAAAGAAAATTGTCAATTTTTGAGATATTTGGTTGAATATAACTTGAAAGTAAAGTGGACTCACACAAAGGGTTACCAGCTTCTTACATATAGTGTTTATACAGTGATAGAAAGCAGAGTAGACACTGCCTACTATGGCCCATTACACTGATGGGCAGATTTTAGCTAAAAAGACATAACAAAGGTTTGTGAATATCTTGTTAACAAGATGTTAGGTTTGGTAAAATTAAAGACACATTCAGTGTCCAAACTTAGGCTGCAAAACTAAAAAAATAGAAGCTTATGACTATGACAGATAGTAGCTTAAAAGTAGTAGGCCTAGTTACCAAGTAGTATAAGCTTACACCTACAACAGATAAAAATGAAAATTTGTAGGCCTTTTTATCATGTAATAGAAGCTTTTGACTATGAAGATAATTGTTAAGAAGAAGTAGGTGTAGTTAACACATAGCAGAAGCTTTTGCCTATGACAAACAGTAGCTAACACATAGTAGGCCTAGAAGACATAATCCACAAATTTTCCATAATCTTCCATTACAATGTAATGATTTTTGCTCTTGTTTACATACTATTCATCAATAATATTGTGTTTTACCTCCCCCTGCCAAGACCCCCACCTAAATGTGATGATGTCCTTCACTTGGAAACGTCATGATGCAGAAGGAAAATCTGCTATGATTTCTGATTCACAGTGACTTTAAAACTGCTTATGTTCTTAGTGATTCTGGTGGACCCAATTGGAGAAGCATCACGACTGTTATAGCTCAAACTTTTGACAAAAGACCAATTTGTAGTGCCCATTATCAAGCAAGTGTGTCTGACCACAAAAAGATTAGGGCTAATGAGAGGTCAATCCACTTTCTGAATAACACTAGAAAGTCCACAGCCAAATATGAAAGGAAGGCAAATTATTTCAGTCTTTGAATAAAAATATTTAAAAAAGCAAAATAACAGTTCAGATAAACAAAGCAATATTCTTCATCCATCTAAATTTCATAAACACTTCAAATCAACCTCTGCCCCATTACACTGTATTGATAAATAAGCCAACACATATCTGATGGAAAGCATAGTGCAAAGCCAGAACAGGTCATGCAGGTTCATTTATAATTAAAGATAAGGCCAGGTGGTGGAAGAACAGTTTGCTGAAGTGATGCATAAATGTCTTTGATCTTCTTGAGCTGACTTAGTTGGTATAACAACAAGAGTAATTGATGAAAACAGTTTTAATGAAGCAAATTACAACCCAAGTTAAAAGAACAGCTAAACCAAACATGCAAACATGAAAAGTAACTAGTAAAACCTAGCAGCCACCAATTAGCATGACTGCATTTGCATTGAGTTGCATTGCATGCTCATCACTAGGGCTGGCCCAAACAGCATTTTACAAGCTTCGAATACTTGGTATTTCCAAATAGGTTTTAAAATACTCATTCTCAAAATCACCTTTAAAATTGACAGTATTTACATTTTATCCATCCATCCATCCATCCATCCATCCATTTTCTAAGCCGCTTCTCCATAAGGGTCGCAGGGGGATGCTGGAGCCTATCCCAGCAGTCATCGGGCGGAAGGCAGGATACACCCTGGACAGGTCGCCAGTCCATCACAGGGCAGACAGACAGACACAGACAGTCACTCACACACACTCACACCTAGGGGCAATTTAGCATGTCCAATTGGCCTGACTGCATGTCTTTGGACTGTGGGAGGAAACCGGAGAACCCGGAGGAAACCCACGCAGACACGGGGAGAACATGCAAACTCCACACAGAGAGGACCCTGGCCGCCCGGCCGGGGAATCGAACCCAGGCCCTCCTCGCTGTGAGGCGACAGCGCTACCCACCACGCCACCGTGCCGCCCTATTTACATTTTATAATTAACCATAATGTCTGTTAATGCAGTTCAAAACATCTCCAGTAGGTGGCAGTGATATATTGGTAGGCTAAAGCCCAGCTGCTCGTATGTTGAATGTTGTTACTGTAGCTGCAGTTTTATGAATCACATGGAAGATAAAAGTGTAACAAATTAAAATTATTGGTTTATTTATTACCATCACGGTTTTAGTTTTAGTTTCATCTATCATGTAAAGAGCAGTGAGGGTGACACGCAAGCCGAGCTGAGCTCAGTCATAGCTGAGCTACACAGAACTATTGTCCAATAATTTAAAGTGTTCCCATGTGTGATTTCTTTCAGAGGCATCTTTGCACTTTTAAGATGGAAAACGGTGCAGTTTGTTCTGCTCTGAGGTGACATGGATGTTTGCATGAGTTTATGATATGTTCAACTTAATTTTCCATATATTAACGGCCTTCGTTGAAGAAATGTGTTGTTCATGTTACATTTTTTGTGACAAAAGGAAGCTTCCCAAAATGGACATCAATGTAGATATTGAATACTCAACATTCAAATTATTCAGGACAATCCTACTCAGGCCTGGATAATGCCATGGTGCCCGGATTAAGTCACTATGGGGTGCCCGCAAGCAATTATTACAAACACTTAAACACCAACTTTAGTAGTGGCAGGGCAACAAACCAAACAATTTAAGCCTCGTCGTTGTGTTACAGCTGATCATAATCCTGACACTCTCTATGCTTTTCTTGTCTGCTTCATTTTCTCCTTTAATCACTGCTTAGCAACCATTCAGCTGTTTGCCATTACCTTGGTCAGGCATTCAGTTTTTTATTGTTGGTTTGAAGCACCATCGGTAAATCTTTATAAAGCAAGACCTGATAGAGGATGCTTATTTACAAAGCCAAACAAAAGCTAAAAATGTCTCTCCGAGTTAGAGAAAAAAGTTGCTGCATCCTTGCTTGTAGAGAACTGCAAATGGTCTACTTCAGTTCATGCAAAGGTAAGACACAACCTGCTATGGCAGTATGCTTTAGCCTAGATTGCTTGACAGTTTAGTTTTGCAGCTTTTATAGCAGTCATGTACCCAACACTGTAGTTTTCATGCTGCCATCATGATGCTGCCCAGCCCTCATGTAACCAGCTATATTAACATAAAAAAATCATGACCACTAACAAAAGCCCTACGACTTCTGTGTTCAGGGGTCTGTAACATAATGATCCAGGCCTGGCCCTACTTTTTACTGTTATACATTGTTAGCAGCATTCGCCTTTTTAGACTAAACTATTCCCTTAAATGATTCAAATAAGAGAAGCCACTCATCTTCCATAAGCCACTGCGGTGTCCTCAACAAATCCTGTTTTCCAGTGTATCATTTCTCACCAATATGGCTCAAACTGCAGTATGACACACCTGCCACAACTCATACATCAAAAAAACTCTGCCTCAGGGAACATTCAGCATTACAGGACCTGCTTCCAAACACTACTGACTTCTTAAAGGTGAAATACAAAAACAGAACGATAAGGTTTTTCCCTGGAGAACTGCCTAAGTCATCCCACTTTAGCCTGCCTTCGGTGGCACTGTAAATTAAATCAACCCTGAGAGAAAAAGATCACATTCTGCTTTCAGGCAGTTTTAGTGCAGGTCCTGCAGATCGCGCTGTGCAGAGTGTCTGATAACCAGGAGGAGTTGGAAGACGAGGAGCATGTTTTAAAATCGACCCCAAAGCAGACATGCAGCATTCATTTTCTATTACTCTGAAAAGAGAAAATGAAAAGATACAGAAGAAAGCAAAGTGGGTTATTAAAACAGAGATAAGAGATCTTCACAAGTCAGCCGCTTTCATTATCACCTCCGCTTTATTCACTCTCCTCCAGCTGTGACCCACAGCACTGAGATCACATGCTTCACAGATATGCAACAGAAAAATTAATCAGGGGAAAATATATTTAATGAAAAATGACAAAGAAACTTCAACAACTATGTATATCATATTTGATTTACATCAGTTTTTTCAGTTTTCAGTATCTATCCTTTGCCTTTTTTACAGCTTCCATTCTTTTCAGGGGACAGTTTTTCAAAGCAATCTGCAGGGATATTTTCCACACCTCCAAAGTTCAGTATTAGAAATTGTCCACTTTTGATGTACTTGTGTAACATTTCTTCTTTTTTGTCTATTTTCTTTTCTCAGTAACAGCTTGAAGGTTTACATCCTTTCAGATTCACAGTGTTGAGTTGTCTTCACACAGTGGAAGGATGGCCAGAAACACTTGTGGATGTTTTCAGATCTGAAGCAAGACTTGAGCCTATTTTTCTCCTTTCTCTCAAAGAACAAAGTACTATAATTAAATATCAAGTACTACAGTTGTATGTAACACAGAAAAGGATTCTTCTATTGTTACAAGCATAACAACAGCAGAATGCTTGTTGGTGCTTACCTTTCAAAAAAGGTTTTATATAGAACCATATACAACACATTCTCCGGTGATCTGAAGAACCATTTCACCATGCAAAGAACCATTTAATCATGAAATGATTATACCATTACCTACCTACTACTAAAGAACTCTTGAATAATTGTCTTTTTTAAGTGTGGACATAATCATGTGGTTCTATGCTTTAAATTGACGTCACAAAGTTGTGTGAAACTGTACACTCCATCAATACAGCAACTCAAATTGTGGCCTACTCATTTGACTAGCACTCTTGACAAAGCCTGCTGGTTTATGTGGGGTATTTTGGTGAAGTTGCAAGTCTTATTATGTGAATTAAATACACAGGGGCAGCACATCAAGCTCAGATCTTGCTTTGAAACTGAAAAAATCCAACCTTCTGGCCAACCTTCCACTGTGAGCAGGAAACCCAGTGCTATGGGTAGGGCTGGGAGTCGATCCAAAAAATAATCAATTCTCCGATCCAGGCATTGGACTATGGAGAGTGTACTTCAAAGCTTGGACTCAGTTCCACACAAGTCAATTCGCCTGTACCTGCGTGCATGCAGAGAGTGAAATATTCTGCTGTCTCTCTTTAGACAGTCTGTCTGAAAGTTTTGTCCTTCCACAACACATATATCAATAGATTGACTGACAAGTCAAAAACAGAGTAAAATGCAAGTTTGTAACAAAAAGGTGTCTTACAGACAACGACACCAGTGCTGAAACATCTACCTAACCGGTACAGTTTAGCCAGCCTGCATCACTTGGTTAAGCTAATTTTGTTAAAGGTAACTCTCTAAACTTCCCAAGTTCAGTTATATGTACTTCTCTATGTCTTGGTTTTTGGAATTGAGATTATTGTGTAAAATGGGCTCCACTTCATGGATTCCTGTCACTTGGAATTGGAATCAGAGTCCAGTTCAAAGTTTCTTGAATCAAACAGCCCTATGAGTGTGAAAGGAAAAGCTATTACTGGAAGAAACTGTATATATGACGGAGAAAAGTACATATGTTGACACACAGGCTTTAGAAATTCGCTAACGACAAGGCACAACAGGAACGATATTCAAAAGCACCTTAAATTTTTCCCATAGACGATAACAGCTTAGGCCCATGTCTCGTCTGGATGCTAATAGCAGGTGGATGTACCTGGGAGGCAAAAAGTTGTGAGGAATGAGCAGTAATGCGCTGAAAGTGGAAAACATGAGTTCTCTGTCACTGGTGTGTGGCTCTGTTCTGTGTGTATATGAAGATAAGGGCTGTGTTGCTGTGAGATGGGGGGGGATTCCTCTAAGCTTTTAATCTCTGTCTGTGAGCCTGCAGGATCAGGGTGCTGTGTTTAACACTGTCCCTGTGTACTGCACACATAGGGCTCTCTCTCTCTCTCTCTCTCTCTCTCTCTCTCTCTTCTGCTGTCACTCCAGGGACAAAAACACAACACAATAGATTCTCTTCTCTAATCTGGGGGGCTGTGGTCCTCCAGAGAGTTGAGGGGAAGACAGCGTGTATGTGTGCGAGTCTGCCTTTGGGAGGGGGCTCAGTTTGGCCCAGCTGGTTAATGAGAGGCTTGCCTTTGCCCCCAAAGACCATCTTCTCTCTCTCACTCTCACTCTTTCTATATCTCTCTCACACACACACAAACATCTGTGGTCAGTGGGGTCCCCATTGTGAGCGGGTAATAAGGGGGTTGGACATCTAATCAGGCAATCTGAGTGGCTCTTTGGCAGTGGACAGCTGGTGCAGTAGACAAGCATCGCTATTTGAATATTCAGCACCAGCCGCTTATTGGCCTCCATAGACCAGCTCTGTGCAGCTCAGTGGATTAGACAATAATTGTGTAATTAAAAGTGACAACAAATAAGATATATTTTGAAGAGGTATTCAACAACAACAACGATAATAATGATAATAATGATAATAATAATAATAATACTGGGAGTGCAAGTGAAACAGAATTCCACCAATTTTTCAAACATTCTGCATATTTATATAATTAACATGAAAATAAAGTCATTCAGTCAAATTACAAAAACAGAATTGCTCACAGTGGTGGTGACAAGAATCAGACATCTGAACTATTTAATGCCTTCATCATAGAAAGCTATTAAGTGAAATGAATATATTCAATACTATTTCACCATAATCAAACTTCACATAAAACTCAGAAAACGTGCAGATTTACTGGTCATTTTGACTAGTAATAAAATACCTATATTTACATTGTAGACACCATGATTCTTGGTTCCTATCACCACCATTGTAAAGAATGCATAACACCATAGCTGTGATCCAAAGCCTAAGCTGCAGCCAAGGTAGGCTGCGTTTCTCGGTCACTATGCCATAGAAGGCCGTTCCAAAGTGAAGGATCCTTTGTATACAGCCTTTGTTTGGAGTGATTTTGATGATGTAACAGATGTATCCTTCCAGACCTTCAGTTGGCCATAGTTCTCTGTGCATGAACAATGAGAAGGAAAAAAACTCGACCATGAAAATGATGAAAAACAAAGATGTTGGAGCAGAGTGTATGAATGTAAGTTGTTAATGCCCTTTAATGTGTCTATCATATTTGCTTATCATACTACACAAGAACATCACCTACATTTATGTGAAGAAATTAAAAATCAACAAACACAATGTAACAGGCTACTAATGAGTTTTTATAGAACAGTCCTACGGAGAACCGTCCTACCTCAGCTGCAGCCTAGGCTTTGAAAAGCAGCTTAAATAATTTGAAATAAGAAATAAGACGCATTTATAAATAGTTTGTAAAACAACAGTACCATTTTTGTCATTATTTATAATAATACTAATAATAATACATATGATGTTAATCTTTAAGTATTCTGTTTAAGTACCCTGCAAAAAGAGGGCTGAAATATATAGAAAACGTTAAATCAACATTAAAATGAACAATTTACAATGTAGTGAAACACTAAAATCACTACATCATCACAAATCAAGAGGGTACAAAAGATTATACTTTAATCTATTGCCTCCATTGACCACAGAACAGAATTTTAACCAAGCAAAAGAAAGACTTCTTTCAGTGTTCCTTGTTTGCAGATCCAAAACAGATTCAAATTAAGCGATTTTATAAAGTCAACACCATCAACAGCGCATGCTTTGGAAGATCAGTTTTAAGACACGAGATGCTCTCAGAAATCACTTTAATTAACTCAATGCATGTCTGGCTCTTGCCATGTTGATTACAGCTCACTAGTCCAGGTGGAGCCACCATGTTGCTATAACTACACCTCCTAGGCTTTAGTCCAGATGGCAGTCTGCTAACCAGGGCCCAGGGTGACATAATGGGGCTTAAACAGACATCTCAAGGGAATAGATCTCTTATGCCATCCCAAACCAGTTTACATGACACTTCAGGTTAGATTTCCCTCAGTGCCAAGCATTATAGAAAACAATACAACCTGGCCATGTGTCGCCTCTTCACACTGATGTAGGACACCATGATTTCCAGCTAAATCTTCTTTGTTACTATCATGGGAAAAGCTACAAAAGCGACCTCAGATCAATGTAAAAGAGCTTCCTCTAAGCTGGAATGAAGACAGATGGTTAAAATCAGACCAGCTCTTCCATGTGGAGCAGAGGGAACATCAGAGACTCATGAATCAGGCTAGTTTGGATCACCTTATCAAACAAAGACTGCTCTGGGAATCGTGAACAATATCAGTAATGAGAACAGGGGATTAAGCTAGTTCTGATAAACAGGTTCAGGCCTGTTAGTTGAATGTTAACTGCAAAAATCCCTTTCCACTGAATTATAACCATTATTTTATCTACATAATGTTGAGTAGGGGTGTGCAATATGACAGCATTTTATCACTATCATAAAACATTACACCACAATATGCTTTTCTGAGCATATTGTGAATATCATTAGTACTTAAAGCACGCTGAACAACTGCATGTTTCTTCAAAAGGAGTACATAATTAATCCTGTTAATTGTATTTAGTGCAATGGAATATGTGAAACATTGAACTAAAATCACCATATTCATAGTATTCATTTAATTAATTTCATAGTATTTTAATATAAATATAAACCAAATATTGTGATAAATACCATGTATCATGAAAATGTTATATCGAGATTATAGCGATGTTAGATTTTTGCCATATGGCCGAGTCTCAGGTTTAAATTGCTATTGGATTGGATTGGATTGGATTCAATTTATTGTCATTGCTTAAGCCGAAACAAGCAACGAAATGCATTTATGAAAAAGAGAAACAGAATACATTGGGTAAGGGAGGAGAAAAATTACCCCCCCAAACTGATTTCCTAAGGAAACTCAGTCTGGGAACAGGGAGAAAAAAAATGCCACTGTACTTAAGTATGTTGTTGTAGTGAAAACTAGGCAAAAACTAAGAAATGTCAAACAACCCTCCAGCTCTGGCTTTCGTAAAGACTCCATTTCTCTCTGGAAGATCACATGAACCTCCACAATCCACTACTCACCACTCCAGTTCACCTGAGTACTAACCTGTTTCACCTGTTGTGTGTATCAAATGACTAGATCTAGCTTTGTGTTTAAGCCTGGGTTTTAGTGTAGGTTCTTTGCAATGCAGCACTTCTCTCTATAGAGCTACTGCGTGTGTTTATCTGTTACACTGCTTTTTGGACTTCCTGACTGGATCGGGTCGCCTGATCTTCTTTGTTATGTTTGTCATTGTCTGTATTTTGGCCTTTTTGGATTTGACCACCACCTGTCTACCAACTACGAATATTGTCAAACCCTTTTCAAGTAAACCTCATTTCTTGATTTTTATCACAAGCGTCTGGCGGGTTCTGTCCTGTTACAGGAAGCAACAAGGACATACCAATGTTTGTTCAATGACATGACAAAAAATCCTAACAGCTTGACATTTGACATTAATAACACTCTAAATGACATCTTTTGACAGTTTCTCATACATTTCAATGGGTTTTTTAGGAATGTTCTGAAATGTCTGTCCAGCCTTACAACAGTCGCTGCAAAAGAATGCATTTGGACAGACCAACTAAACTGGACAGGCCAAAAATAATTACACAATCAGCTGCTCAGGTGTTTATTGAAATTTAGAGTCCTTTTTGTCAGATTTGGAATTTAGAGATATGCAGAGCCTCATTTGTGTGCAGGTAGTGAGCAGGGTTATGCAGTCTTTTGAACATTCTGAATATTCAGAAATTATCTTTCTTACCTTGGCAGGACATGAAGTGATATCTACATTATGCCATTATTTGCCAGATGACAAACATTTCCCCTGATAATTGAAATAAAAGGATGGCACAAGAAAGAAGCAGAAAAAAAGGAGAGAGCCTCTGAAAGAAGCTAAATGGAGCTCACTCAGGCAAGAGACAGATTCATCTACGAAACCATAACTTAATTATCACTGTCAGCGAAAAAAGCTGCTGAGGATTTTAGTCTAGTCTGTGCTCCACAATAACCAATCCATCCATCATCCATCCATCAATTTCAAAAGTACATGAGGTTAAAATGATAGAACATTTATCCACTGATCCATCAATCCAAATATGTCATCTAGCATGGTGCAAACCGCATGCCTAATGTTTGGATCTATAGTGTAAATGAAGCTAACAAGTAATGGAAGCTTATAGCCACTAGTGAGCATTGTGCAAACCACATATATAAATTATTACACACTTGTTTAAACCACTTCAAGCTTGACCACCCTGATGCTAACTGTTAGCATCCATTACTTCTCAGCTTCATCTGCCTCGAAGCCCCAACTCAAAACAAAAGAAACTTCAGTCTCCAAACATGTCTTGACTGATCACTTACTTTTGTAGTAAGACTAAAATTTTGTCAATTTGATTTTTGTCTGAACCATTGCTTTACTGAATAAAAAGGAGAGTTGTGTAAAAGTGCAACAAACATTGCGCAGTATCCTCTTCCCATCTGTTTTATCACAGCAGCCTTTTCACATGTCTAGCCTTTCTGAGGACCAGTAGCTGTGCTCTGCAGTGGAAGTAATAAAAAAGTCTTTAATGGGAACATTAGGCCACTTTGACTGTGTCTTCTTCTCATTATGCTCTAATATGCACTGTAGTGTATTGCATAATATTGAAGTCACATGAATATCTTGGAATTGATCTTTTTCAGCTTTTTTTTTCACTTTTATATGGTGTGAACATTCAGTAACATATGGATCAATATAAACAGTCCGAAATCACTGCATTTTACAATAACGAGGTCAACTTATGACATTTATGTGGTTTTATGTACCAAAAACAGTCATAATTCATTTTTACATGGCTGTTTCCTACCTCTCTTTGTCCTTTAGACAGCTGGTTTTGTTACTGTACCTCTAAGACTCATGTATGTTAATTTGTTCTGATTGGCTGCCCTGTATTATGCCTCATTTAAAAAGCAGTGCAGGCTGAAACACTCTTTCAGTGTGAATGGGTTTGTTTAACCTGTAGTAAGCTGAAGAGGCAGATATTCAAATGTAAATATGTAAACAGAACATAGTACACTCATTTATTTCAAAAGTGTGACTTTAATTTTCCATGAGTTGGGCCCTTTAAGACTGATGGATTTATTCATTCATTTATTGATTTATTTATTTGTTTGTTTGTTTGTTTGTTTATACATACTTCTTCTATAAAGTTCCCATAACCACTGTTATTTGAAAGTTAAGCAGAAACAATGTTGCATTCTTATTCGTCTCAATAACAGCAGCTGTCCTGTTCATAAAAGCTAATAAATGCTAACGGTACACAGGCCCATCCTTCCCTTAACCAATGTCCAGCTTCTCATTCAGTTACAGTGTCAACATTGTAATCCTTAACAACTTCCTCTACCCACCCCCCATCCGTCTTTCCTTCTATATCCCTCTCTCTTTCTCTTTCTCTCTAAAAGCTGATCGAAATGGCTGAGCATAACTCTGTTCTCTCCAAATCAAATACTATGAAGCTAGAAAGTACCACTGTCCACTCTCAGGAAGGGCTGGGCCTGAAATAATGTTTACTATATTATAGCTGGGGTCCTGTGGAATTCTGACTCATCCGTCTTTGTTTCAATCTCTTCCCCAGCACTGAATGATGACTAAGATACAGAAATTGAAAGACTCACACACCCTGTAGGAAAGAGCAAGAAAGCACTAGTGGACGACTGAGAGAAAGAAACAGATATAGAGAACATGTCCACATTCTAAGGCTTCCTATTCAGTAACTGCAGGGAAAACAAAACGATTTAGTCAATGAGATTAAAAGTTAATTAACAAATATTCCTCCTTGCCATTTAGTCAATCAGTTAAGACATGTTTGGTGTCCAAAGTTTACTTCTTTAATTTTGCACTGGAGCTACGAGGCTAATTAAATTAATAAATAAAAGAATAGTTAATTGCCATTAGTTAAAGTTATGGTGCTCAAACTCATGGTTTGAGGCCAGTGTGCTTTGCACGATGCTAACTGGTGGCTATACCTCCTTTACTTGTTAGTGACTTCAGTCTGACTTGCCTTTAAATGACTCATGACTCAATTCGGACTCAAGGCTTACAACTTATCAAATTTTAGCCACAAAATAAGACAAAAAAAAACCAAAACAAAATAAAACACCACTGATAAAATGACACTGACACTGCATGTCAGTTTTGCTACAGTTATGCACAGACATTACTACAATGCTGCTCTCCCACAGCTCACATTGGCACCAGGTTCAACACATCTTCAAATACTGAGCCTTTCTTTATAGAAGAAAATGTTCTGTATGAAATGCTACAGACCATGAAAGCAGTTTAAAAAAAAGAAAAAAGAGAAAAACAACTTTACTGGTTGGCTAGCGTGTAGTTTGAATAGCATAATAACTATTATAGCTGGAGTTGCCAGTTAATCTAACTGACATTTTAGTAAGTTGCACATCAGATTCCTTTAAAAATACTGTAGCTGTTGTGCTAGCTAGCAAGTTTTATATAAACAACAAACTAACAAACCATTTCCTGTTGTTTTTGCTACTTTCCTTTAACATCACATTTACTGTGTGTAGCGCTTCATTATATGTCTCATTTTTTTAAGCCATGTTGAATGAAAAGTTTACAGAACACCTGCAGATAATAAGACTACATTAAAATTGTTTATTAAAGATGAGTCTTGATTTGTGCAAACTGTGCAAACTGCTTGCCTAAATCATGACACATTTGCCTGAAACCATTTTGCCTTTGAGCACCAAAATGCTAACTGGCTGTGCTTCCATTGCTCATGTGTTACATTAGCCTCGCAGCTCTAGTACAAAACCTAAGAAACAACCCTGCTATAAAAAACAGTACAGGTCACCAAAAACAGCCTGGTCACCAGCAAATCCAGCCCTTATGTTTTGGATGCTGATATGCTGGTCAGCAGCAATGGAAGTTAATATGCTGGTCACCAGCAAACCAGCATATGTTGTGTTTAGGATGCTGGTATGCTAGACCAGCCCCAGACCTAGGTCTGTGTGGAAACTCCAAACATATCATGACTAATGAATTCCGTGTGTGTGTGAGAAAGTAGGGAATTGTGTAAATCTGATTTTTGTCCAAACACACCAGAAAGAGAGGTGTGTGAAGTCAGCTACATCACTCTGTTCCATGCCAAAGTGCAGTCACTGCCCCTGAACAGACCTCAGGCCCTCTTCCACAGGCCCTGTGAGGAATATGGGCTGGAAAATATCTCCCTGATTTTATATTTAGAAACCACTAATGCTAGGTGTTATCGCCAGAATACAGCTCTTCAGACCCTTTCGAATTACAGACAGAATTTAATTAACAACATCAAGGCAGCTCGCTGATGTATGGAGCAGCACTCTGAAAACTGAGGGCATTTGGTTCACTGCTCATACACTCCACATTCCACACTTTTGATCAAGAGTATCAGGAGTCACTGATGGACTAGTACTTATTTGATGCAGATGGAGACATTGCAGCCCTAGCGCAAGGTCATGACTATAATACACTTCTGTCACATATGTATTCATTTACAACATCCATGCTGTTTCAAATGCCTTCCTTTATATCTACTGTTATACAGTTTGTTTAGTGCATTGTTTATTGCTGATGTACACAGAGCTGCACCAAATCCAAATACCAACATGTTGTGTGCCAACAAAGATCCCTGCAATACAGAAAACTCAAGAGGCATTTCACTGCCCGCCTGCGTGATGTTATTGAAAACGTCGCCCTTCAGTCTTTAATGTCCACACACAGCTTTTGTTCTATGCAGCAAAGAGTGTTTTTCTTTCCTCACTGTAGAGGAGATTATCAAAACCCTGAAAAGTATTCATCGTATTCAGCTCTATAAATATAGACACCAATGCAAAAAAAGACTCCTCTAAGACTTGATTCTCACTGCTCACACACTATCACACGCTTACTCATTCCAAAAATCTTCACACTCTCAAGTCTGTAAATTATGCACACTCAAACCTCCCTGACTCAAATGATGTGTAAATATTAACCACTGTTCAAATTCTCCAAATCACATTCACAATTGCAGCAAACATAATAATCTGTGATTTTAGATTGTTTACTTGTGCCAATAGATTTTAAACAGATTACACTAATGGATCAAATTCCAAATGGCATTTCAAGAGGGTTGCTTCAGACTGCATGCCTTTGCAAGGAACAATAAGAAAAAAGGAAGTCTGGTTATATTAGGCAATGTGGGCAAACATTCATATCACACCTATACATGATACATGTATATAATCTGACATGGTATGATATATTACTGTAAAATACTCTATTTACTTCAGCTGAGCAATTAATATAATTTTGTATGTATGGTACTTTAAGGATTCTTTAGTAGAGATAATGGTTATATATAGAATCATGAACACTTAAAGAACCATTTGCTTGTTTAATCCACTATTACATGATGTTGCCTCAGGACAACAAACTAATTTTCCTCGCATCAAAAACATGCATATTTAAAGTCAACAATAGGTTGAACAATATAGGGAAGATTTTAAGTAAATCAATAAAAAGCATGCACTTGGTTGAACTGTATCTTAGTGGGTGCTTTTAAACCTCTTTTTTACATTCAGTATCAATTATTTTGTTATGAGAACTTTCAGGAATATGTTGCCTAGAAGCAACATTGTGCGACAGTGAAATGGATTTAGCAAGTCACAAGCCAGGTCTCACCTCTTCAGTGAACAAAGCTCTATATAAGTTTTTCTCATTGTCGCATAATGTTGCCTAAAGACAACATACTCCCTACACACATACCTTTTTTCCAAATTTTTTGATATTTAATAATCAGGTCCATTTTATTGAAGAACAGTGAATATTTTTTTAAATTGCTCTCATAATGAGTGCAATAGAGGGTTAAAGAGTCCTTTGCATCATGAAATGGTTTATCACATGGATGGAGAATGTGTTGTATATGGTTCTACTTAGGACCTTTTAGAAAAAAATGGCTCTACGTGGAACCAAAAAGGGGTATTTCTATAGTTACAAGCTTGACATCTTAACAATAGTAGAACCCTTTTTGCTGCTATGTAGATTCATTCTCAAGAAAGGTTCTATACATAACTGCATACAACACATTCTCCATTGATCTGATGAACCATGTCACCATGCAAAGAACCATTTAAACATGCAAAAGGTTCTTTGAGTGTTGATGATTCTATACAGAACTACTGTCGTTACTAAAGAACCTTTAAAGAACCATCTTTTTTAGGAGTGTAGTGTATAGCATGGTGTAAAAGGCTGTGGTGTGACTGCTATACTATGGTGACCGTAATAAAAACTGTAGAAGTGACAGAAGGCACAGGAGTCCAGATCTCATCAGCATGTGGAGAATGCTCCAGCACTCTGATGTAAGAAATGTAGAATGTTAGACGCTGCTTTGTTCTCCCCTCTTCACAACCCTCCGCTCTTCACATCAAAGCCTGAGCTGATGCTGCAATTACAGCACTGTGCTCTTGGATACAAATATCTCCTCATTTCTCACCTCCCAGTGCAGATACGCAGGGGGACGCAGACGCAGCCTTTAAAAAAACCAACATCTAAACACAGAAAGCACACACTCCCAAACGTACAGTAGAATTCACTGATAATGTATTCACTTCATTTGCATTAAAGGGGTATTCTGCCAATTTCTCACAATGTCTGCATAATTTTAAACATTAAGATGTAAACAGTTCATTACCAAGAAGCTTACTGACTTGTGGTTGACATAGGTTGTTATAGGAACCTGAGGCCATATTACAGAAACTTCTCATCTTTTTGTTTTAGGTTGACATTCGAAAGGTCTAGATAAGATTTTTTCACAAATTTCTATTACAGAAGTCATGACTGTTACCTAGCAACCGACCATACACGCACAGCTGAAATGCGAACAAGTTAGCAAAATAACATTAAAAATGTAAGTTACACCATCTAACAAGGTTTGATCATCATTTACAGACAATGGTAATATTAAGGGACGGTGTGTCTGTTGTGTCTGGAATTTCGAAAAAAGATCTCACAATTGAAACCAACATTTAGCTGCATAAATAAACGTAACAACATTATGCTAGTATTGAACTGAGCTGCCAGTCACAGCTGCCTAAAATCATTAGAAATGGAAGATTATAACAGAAGTTAAGACACCTCTGTGGTTGTCATCAGGACAGAATTTAGGAAATTTTGTCTAGTTAAGATGTTACTCTGATATTGTTTTCTTATCTGGAGTTAGGAAAAAATCTTATTCTTTTCCATTTACTCAAGAAAACATTTCAGAGTTAAGAAGTTTCTGTAATACAGATAACACAATTTTTACAATACCCTGTATGTATAAATATAAATATATATATTGCCCTTTATATTGTGTGTACATCATCATAATGTGCTCCCACTTTGACTCATCTGCAAAACCTGAATTAAGACCTGGATGTGGTTTGAGGGGGTTGAGAGAAGTTCTGTGGATGTATTTAAAGCTTGAACTGATTTACAGTGTTTATAATGTGCACTTTTAGCCTTGCAGCTCCAGTTCTAAACTAAAAAGCAAAACTGATGCATTGGCTGTAAGTGGAAAATCATGTAAATTAGATTTTTCACTACCCTATTCCTTTAATGGTTCTACTTCATGTCAGTATAGCATAATTCACTGTAACGGGAGACACCTCACACAGCCGCTGGCCCTGCCCCTCTACACTGGCAGAGATGGAAAGAAGACACTAACTAGGTCAATGAGATTCCTTCTCCCTAAAACATCAACCACAGCAAAAAGGGGGTTCAGTGTCTTTGTCTTTTGTGCTGCACTGAAACTGCAGTACATCTCCCATGCTGAAGAATCAGTATCTACTTTATGAACCGTGCTATGAAACACAGTATTGCAGCTGTAATGGGATGAAGGTGATTGTGGGAATGATGTGCATGCTGTGATACAGCTTCCAAGGCTGTATGTATAGAGGCCACAGCATAGTCAACAGCTCTGTTATAGGTCCATCCATCCATCCCATCCATCCATCCATCATCTTCCGCTTCTCCGAGGTTCGTGTCGCGGGGGCAGCATCTTAAGCCATGAGGCCCAGAGGAGGGGGGGGGGGGAGGGGGGGGGGTTCCGAGGCACTCCCAGGCCAGCTGGGCAATATAGTCCTGGGTCTTCCCCGGGGTCTCCTCCCTGGTGGACTGGTGGAGGCGTCCAGGAGGCATCCTAACCAGATGCCCGAACCACCTCAACTGGCTCCTCTCGATGTGAAGAAGCAGCGGCTCTACTCCAAATCCCTCCCGGATGACCGAACTTCTCCCCCTATCTCTAAGGGAGAGTCCAGACACCCTGCGGAGGAAACTCATTTTGGCCGCTTATATTCGCAATCTTATTCTTTTGGTCATTACCCAAAGCTCATGACCATAGGTGAGGGTAGGAATGTAGATTGACCGGTAAATCGAGAGCTTTGCCTTGTGGCTCAGCTCTTTCTTTACCACAACAGAGCGGTAAAGAGCCTGCATCACTGCTGACTCACCACCAATCTGCCTGTCAATCTCCCGCTCCCTTGTACCATCACTCGTGAACAAGACCCCGAGACACTTAAACGCCTCCACTTGAGGCAAGAGCTTATCCCAGACCCAGAGTGGGCTCTCCACCCTTTTCCGCTTGAGAACCATGGTCTCGGACTTAGAGGTACTGATTCTCATCCCGGCCGCTTCACACTCGGCTGCAAACCGATCCAGCGAAAGCTGAAGTTCACGGCCTGATGTCCCCAAAACGACCACATCATCTGCAAACAGCAGCGATGTGACCTTGAGGTCACGAAACCAGACACCCTCCTTCCCCTGACTGCTCCTAGAAATTCTATCCATAAAAATTATGAATAGAATCAGTGACAAAGGGCAGCCCTGACGGAGTCCAACTCTCACTGGGAACGAGTCTGACTTACTGCCGGCCATGCGAACCAAGCTCCTGCTTTGTTTGTACAGGGCCTGAATGGCTCGTAGCAAAGAGCCATGTACCCTGTACTCCCGAAGCACCTCCCACAGAATACCCCACAGAACACAGTCGAATGCCTTCTCCAGATCCACAAAGCACATGTGGACTGGTTGGGCAAACTGCCATGAGCCCTCCAGAATCCTGGAGAGGGTGAAGAGTTGGTCCAGTGTTCCATGACCAGGGCGGAACCCACACTGCTCCTCCTGAATCCGAGGTTCGACTATAAGCCGGACTCTCTTCTCCAGTACCCCTGCATAGACCTTGCCAGGGAGGTGGAGGAGTGTGATTCCCCTGTAGTTGGAACACACCCTCCGGTCCCCCTTTTTAAAAAGAGGCACCACCACCCCAGTCTGCCAATCCAGTGGCACCGCCCCCGATGTCCACGCAATGCTGAAAAGGCATGTCAGCCAAGACAGCCCCACAACATCCAGAGCCTTGAGGAACTCGGGACGGATCTCATCCACCCCAGGAGCCTTACCACCAAGGAGCTTTTTAACTACCTTAATGACTTCGGCCGCAGTAATGGACGAGCCTATTCCTGTGTCTCCAGACTCTGCCTCCTCACTGGAGAACGTGTCGGTGGGATTGAGAAGGTCCTCAAAGTATTCCTTCCACCGCCCAATGACATCTTCAGTTGAAGTCAGCAGCACACCATCTCCACTATATACAGTGCTAGTGGCACATTGCTTTCCCCTTCTGAGTCGCCTGATGGATTGCCAGAATCTTTTCGGAGCAGACTTAAAGGCCTCACCAAACTCCTCCCACACCTGAGTTATTGCCTTGGTGATGACTGAAGCCGCAGATCGCTTGGCCTGTCGATACCTGCCAGCTGCCTCTGATGTCCCACAGGCCAACCATGCCCGGTAGGACTCCTTCTTCAGCTTGACGGCATCTCTCACCTTGGGTGTCCACCACCGGGTTTGAGGATTACCGCCCCGACAGGCACCTACTACCTTGGGCCACAGCTACAGTCAGCCGCTTCAACAATGGAGGAGTGGAACATGGCCCAATCTGAGTCAATGTCCCCCACCTCCCCCAATATCTGGTCAAAGTTCTGACGGAGGTGTGAGTTGAAGATCAATCTGACAGGTTCTTCTGCCAGACGTTCCCAGCAAACCCTCACTATACGTTTGGGTTTGCCCAGTCTGACCGGCATCTTCACCCACCTCCTGATCCAACTCACCACCAGGTGGTGATCATTTGACAGCTCAGCTCCTCTCTTTACCCGAGTGTCCAAAACACATGGCCGCAAGTCCGATGATACGACTACAAAGTCAATCATTGAACTGCGGCCTATGGTGTCCTGGTGCCATGTGCACTTATGGACATCCTTGTGTTCAAACATGATTGTGTTCGTGATGGACAAACTGTGGTTTGCACAGAAGTCCAAAAACTGAACACCACTCGAGTTCAGATCAGAGAGGCCATTCCTCCCAATCACACCCCTCCAGGTCACACTGTCATTGCCCACGTGAGCGTTGAAGTCCCCCAGTAGGACAATAGAGTCTCCAGGAGGAGCACTTTCAAGCATCCTTCCCAAGGACTCTAAGAACACTGGGTACTCTGAACTGCTGTTCGGTGCATAAGCACAGACAGCAGTCAGGACCCGTTCCCCAACCCGAAGGCGTAGGGAAGCTACCCTCTCGTCCACTGGAGAAAACCCCAACATACAGGCACCGAGTCAAGGGGCTATGAGAAAGCCCACACCTGCCCGCTGCCTCTCACCATGGGCAACCCCAGAAAAGAATAAAGTCCAGCCCCTCTCAAGGAGATTGGACCCAGAGCCCAAGCTGTGTGTTGAGGTGAGCCCGACTATATCTAGCCGGTATCTCTCAACCTTGCGCACCAACTCAGACTCCTTCCCCGCCAGTGCGGTAACATTCCAAGTTCCAAAAACCAGTTTCAGCAACCGAGGATCAGAACGCCAAGGCCCACGCCTTCGGACACTGCCCGATCCACAAAGCACCAAACACCTACTACTGCCCCTCCCATTGGTGGTGGGTCGATGGAAGGGGGGACTCATGTAACCCCTTCGGGCCTGGCCGGGCACCATGAGTTAATGGGAGATCCTACCAAGAGCTTTGCTCCAGACAACATAGCTCGCAAACCCCTCCACCACGATAAGGTGGTGATCCATGAAGTGGCTGTTATAGGTCACATTGAGTATTATACTGTACTGTGTCATGATACCCTTTTACACAGAGGGGGAAAAAGTTAATTCTGTGAATTAAAATTTAATAATAATTTAGACCTCTTTATAAGCAACGCAATGTCTATATGTTCCTATGTTGGTGTTATTTAGGGCAATGGACGAGCTGGAAATAAACAGTGAATTGACTCAGGAAAGTAAAGATTAGTGTAGCCAAAGGATGTTCAGTCTGTTACAGGTAATCTGTGTAAAGACCTTTTCAATTAAACAGGTGAAGCTAACATCTTGCTATACAAACACTGCACAACATGACAACAGTATGTTATGGAAAGTTTCTCCAGACTAAACTTGAAGAATAAATTAATTAAAGTGGGATTTAAACTTAATTTTGACAGATGATTATTTCATTATATCCATTATATTTCATTATATCATCATTCCAGCATGGTACCATGATAGGACGCCACCTGTGCAATTTCCTCACTGTTAAATATGCCACAGTCAACTGTCAGTGGTATTACAACAAAGTGGAAGCAATTGGGAATGACAGCAACTCAGCCATGAAGTGGTAGGCCACGTAAAATGACAGTGCAGGGTCAGCGGATGCTGAGGCACATAGTGCACAGAGGTCGCCAACTTTCTGCAGTCAATCACTACAGACCTCCAAACTTCATGTGGCCTTCAGAGTAGCTCAAGAACAGCATGGAGAGCATCATGGAATGAGTTTCCAAGGCCGAGCAGCTGCATCCAAGCCTTACATCACCGAACGCAATGCAAAGCATCAAATGCAGTGGTGTAAAGCACCACCACTGGACTCTAGAGCAGGTGAGACGTGTTCTCTAGAGTGACGAATCACGATTCTCTGTTAGGCAATCCAATGGATGAGTCTGGGTACTTGTACTAGGTACAATGGATGAGAACGGTACTTCTCTTGCTGCATTGTGCAAAGTGTAATGTTTGGTGGAGGGGGGATTATGGTGTGGGGTTGTTTTTCAGGAGTTGGGCTCAGCCCCTTAGATCCAGTGAAAGGAACTCTTAAGCTTCAGCACACAAAGAGATTTTGGAAAATTTCATGCTTCCAACTTTGTGGGAACAGTTTGGGGATGGCCCCTTCCTGTTCCAACATGACTGCACACCAGTGCACAAAGCAAGGTCCACAAAGACATGGATGAGTGAGTTGAGGTGTGGAAGAACTTGACTGGTTTGGAGTCCTGACCTCAAGCTAATAGAATACCTTTGGGATGAATTACAGCAGAGTCTGAGAGCCAGGCCTTCTCATCCAACATCAATGTCTGACCTTACAAATGCACTCCTAGAAGAATGGTCAAAAATTCCCATAAACACATTCCTAAACCTTGTGGAAAGCTTTCCCAGAAGAGTTGAAGCCGTTATAGCTGCAAAGGGTGGGCCGACATTATATTAAACCCTATGGATTAAGAACAGGATGTCTCTCAAGTTCATATGCGTATTAAGACAGACGAGCGAATACTTTTGGAAATATAGTGTATATATTTGGTTATCACTTTATTTGTCTTTGATTATTTGGACTCTAAACTTGGTGATATGGGTCGGTTGGATTTGTACAGAATTTTGATGATTTCAGACTTAGAATGTAACGCTGTATGTTGGGTCTGACTGAGTCGGACTAGGATAAAAAATGATCTGTCTGTATTCATGTTTGGACCAAAATTTCAGGCCTGAATAAATCTCTCAAAAGATATTTAGTTTGAAATTCTTATTTTTTGCTATCAGTAAAAAACACTAGCAGACAACCTGTGTCAAAGCCATTGTAATTGTTATAGAACTACATCAGTGTGTCACTGTGAGCACATGTAGCAACAGTGCAAATATGCCAGTGCATGCACAACTCATACACTGCTGACAAAAAACTCCATAAGCTGTTGCCATATTACAGCCAGAGAGATGTATAAACCCATCAGCCTCTTTCTTCCTCTCTCTCTCTCTCTCTCTCTCTCACTCACACATTCTTTCTTCCTCTCTCTCTATGTCTCTCTCTCTCTCTCACTCTGTGTCGCACTATCTCTCTCTTTCCTCCTCCCCTGTGAAAGCTGAACCTGCCAAGAGGTTTCATAACAGTCCGCTCGGTTGGATTAATGCTGATCTGGGTGCCAGTTCTACAGCTAGCTGTGCAGTCGGCCAAAACCTGTGCCTATCCGCCAATCCCAGTTCAAACAGTGTGGTCCACTATAGCTCCAGCTAGCCTCCTAAAATACCTTCCCCTGAGAGAGAACAGTGCAGGATTTATTTCAATCAATATGCCAGACATGGCACAGGTTATTATTAACTGGATGGTGTTCAAGCTCAGTTAACCTCTTAAACTGAAATGGTCCATATGTGAACCCTCACAACTCCCAGAACTACATGACTTTTCAAATCACAATCATAAAAATACTGGATTCATAATAGTTATTAAATTAAAAGTCTAATAAGTTTAATAATAATAATGCGCCTTCAGTTTAAGGGGTTACAAGTATAAATGTGCATTAAAGCAGTGTGCCTGTCAGCAAGTCATGCTAACTAGCACTACTAGCTTTGTTTCACTGTGAGACACCATCATTTTCAGATGAACTAATCCCTTAATCCAGTATAGACAGTTATTAAACAGACATGCTTTCTTTCCTGCCATGATCTTCAAATTCAACAGAGCAATATATAAATTAAAGTCCAGTAATTTGAACTATTGTTTTTAAACGTTAGGCAATTTAAAGTAGTGTATTACTTTGGCTCATAGACTGCTTAGTCCGTCATTACGGTATAAAAATGCATTAGGTTGCAATGACTTTTTCAGCAAGTTGCTGCTCCTGAAGTCGACACTGGAGTTTACTTGATCTATCGCCCCTCTGAGGGCTCATGTAACACCCTTCACTTCATCTAAAAAGGTAACGGAACAGCCCTCAAGATGGCAAAGTGCATTCCCTTGAGGAAAAATGGTGAGACCAAGTAGATGAAGTCTTGTTAAAAACCTGTATTGAAACGGAGGGCTGATTTCTCATAGCCTTTTCACGTCATCAACCCATTGCATAGATGATAGCATCTACATTTGCAGGTAAAGTCTTATTGATTTGCCTTTTCAAGCACCAAGCGGTCAGTTAGACATAACAAAGCTGCATGTCAAGTTAAAATGTATTTTAATTATTGTAGAGATGAATTTTTTCCTTGTTTTTGACTGTTTTGATATTTATGGCTGAAGGCCTGGCTCTGACGGTCACAGTTGGCCACTGCAATTACGTAATTACTGTGACACAACTACTCATACATTGATGTACTGTTGTACCCCATACATCAACACAAAACAGCAAACAACTGCAGATACAGCACATGCAGCCAAGGTGTAGCACAGTAGCTCAGCCCAGCTAATTCTAGCCCAGGCAGCACACTAAAGCACTGCCAACACATCAGCTGAGGCACAGGCTAGCAAAGTGATAACGTAATAAGCAAGCATGCAGTGCATCAATCGGCACGTGCATCTGCCAGGCTCGCAAGCAGAGGGTCTGTTTTATTGGCCTTAGTATAAGTGTTTCTAGTGGTTTGTTTCATGTGGTCCTTGAAAATGTGTTGTGTTAGTTAAAAAGCATGTCTGCTTGGCCTATACAGCATTATTGCTTTAGCCTAACCAGCCTTAACAGGTATTATTACTGTCATTTAGTTCACATATTACACAATTATTTTATTGTAACTACATGATTATGATATGTCAGAAAATAAAAAAGACACACAAACATAAAGCATGCTTTCTTTCTACAAAACAAGACTGTACAATAATAACTTTTCACATACATCCTCTTTTTCACTTTAATCTCATGCTATGGACTGAACATTTAGAATCCACACTTTTGAGAGAACGTGGCCATTTATTTAAGTGAGTTAAATGAGAATTTATTAATATGAAGTTACAGCATGTTTTTGTAATCGCTAGCACTAACTGAGACTTCTGAAGTTTAATTATTAAGAAACAGGCATAACAGAGAAGGAAAACATACTGCTGCAGGACTGCTATCTATAAAAATCGGGGCTGAGTTACAGAATATCGAATTCATAACATTCATGGGAGGATTATTCACAGGAACATGACAAATACTGGGGCCCAACTTGACAAAATTAAAAAGATCAATACTTCAATTTCATTTTGCTGGAAATACAAGCAGTGACGCCTGGATGAATGATTCAAATAAACTTTAGTGATTTTATTGATTTATTGACCACTTTTGAAGTAACATTTTCTAATTTAAGTGACCAAAGTCTGTTAACTAAATTTTTCAAGTACTATTAAAAAAACATGTATTTTGCAAAATATAGTGTTTTGCAATTTAATCTCACTACCACAGTCATTGAGTTGTTTTTTGTTTAACTTTTGCCATATAACACTGTTGTTTTAGTTCTCGTCCTTACAGTTTACAAAGAAAACATTAAGAGACTCAACAGTTACCAATAATACAAACACATTTTTGTTCAATGAACAAAGGTACAAAAATAATAAACCAACCGGTTTGCTGAGTGATGATATGAATCTGCCTGATGCTTATGATGCTCAAATATTTACAGTGATGTTTTGAGACTAATTCATCATGAGACTGCGATACTATGCAACATATTAAAAAGCAGTGATGAATATAAATGTGTGACAAAGACTGACCTGCATTATTTTGACAAAAATTGTTTCTATTGTTTGATTACATGAGTGCCTTGATTCATCAATATGTCCAACTCATGTGGAGGTCTCTTCTGCATAGATATCAATGTCATATCGCCTATTGTGATTATGCTTTACAAACCCCTTATAATTAGCGACTTTTTTGGTATGTGGCACAACAAGATTCAAACTCACAATCTCCCGATGGCAGGATTAAACCTTACATGGCTGTGCCACTTGGGAGCCCAACATGAATATGAATAAGACCCTTTTTTAACTATGGCAACTAGTACATATAAACACAAAACACCAACATAGTTAAAACAACAAAAACATATATAACATATCCAAATGTAATTCTTGAACATGAGAACAATATAACATGAGAACACATAGCAAAAGAAAATATAGCCATAATGAATTCTGAGCAGGTCCACCCCCTATGCTTGAACATTTATAAGTTTTTCTTTGCACTTAGGAAAAAGTACCAGTTGAGAACTTATCACTGTATCAGTCTGTAAAGCACTGTTTAACTAAAAATATAGAAACAATATAGAAACAAAATTAAAATCTACATATAAAAAATTTACATATAAAATATTATCAGCCAAACTTATCAGCCATCTGACTCATAAGTCAGTATCAGCCACTAAACATTCATATCAGCTGGGCCCTACACACATACAGCGTTCGCCATCAATTCACCTTCATTGAAGTGAGCAGTGAACTCTCTATGTGGCTGAACTGGATCGAACTATGTTGACATCTGATGTGTGGAAGTAATATTTTTAGAGAAGGGCATGGCTGTCAGGGCAGTTTTCAGGGCAGACAGCATCCTGTTGGCCTGGCTTAACCACATTCCAGCCTGTTCAGGATACTCTACTCCATATGAATGAGGCACCTTTCACCGCAGGTGCCCACATGATTCAAACTGAATCATGACGCATTTAATGACTATTTAATGACACACAGAGATGCAGATAAGTAGTGTAGTATAGAGTACCATATGCAGCAGCAGCATAAATAGGACATTAAATTATTCCCCATTTGAGAGATGTGGAACATCTGGTTTCAGCACCTCTGGCAGAGAGAGATAGGAGGAATGCATGCATAGAGGAATGGAAGGATTGATGGATGAAGGGATGGAGCGAGTCCCATGATAAATGTGAGAGAACTGGAGCTCACTGTTTTCTGGGGCAAACCTGAGGCACGGTTGGAGGAGAAGAGGGGGGTGGTCTCACAGCAGCACAGCAACTCCTTCACATCAGCTCTCCCTCCCTCTCTCTACCCTGCTGCCCCTGTCTCACAGTGACCCTGTAGGGAACTCTACTATTTGGAGTTGGTAGTGGAGGTGTTTGACTACGAGAGTGAGAGAGGTCAGACAGTCTGTCAAGATAAATGCGAAAGGCTGCTATGGCACAAACTGACCAGACTCAACCGCATGCTGAGCGCACACACACATGCACCAAAGGCCAACACACTCCTTACAATAATCATAACATGATGCTAAATCTTATCACTGCCTTATAAACACATCATGGTACATCATACATCTACTAAGGCCTGTGCTGATAAGGAAACCTGCGAAGGTCCAGTTGCATTATAGGTCAAACAAAATAACATGAATGAATAGCGACAATTGTCAGCTTTAAAAGCTTCAACACTGATGATTAGTCCAGGCAAATATATTATGATAAATTGCGGTATTTTGAATGTACTTTTATAATCTAATGACTACATAGTGGCCCACTATGAGTCTTGCCATGTTTTGCATGTTTACCATCCCATTTTTTTCACTCACTGACAGCTGTTGCCCTGATAACTCAGTTAGCGGTCACTAGGTTCAGCATGGATAATACATGTAATAAAGGTAATCTAACAATATTCAAGACAAGAGATTCACATCTATCAAGATTTTCAAGTGAAGGACAAATAAAGAACAGTGGTAAGTTTAACCTTTTAATGCCCATGTGTTAAACCCAAGACCCATTGACCAAGTTACAGGCATGTGACACAGTCCTATTCAGCCAGTGAAATTATTTTAATATTTTATTCTTATTAGCCTGTTTCACCCTGAAATGCACTATAGTCCCCAGCATGCATTGCAACATACTGTGCATTCTGACCCCCTTCCCCAAACAATGTATGGGTCAGGGGTTACCCAAATAGAAAAGGTGCCTGGTGTCTAGTCCACACAAATATACAATTTAAAAAACTACTGAACACAATTAATTTTATTTAGAAGTATTTTGGATAAGTATTGAATTTTACTCTGAATGGAAGCGCACACTCAGAAACTATCACAGTGCATCTAAGAATAAAGGCAGCATGGAGCTTCTTTCATATAGTGACATGAAATACAGTAGCACACAGAATGCTCCAATTCTGCATGCTGATCCATTTTACTATGGCCAACAGGGAACAAATTTAATGAGTTAAAGCAGACAAAGTCTCTCAGTGTATCGCTGACAACATATTATGTAAAACTTGTTAAATTGTGTCACTACACATGAACAGAATCTTTTAATACAACCACATAAGACTGTACAATGACAGCAATATAAAATCACTGCAATTGTAGGCTCTAACTGGAAATTCTCACTAATTTGTGGCTCAGTGAGACACTGAGAGAATGTCAGACCACACAGCAGATCAGTCAGAATGCTGGGCAGCTGCTTAGAAAAAATTCAAGCTGATTTGATCCCTTGCCTGCTTTGATAGGTACAGTCTCTGCAGGGTTTTGTATTTTACACTGTCACAGAACCCATTACAGGCCCTGCCACTGCAGCAGTGGACTAGATAAAAACACTGAACACTTTTCACCAGACGATGCGACTACCTCATAATCAGTAAGCATACAATAACAGGGAAAGCAGAATGAAAGCTCACAGTCTAAACGATCTGTCAAAAAGCAAAGGTTTTCATGGTAAGAGTGCAATACATGGAACAGAAAGGAATGCATGTGGGCTTTGTGGCAATCCTTCACCACTTTTTCACCAGATAAAATCTCTTAAACCTGTTTCGTCTTTCATCTCTGGTAGTAAAAAAATTAAATCACTCAGCAACCATCTCACACCAGCTGCTTGTGACTGGGGACAACTTCTTACAGCGTTCGCAATATTCATACATAGCCTCTGTTCAAAAAACACTCTGCAGGATGCTGGCGACTCTTTTCCATGTCTTGAAGTGATTACATCTCTTGCCTAATCTGAATGAAAACTAACATCTTACCTTTCACACATGGAAAGACTAACTATAGAATGCATTTCCAGACACATAATCAAACAGTTATATGGAGGTGTGCTTCATCACAGTCATGCTGTAACCGTGTCTCAAAAGCTTTTATACTACAAAATAATCAGGAACTCTCTACATGGGTTTTACTCTAGACTGCCACTGTGGCTGTGTCATCCTCCTCTACACTGACAGTCTGCAGAGTGCTGACTCGCATTATGAGCCAATTCTACCCATGATGCTGTTCTTCCTGATTAGCTTAAGCTTACCTCGCAAGCCCTGGAATAACTCTTCCTCATCCCATTACTCTACAGCACAACACTACAGCCTGTGAATGTACAAAAAGGCCCCAAAGCTGCGCAGGCTGATGAAGGACTTTCTGTCTGAAACACCCTGTTTCTTCACAAACTCTGTACCATACTAGAACATTGCAGACTTCCACATTTATATACACACATGTATATATGTGTGTGTCAGAGCCTGTATGTGTGTGTGTGTACATATGTGTATATATAATATGCCTCAGTCACAAATGTGGAAGTTGTGGTATATGTATATACACGTATTAGTTTGCCATCTGAATGATAAACTCAGTATTCGCGGGTCATTATAAATCACCTCCTTGGGTGTCTGTCCAATTTGCGATTTTGTCAAAAAGCTGTGTCTGGGGCAGGAGAAGAATCTGAACGTTCTGTACCTCTTTGGCTCTCTCCAGCTCGTTGTGCAGGGCCTGCTTGGAGATCTCCACCTCAATGATCTTCTGCCTGAGCATCTCATTCTCATCCTCCGCCCGAGTGCGCTTGTCCTCCACACTCTCCAGCTCATTGTGCAGACGTACCGACACATCTTTGGCCACCTGTGGTCAGACGGACGCAGATGAGTAAGTGATGGTGGGAAACATCCCATTTAAGGTATACTTTGAAATGCCTCTTTGAAACACTATATTTTTAAACTCTCTCTTGCAGCTCACTGAAAATTGGAGAACACCTGCCACAAGTGCAGGTTCTAAACTTTGAACTGATGCTGCACTTTAAGGCCAGAGCACCTTCTCCAAAAAACAATGTTGGTTTGTGTGCTATACATGTATTTGATTCAGATTCTAGACTTTTCTCCCCATTTCACATTGTTCAAGAATGTTCTACCCAATTCACACTTTAAAAGGTTCTCCACAATTCACACCGTTCTAGAATGTTCTCCTCCATTCATGCTGTAGACCGTTTCCTCTTCTATTCATATTCTTCTAGAATCTTCTATCCTATTCAGACTGTTCTAAAATGTTTTCCCTATTTACACAGTTCTATAATGTTCTCCCTCTTTCATACTGTTTTATAATGTTATTCCTTTTTCACATTGTTTTCGAATGTTCTCACCATTCACACTGTTCTAGAATGTTCTCTTCCATTTTCACAGTTGTAGAATTTTCTCCCCTATTCACACTGTTCTAGAATGTTTTCTCTTTTCATAAAGTTCTAGAGTGTTGCTGGCCAATGTTGATTTGGTGAGCATGATTTGAATTTGTCACTTTATAATACCAAATCAATGACAAAAAGTTGGAAGTGCAGACTTTAAGCTTTTGATACTAAATGTAAATCGAATATAAATGTAATTCATTGAGTGACTACACATGTAATTAATTATATAATTCCATAGAAATATGTCATTTAAACTGAAGTTATATAAAAATCGCAATAATCAGGCTAAACATCCAGCAGTAACACTAGAGAGGTAGATATGCTTTTATTACCATTATTGCACTGTTCTATGGAGAATCTGAAACTTTAGGAGAGACTAAGTTAACAGCTAAAAGCACATTTTGTTATTCTGTGGGAAAAGGCACTCAACCACACACACACCTTGAGGTCTTGTTCTAGGTTGCGGAGCAGTTCTCCATCCACATGGCCGGTCTGTGCTACACGCAGGCTCTTCTGCTCGGCCTTGCGCAGACGGTACTGGAGGATGCGGCAGTTCTTATTGGAACGGTCCAGCTCCCTGCGTAGCTCCTGTAGCTGATACACCTCCTCCTCCAGGTAACTGTCCCTGATCTCCTCCATCTCAGCTCGCAGCTCATCCACTTCATCCTGACCACAAGCATGAGAGGCAAAATAACAATTAGCATCAGAGTTGATGTGAGAATCAACACATCAGAATTTGAAGCAGTATCAGTACGAGGAACAGCATCAAAACTAGAAACAGCATTCAAAATTAATTAGAATTAGAATCAGAATTGGCATAATCAAAATCAATGTTCAAAAGGAATTAGCACAACAGTCAGAACTGATATAATAAAAATCATTATTCAAAATGAATCAGCATTAGAATCAGAACTGACAGAATCTAAATCAACATTTAAAATGAATCAGCATTAGACTCAGAATTGACAGAATCCAAATCAGTATTCAAAATGAATCAGCATTAGAATCAGAACTGACAGATTTGCAATCAGTACTCAAAATGAATTAGCATTAGAATCAGAATCATTATTGCAATCAGTATCATAATCAGTATCAGCCTCAGCTACAGCATTAGGATTAGCAGCTCCTGTATCGAGATCAGAATAAGCATTAGAATCTAAATCAGTATAAGAATCAGTATCAGACGCACAATTAGAATTATAACCCACATAAGTATGAGAATCAGTACAAGAATCAGAATAAGCATTTGAATCTGAATTAGTCTCTGAATCAGCATTGAAATCTATATCACCACCACCATTAGAATTGTAATCTTCATCACAATTGGAATCATATCAGCATTAGAATCAGTTTCAGAGTCACCATCAGAATGAGCACCAGAATCCGATTCAAACTACTCCACATGTATAATTTATCAACAAACCAGATCAAAATCAAGGCCCAACTCTCAACGGCACTTCAGATCTTCCTGCCAGTCTACTGTGTGAATAATAAATGCAGCTCAAATACCCAAAACATAAATTGTGATATACTGTAGACCCATTCTGTTAGAATAAAAGACGACAAGCAAAAAGTACAGTAATCTTTATATAACTGGACTCTATACAGATACTGTATTAAAGGGGCAGTATTTGGTACAGTGTCCTCTGATATGGGTGCACCAGAGGGCAGTGCCTTCATTACTTACACCACAACCTCCAAACCATCATATACGACCTTCGTGGGATGTTGTGGGAAAGAGTCACGTGACAGCATCACACTGCCATGTTCTCTCAGTCTGCATATGCTGCTACAAAGCACTACTGTACTCTAAGTAGTTCATAGACTATATTGTGCAGAGTAAGCCCAGCTTTGTAATCAGGATTTGCCAGGATCATCTTGAGGTAGGGACTTTATCTTGCCACATATATGTCTGTAACAAGGGCATTAGTTTGAATGGTTTCTGGTTCTGTAATATCAGGACTCAGGGTCTAGGTGAAAAGTCACTGAGTCTGGACCCAGATGCTGTCCTTTGAAGACCTGAGGAATTATTTAATTTTAACTGGGTGGTCCTATTTTAATTAGCGTAACTTTTCTAGCCTTTATGGTAGCTTTAGCAGCCTGGGAGACTCCCCGACCAATCGCATGTATTGTAAGTATGACACATGACGCTACTCAGCCAATCAGATCTGTGCATTACGATGAGCATTGAACTTGAGTGAGTGTCGCACACACAGGGGGACGAATTGAGAAGCAAATGTTGTTGAAATATCACTGAATTGAACTTTATATGATTTGAAATTCAGTTGTTGACCACATAAGATGCTGATATAACTACTAAGCTACTTCATTATAAACAGTATATGGCACTGAATCATGGTGCAAGATATTATGATGTTTCGGATCTTTGCTTGAGGAAATTTTCTCTATCTGGACATTAATGAATTTTAATTATAGACCTCTGGTCTAGGTGATAATACTGGCTCATTGGGTCAGTTAATGTGCACGGTCCCTGACAAACTGTCCCTGAAATTGTCTGATTAATACTGACAGATAAAATGATGAACAGATATATAGACAGATAGATTAATTGATGATGGAATGAAGAAACAACATTTTTAAACAAACAAACAAACAGTCATAAACAGGTGTAGCATGTATACATAATGCCTGCATAATGTCCTGCTACTGTAGCACCCAACTCTCTGCTTAGGTATTAGTAAAGAACACCTAACAATATACATCTACTAGGGATAACTATACACTGTATCATATTGTACAATAACATGTCATATTACACTTCCATATCATGGCTATTAGCTTGGGGCTAACATATTGCAACCTTAAAGAAATAAATGTTACATTTCTCTGCAATGCTAATCCAAGTAGACTAAGATACAGAGAGAGGGAACGAGACAGAGAGACAGAACACACTGTACAATAAGTCATGGCAGGCTACATCAGAGGGCTGGAAAGACATCAAATCTATCATCCCAAGCAGGATAGCGTCCTATTAATTATCGCACCATACACTGAGCGCTCAGGCTCATCCACAGCTGCTTCACTCTGCAGCACAGTGCTACTGTCTGTCATACAGATGCAGAAATTCACCCAGGCTGGTCTCTGTAGACCAACATGACCTAAAAACCACTGGCTTACAATTCAAGGGTTTGGACTTTCTGTAGGTTTCACTGGGGCCCGTTTCTCAGACCCAGATTAAACTTGAACTGATGGATTTCCAATGGTAAAATGCATTGGTACTGTAGTTTAGCCTAAGACAAGACCTAATCCCTGCCCATGAAACCGGCCCTGGGAGTCATTTAGTGTGTAGGTTTAAGGTGAGAGAGCAGAACATGAGGAGTGGTGTAGACAAATTACACAGAAATGTGTTGATGTTTAAATCCTTCTTTCTGGAATTCTGACTTCCGATTCACTCGTGCAGAACAGATGAGTGCGACAGTTACATTTTGACAAGCAGCCTTTGTCCCTGTTAGAAACAGAGAAGCAGCAGACTGTGTTGCAGACTGCAGTCAGACCCTTACAGACACTGCAGACCAGCCTGAGGAGAGGAGAGACGGAACAGCAAAGAAGAGTAGGAGACGGAGAGCAGAAAGACGGCAGCAGAAGGACAGAAGGAGAAAGAGAGCATGTGGAAGAGACAAGTAGAATGTAAGAAAGCAAATAGATGGAAGAAAAGAACAGAGGAGGAGGCAGTGGGGAAGAGGAAAAAGAGAGCAGGTGGAGGAGAGAAGGAGAACGTTAGAAGAGAGCAGAAGAAAAGAGAAAGAAAAACGCCGGAGTAGACATAGAATGAGTGAAGGAGAAAAAGAGCCAGAGAGAAGAAGGAGAAACAGACCAGGTGGAAAAGAAGAATAGAGAAGACGAAGAAGAAGAAGATAGGAAGCGGACGAGAGAAAGAGAGCAGGAGAAAAAGAGTAGTGAAAAAGGACCAGAATCGTGGAGAAGAGCAACGCAGGAGAGAAGGAAAAGTACAGGAGAGGAGAAGAAAGAAGAGAAAAATCAGGGTAGGTTGGAAGAAGAAGAGGAGAGGGAGCTAGAGGAGAAGATGGAGAGAAGGTGGAAGAGAGCAGAAAGAAGGCAGAAGAGTGGAGAAGAGGTGGGGAGAGAAAGAAGGAGAAAGGGAGGAAGCGGAGGAGAAGAGTTTAGGAAAAGAAGGAGAGGAAGTGGAGGACGAAGATCTGGTGGAGGAGAGAAGTGGGAAAGAGGGAGAAAAAGAACAGGTGGAGGAGAGCGAAGCCCTGCGCGCGCCCTTCACACGGGATTTACTCAGCCAGGCTGACGGGAGCGCGCGCTACCAGCAGCGCTAAACGCATATGGGGCAATACAGACCGTTGTAAGGCGCGTGCGGTGCAGTGCAGTGGTCGAGTCTCGCGCGCAGGTTACCTTGAGGTAGTCGTTTTCTGAGCGCAGCTCCTCGATCTCGCGCAGCAGCTCGTCCTCGCTCAGCTCTGGTCTGGCCGGTGCGCTCGCGCTCTGTTTGTCCACCTGTCCTGTCGCGGGTGACGCTGGCGCCGCGGCTGCTCTAGTTGCTGTTGCTGCTGATGTGGATGTGGCCGTTGGCGCGCGCGCCCGAGCCCCCGAGGTCGACGTCCCTTCGGCGGCGGCCGCATTGTGCTCGGAACCCGAGCCGGAAGCGGCGGAGCCTGAGCACGAGCCGGACTCGGCGTCACTGCTGGCGGCCTGCGCGAGCCTCTGCTCGTCGGAGAGCGGCTCCGAGGCGCAGTCGGACAGATCCGAGCTGCTGTCGGTGCGAGCTACGCCAGTGCTGCCGGTGGGCACGCGCACCGGCGAGGCGAGGGCGAACGGGGGCGCGCGGGGCGGCGCGCTCGCCCTCCTGCCGCCCGTCTTGCTCTTGGCAGCCGGTCCAAGCGGCGGCGGCGGCGGTTGCGCCGGCGCGGTGGCTTTGCGCTCCGTTTGAGCGACCTTCGCCGCTTTTTTCGCCGCCGTCGCCCTCGCGCCGCTCTTCACCGCCGCTGTCGGTTTGTCTGGATTCCCAGCGCGTCGCGGAGGAGCTGTCGCGCGCTGCTGCTGATGCGCGAGCGGCCTGGGCGACTTGGGCGGCGCGGAGGGAGGCGGCTTGGACGCGCGCGGATAGTGCGCCTCCTTCAGCGCGGGTCTGGCCGGCGAGGGCGCGCGGTTCGGCCTGCGCTTGTGCGGCGGCGGTGGCGGCAGGTCTCCGCCAGAGCCATCGGCCGCGCGCTCGCGCTCCATCAAGGGCGACGGCCGGAGGTAGAAGAGAAGGACGAGGAGGAGGAGAAGAGGAGGAGCGCACGCTGCTCTTCTTCACTTCGGCCTCTCATCACCTCAGCACTGATTCGGTTAAGCACGAGGGGAAAAGGAAGAGGAAAAGCAGAAGCAGAATCAGCGCGCGCTCATTATGAGTCCCGTATCAGAGGCGCGCGCTGCTTCCCTCACACATTCACACACGAATCATCCGCTCGGGATTCGCCTCAGTCTGGAAATCGAGATGTGTGTGTGTGTGTGTGTGTGTCTTTCCGCTCCTCCCCCTTTACGATGTCCCCCGATCCCCGCTCGCGAGCTTTTCCTTCTTTTCTTCACTCACGCGCTCCTCCGTGTCCCGAGATCTGACGGTGAAAAGGAAGAAAAAACACTCTGCAGCCGCTGCGGTGCGACGCCCGTGCCGTGGTTTGCGCGGCGCGCATGCGCAGCAGCCTCCTGTAGATTCACGCACACGCACGCACTCATCATACACGCCCCGCGCGTGTGACGCGGTAGGGGTGAGGGGGTGCAGATCACACTCGCTTTCTCATACACACACATACACACATCCTCACATTCACACATACATACACACGGTTATGTATACCTGTGCTTGTGGGGTGTTTTCTTGTCCTGTAGTCGATTCTTCAGCATTTCTACATAGTTCAGTGTTTGAGATGTAAACAGTCACACACACACACACACACACACACACACACACACACACACAACCAAAACCACTAGTGAACATGACACATCTATTTTTTATATGTACTGTTAAAACAGTACAGATGGAGAGAAGGTCAAAGAGAGCATGAGGAGAGAAGGAGAAAAGCAGGTGAAGGGGAGTAGAGATGAGAGAGAGAGAGAGAGAGAGAGAGAGAGAGAGAGAGAGAGAGAGAGAGAACAAGTAGAGGAAGTGGGGGAAAGAGGAGAGAGGGTAAGAAGCATTGGAGAAGAAGGAGAAGAGAACCAGTGGAGGAGAACAAGGAGAGTAAGAACAGGTGGAGGACAGGAGTCAAGAGAAGGAGAGGAACAGCAGATGGAAGAGAGCAAAGCCCTGCGTGTGTCCTTCACACAGGACTGACCAATGTCTGCAACACAGCCAATTTATGAACTGCCCGATATGAATAGTGAACCTACATGTTTTCTGATTTTCATATGTAAATGTTTAAAATGGCAAATTATTCTGGGCAGCCCTGAACCAAACACACGTGCAACACAGAGGGAAGAGAGGCCGTCTTTAGTTGTATTAGTTGTATTCAAATTCTGAACAGACGTCTCTGATCACGTGTCACATTGAGAATAAATGAGATTAACAGTAGCTCCCTCATGCCACTCAGCAGGATGAATGAGCAGGTGGTTTAAGGTCACTGTTCAGGACTGCACATGTCCAGTTCCTACACACTGACTGCCCTTTACTCCTGCAAATCCAAAAACACAACGATACGTTGTGAGATGCAAATGTATTGTCAGATCCACATGCAGGAGATACAGGCTCGATAAAAGCCCAAGTAAAAGTAAGCAGTTTCTTTCCTCCTCACAGAGCACAGAGCTCAGCTGGTATGAATGTGTGCAGCACTGCTCAACTGTCTCCAGTTTATCACACCATCAGTGACTGATCCCAGCACAGAATTGCAGGATTCAGTACAATCTGATAGCATCATCTGTTGGCTTAAGAGAGGTACTGCATCTCTAGACAGCATTAAAGGAATATTTGTTTGAACAGAATCTGAATCCGCCGCATGTCTTTTAGCACAGACATATTCCATTAAGAAGAAAAGCCACTGATACATAACACATCTATTATACAGAGGAGGATGGGCAGGTGCTTTATTGTGGGTTTTGTTCTTTCACAAGTACATAAAAAACATGTTAAAATGATTGTCCCATGTAATCAACCCACAGATCCAGAACGTACAGATCGAGATTAAGTTGAAGAATTGAAGTTCTCAGAAAGAATCTCAGAATGTGCTCATATAGGTAATAAATATAATCTTTATTTGCACTTCATTAGTTCAAGAATGCCACAAGTTATAAATACCACAAAACTGCTTAAACATGCCAAACTGTTTCAAAAACCTAAAATCAGCCTAAATTCCTCAAACAAAATACTGTTCTTCTCCTTCACGTCTTAATGCGGGGACATTTTCTGTATTCCTTTCATTTCTGTATCATGGAGATTTGGAAAGGCAAGAGTTATTGCTACTCAGGAAATTCTCAAAGTGGCCTGATTTTTTTTGTTAATGTATAAGTGATGAGGTGATGCGGGTTTTCCATGACACGTCCAATAACACAAGTCAAAACCACGGTACAGATTTACTGAGCTTAAAGGGGCTATTGTGCCATCATTAGATTAACAGCGGTTCAGCTTAATTGAGCACATAATTAACCCTGATTGCGCTGTCAAAACACACACAAGTCTAGTGATCTGCAGCTGAACTGCGGGTTCACCTATCAAGTTACACTACACTCGGTCAATGCGTTATACTGCCTTCTCCACAAAACTAGACATTAGAACAAAATTCTGTATCTTTCTGTTAAATACAAACAATACAAATGTTCCAGTTCTAAAATCTGATGGGCGACGGCCTTCAGAGGCGTTTAATTTTATCCTGTATTTATTTGCCAAGGTTTTAAAACCATTTATGTGGCTTGGCAACCTTAGGCTACTGCTAATCACCTACATTTGCATTTACAGCGTTTGGCAGATGCTCTTATCCAGATAAGCGACTTATAATTTTACTTTTTTTTTTTTTTTTTTGGAAGATGGCGTTAGGAGTTTTGCCCAAGGACTCTTATTGGTATAGTGTAGGCGGGGATTGAGCCCCAGTGTACAGCGTAGAAGGCAGAGATGTTACCCACTACACTTTACCAACCACCTACACTGTTCGGCAGAAGAATTTTGTGATAATTATTAGTAAAATACTTTTTTTCCTTGTACCTTACAATGAGGCTAAGTGAATGTCCTTACCATGACATGGACAACACATTGCCTCTCATGCCTTATTCTATCCACAGCAGTCCGTAACATGGCCTAATTTACGCATATGCAAAATTTTGAGTGAAAAGAAGTTAGCATCCTCTACAGACACACATTTTAATGCACAATTACAGTTTTTTTGCTGAATTTAACATATTGAGTAACATAACTGTATGAAAGAAATTGCACATTTATATTGTCGGTCTTCTTTTTCCCAATATGTTTAAAAAAAAAAAAGGTTCTGCACCAAAATGTGCAGGAAAAAGAGTAATATTTATGGTTGATCCCTGTAGAGGATGTGTTAACATATTTTCGCCTTAGCAAAACATGTCATTTGATCTGGCCTGTTCAAATTTTTGCATAGAACTATAAGCCTAACTCTGTATTCTGTCTGTATGATGGTAGCTACAGGTCATCTTTCCTTAAACCTCAGCAAAGCCTGTTTAAGATAAACCTCATTTAAACATCATATACAGCGATGTCTAGTGGCAGATGTGTAATTTCTACATGACTTGCATTAAACTTCACCACCATGTGACTCCTTCAGGTTTCATTTGTATTTAAACCGATGCTAAGCTAACGGCAGCGCAATTGCCCCAAAATGTTTGATTACAAACTGACAAACTTGTTTCTTAACAAAGGTGTAATAATGAGATCAACTTTAAATAAAAACAGGTCAAATCAATAGTTTTTTTCCCTTTACAAAACCGGCAAAGGATCTGAGACAGAAGCCGAAACCAATACTGTAAACAGCTTAGTAAATCTGACTCATGGGGCTTCAAGGATCCAGAGTACAAAGAAAGAAAAAACAAAACAGGAAAAACAATGATCTGCACAGTATAAGTAAAGTAAAAAGCACTTTGTGATAAACGAAGGCCCGTCATCAACAAAGCCAACATTTTCACAACATGGCACAAACTGGCAAAAAACAATATTAAAAGGTTAGTACACGTTTCCTAAACCTGTCAGGAAATGAGCGAAACACAGTCAGTTTTAGGCTGCTTCATAATACTCTGTGGTTAGAAATCATAAAGTAAACATGAAGACCAAATGCGTGGTCTCCTAATAGCAGAAACACATGGAGCTGTGTGAAAGCAAACCACGTACCGCTATGCAAGGGGTAGGTGTTCACTAGAGAAACCACCAGCCATCTCTCTCTTAAAGAGAGGAGGGAAAAACGGACACAAACTGGAGTTATTCTACTAAACGCATCAACGTGCACTCATTCACACCTGCGTTATTCCATGTGAACTCATCTAGATCCCATCAGGATGTCATGGATTTCCATTTTAAAAATCAAGCAGAAACTCTGATTAAATCATGCTACTACCCACAATTTTAAAACTGTGCACATGATAATGTTCTTCTACTTCTAAATCTTGCCACTGCAAGTTCGAGTTAAGCTGCCAAAAGAATTACCGAATTGAGCTGAAACTTCAGCTGCATATAAATACAACAAAAAGAGCAATATTTAAAACAAACCATTTTACAGTGCAGAATAAAATACTGTGTACATATGAAGATGTTTTATTGAATATTTTTATGCTTTTTTGGTTTTGGAAACAGCAAGATCCAAAGCATTATTAAGTGACAATGTTACTGATTATTCTTAGTTATTAGCTAATAAATGATCTGCCTTGAGATTTAATCCCCACATATTAACTTGGATGTATTTTAACTTCATACCAAGCGTTCAACATTTCTCATTTTTACAGCTTCCTGCAAATTTCTTGAAACTTCTAAAGTTATAGAGTAGAATAATCAATCAATTTCAACCAAAAAACAAATCTGCAAAACGTTTATATGATTGAAAACAATGGCAAATAGATTCTAAATGTTTGAACAGTATTGCACGGTTTCACCCATTTCAGCTCAGTTGAGTCATGCTGTTTACTCAAAATTTACAATGTGACTTTGAACCTTCATAACTAAAAAACTTTATGGAGCACAGCTTTGAAATTCTGCATGGTTCTATGAATTAAATCAAAGGTTTTAACTGATTTTTTCTCCATGTAAATCCATGTCGTGACATGCCAGGCTCTAGGTGATTTGGTGTGGATTGACCTGTGCGTGTTTCTCTGCACATTATAAAAACATAAAATTAATAAGAACGCTATAAACAGACCAACTCATCAACACCTTCCTCCCAACTTCATACAGTTCTGTGCATTATACTAATCTGTGATACAAGAGGCACAATGGGAAATTTGGGTAGAGGCTAAAATAGTATAAAATATTGAGAAAAACTGAGAGCCAGATTTAGGACTTAATTCAAGAAATGTTGATGGGTCTTATTCCAAAAAAGCTGCCATCTTGACAGACTAACGTTAAAGAAATACTCTAGCATTTTTACCTCATCTCTATCTACACACAGCCAGTTACCACAGACACTTTCTGATGCACCTTCTCACTGGTTTCTACTGTAACTGATCTGGGAAATACACTGAAATGACTGCCTGTGGTAACTCAATGAACACTACACTAGAAAGAGATTACACTGAATGCCAGAGTATTCCTTTAAATCGCTGTCTTGTGAAACTTGTGAAACACTGGCTACCTGGGCAAATATCTTTCTGTTCCCATGGTATTATCTACAAAACTTAGGACTTTATAAGATGTTCCAGAAAAAGGTGTAACATTTATATTTGATCATTCAACTGTACTTTACAAAGCATTATTATATAACCCCTAAACTACAGTCGATGTTAATTACTATTTACTCAAACAACGTGGGCGCCTGTTCAGCCAGCTCCACCAAAAGGCAGAAAGATCCATGTTCTTTCTGTTGAAGTGGAGAGCCCCAGAGACACTGAAACTGCCATCATAAAATGTCTTGTCTTCTATCCAGCTTGCTCTTTCTATGAAGTGGTAGCCCTTTCAATTCCAGTTCCAAAGCACAGGGCAATGCCTCTCTCCACTGAAGCCTCTATTAGTGTCATACTGTTGCTCCACTTGCAGCACAAGTCAAAAACAGCACTAGTAATGGACTACACTGCAGCAACAAGGTTATTAGTGCGGTGTAATCACCTGAACACAGTCTGCCTAGTAAAAGTTCAGCATTTCAGCTTGTTTGTGAACTAGCTACAAGTGTGGATTGTAGTGCAAAAACATGACGTGTGCAAAAACACACAAGACTGACAGACTGTGCGGACACTGTAAATCTGACCACCACCCCCAAAACAGGCAACTGCTAATAGCCACCACAGAAATAAACAGCTTATGGACATCTGCCGAAGTGAAAAGCTCTTGTCTCTTTGCATTTATTTCCACTGTTCCAAACGAATCACTGGGAAGATAACCTACATTCAAGGGCTGCACAATATACTGCAAATAGCTGTTGTAATATTGGCGATTTCAGCCTTAGCAATACCAACATTGTAGAATGCTGTAGTATGACCCCTCTAAACAATCAAAAAACGTTTTACGTGTTGTGAGCATCATGACTAATCCCCGTTTACACCTGGTCACTTTACTGAGGATTACATCCAGATAGACACTATCCACAAAAAAAGCATGTGTAAACACACCAAAGACGCATGAAAAGTGATTTAAATCCAATCACTCAAATCATTCTGAAAGTGGTCTGAGACGCATTTCAGCCAGATGTTATTAAGTGTAAATTCATCCATCTCGCCAAGCAACAATCGCAATACTGCGCTGGTGTCTCCCCCTGCTGTTCTGAGGAATAATAGAACCACCGAACAGAGGTACCCCTACTCCTTCACTTCAACGCCTCACATGAGTTTATCCTTAGCTTTTACTAAAACATGAGGCTATAAACTTCCAACTGCTGGCGTTTTGTAAACATTGATGAAAAGCTTGATTAAGGAAATGAATATCACCAAGAAAAACTGTCATTTTCAAGGTGACAACCACCTAAACATAATCAGGCAATAGCTCATCTACTTATTACGAGTGCTTTGCTATTGACCGATGTAATTTACCTGTATAATTTGAAAGTTTTCACAATTTTAGAAGTAAATGGCCATGAAAGCCTGGGGTACAAGGAGTCCCGTCTAATACAGATTCCCCATAAACTTTTACCAGTCAAAATAAACAATTCAATCACACTTTGTTGCGTTTTCTCTTTTTAAGACTTAACTGCCAACTAATCAATAGATCAGACTGTGGATCTGTGGATACAGACTATTGATTCACATGAAATTCTGTTGCAATGTGCAAAATGGACAAAACACATCCCCTCACGTGAGGAAAAAGCCCTTAGAGCACAACCAGAATTTTAAAGAGTGATATGGGAATAGTTCCTGTTTCCATAGCCTACACTTTGTCAACTGAGGTCCATTTATTATGTTTGTGTTCTACATTTGTTATCATTTTTCCATGTCCTTCAGAATGAAAAAGGCTGTTTTTTGTTACTGTGCCTTTAAGACTGATCTGTGTAAATGACCTCTGTTCTGATTAGCCCCACTGTACTGTGCTGTGCTCCCAAAATCCCAAACACTCCTTATAACTTCAATTAAAAAAGGGGGTATACGTAAATCAAAAGAGCCATATACAGACTCCATGGGCTAGGAAATAAATGACAATTTTTACAGCACATTAACAACTTATACGACAAATAATCAGGAAAAAAATTGTTATCCATGATGTGGGTCCTTTAAAATTGCTGCATCTGGTGTAACTTACTTCAATATGCTACCGAGCACACACAGCACAAGTATTGAGGTTTCAGTTCATTGATACAGTTAGGAGGCGATATAAGGTTGACACCTGTGCCTACCATACAGCAATCGGTTTTCAAGCTGACCAACCAAGACAAATCAATTCAATTACCAACTGGAAATGCAAGTGGTTAAAATTTTAATCAGGTTAGTCTGCATTCTAGTCACGTAAAACGACCAGGTGTAAAAGGGGTCTTGAATGTTCTAGATGTTTCTAAGGTTGTTGGGACCCAATCAAGGCTTTTCATAATCCAACAAACGTGCATCATTTTGATCAAAACAGGTCAGGTCAATCTTTAATCATATTTCATCAAATGTTGACTGCAAGTTCTACATAGTTTTTTACTATACTGCGTGGCTCATAATCATAAAATGTAGCTATATAAATCATACTGTGGTATTCTGTTCATATTGTGCAGCCATACACAGTTGATGCTGATCTTTGCGAAAAGTGTTTAGAGGAGCCCTCACTAACACTCCAAATGCTACAGAGATACAGAAACAAACCATTAGGGTTTGTATTACACTTGTACAGAAGAGTGAATATTAAACTAAATAAGTTCATGTGTGAAGAGAGTCAGTCGTCTTCTACCTACCCCCTGTCTTCTCCATGTGTTGGCACAGCATCAAAAGAGAGGGGATGTTTACCTAGAAGGCACCTGTAGGACACCCTGACCAAGGGCCTCTTGGACATGAGGTAGAGTGGGTGGGGTAGTATAGTAAAGGGGTGATGAATGTATGTGACAATGCCTTCCACATCTAAATGTACAGAGCTGGAGCAGAATACATTGGCCAGCTTGGGGACTTTAGGTGCTTGTGAAGGCGCGACCTAAAGGTTACATTCTACAGAGGACATGCCAAGTAGTGGTGGATTCTTACAGGGGATGGAGACAACAGAAGCTTTTAACTGTTTTGCAGAGTCTTCTCTCACTCTGGGCGCTGCATGACTGACAATTCACCCACATGCTCCACATGAGCTGGAGTCCACAGCCCCCTGCTAGTAGGAGGTTGTCAGTGCAGGTGCATTCACCCTCTGGTGGTCAGAAACTGTAATTGCAGGTGCCCAGGGTAGACAACAGGAGACAGTGGGGTTTCTGGGGGTTCAGAAAAGACAGGGAGTAGTATCAACAGCAACGCATACGAGGAGGGGGCAGCTCCGGGGGCACTTCTGGCTCCGGCTGGAGAGAAAGGACACTGTTGGAAAGCTCCCTACTGGGCACTTCAAGAGGCATCTGCAAAAACAAAAAACATGATATGAAACAACATACAAATGCCTAGAGTACGACTACTTGACATGGACATAAAATGTCCAATGTTCAGTAAAGCTGACGGATATCACAGTGATAATATGAGAAGTGATAAATTATTACTACAATAATGTGCCTTGGACTAGATATGATGCAATTTTTTGGCTGTGTGAACAGAAATCTAAGTTCTCTTTTAAGCAACCAGCAAAATACAAAATTACAAAAGCTACAATCGCTAATGTGCAAAATAAAAACAGTTACAATAAAAACTTACATCAGAAGTGCAAGTACATTTTTTGTACACTGAAAGGCTGAGAAACAGTCGTCTTTATAGGAACTTTGATCTGTTCTGCCACAGCAGCTCTTAACGTGTTTATCATGGAAACTCATACCGCGGTAACAATAAAACACTGATTCATCCTACAGCCCTACTGCAGAGTAATATATCATCACTGTTAAAAACCTTGGATCTCCAATTACCATGACAATACATAAAAACAGTTTTAACTTCTAATGGAAGGTAATGTGAAAAGTGAAATTTTAACATAATGCAAAGGGCAACAGTTTTCAAACTAAAAAATTAAAAGGCATCATAATGGAATAGAAAACGGACCAGTACTAACCTTACTCAAAATGTCATCCACTAGTTTGAGGAAGATCTCATCCACGTTAAAGTTATCCTTAGCACTGGCCTCACAGAAACGCATCCCTGATATACGGGAAGCAAACTGCCAATCAAGAGAGAGAAGGTATGTGCTAGACTGAATGAAAGAGCTTCACAACTCAACAATGTATAATTTAGTATTTACAATCAGGTTCTCCTGGAAACAATTAGACACTTATTTAACTGTATCCAATGCGTGCAAAAGGTGCCTGACAGCATAATGTCACAGTCAAAACAAAACCTTTTGTCACCAAGAAAGTAGCTTTACATGAAAAGAAAAAAAAAACAAACAAAAAAAACACAACTTTAAACAAAGATTTAAGTAAAAAGACTACATTCAAACTCATTTTACAGATACACACAGACAAACACAGACATTAATAGTAAGACATATATATTTTCAACAAGCCATAATAAGGCAAACATACATCTCTTTATGTTTCAAATGGAATGACTTAAAATTAAGCCCACACTCACGTTTAAAAAACTCTCGGTAATGTGACTAATGAAGATAAAAGCTAAAAAAAAAAAAAAAAAAAAGTTCTGCTGGAAAGTAGATCTATAGAAGGAGGGCTGGTGGCCACCGGCTTAAAATTTTGCAGACTTACTGGGCACAATAAAAAACAGATGAGATAGTTGGTCAGGAACTTTTTTCCTCTGACTTGACACTCACCCTCTCGGCCTGTTGTCGTGTGATGATGCGGTCTGCCTCACAGTCTAGCTTGTTCCCGACCAACAGGAGCTCAGCATCCTCTGACGCATACTGTAAAATACACAACTCTAATGCTTAGTGCTAATAAAACTCCAAAAAAACTCTCAGACCGCACATCAGCAACAGTCATACTCTTTGCATACATAACTACACACCTAAAGGAAACAGATATATACAAAATCTTAGGTAAGGAGGGAATAATTTTTGTTCAGAGCATAAGTAACAAATCTTTCATGATCATAATCAAAGACATTATCATCATAGTATTGTCAACTGATATTGTATCAGTATATCACTGATATACTGATACAGCACATCATGCTGCTAGTATAATTGCTACTGTACATACCTTGTCGATCATTTTCATCCATTTGGGCAGATCATCAAATGTCTCCTGCTTGGTGATATCATACACTATTACGATGCCCTTAGCTCCTCGGTAATAGGCTGAGGTGATGCTGTTAAACCTCTCCTGACCAGCTGTGTCCCTAGAAAACACCACCATATTACTGCATTTCTGCAAATTATGGCATTCCTACATAACACATTACTGGGTCACTATAATCACCACTTCATTACTGTATCACTGAAAACCTCAATAATAATAGTTTGGTGATTTTCCCACTCAAAACACATCAAATTCAAGTCATCAGCTAATTAAAAGGTTTGGTTGGAGCGGTACAGCAGGGAAAACACCAAACTGTGCTGGACTCCGGCCCACGGCTTCCTACCCCTGGACTACACAATGCTACTTACTCAGAAGGACATGCATGACTTCACAATGTTTTTGATAGGTTGCTGGAGTCTAAAGATTTAGCTAAATTAAAGTTCTAAAGTTCTAAGAATTTGCAGTAAGCAAGCAATAAGGAATGAGTCAGATCAGAACAGTGTCACAGTGAAAAACTCCATTTCAAGATCACGACAAAAAGAAAACTGTTAAACCAATAAAACACTGCTGCAGTGATTTCCAATGCATCCACCGGAAATTATGGATTCATTTTGGTTAAATCATGGAAAGAGACCTCCACTTCAATGCTGTTTTAACATGCCTTTAACTTGCCTCACGACACAAAAATGCACTACCTACAAAGGGCTACTTGTGTACCACCTACAAGGAACAAGGAGACGATGAGAAGGGCATAATTCATTAGAAACACTTGACCTTGGTCTCAGTGACCTAATCAGCCAACTAAGCAAAACATTTCAAGCATAGCATACATAAGCTTGTGAAAAACTGCTTCGACTGGCTTAAGTTTCAGATTTAGAACCTGAATTGGCCTTTTCTGCTATTGCTATTTTTAATCATTATTTTAAAAATTGCTACAGTGCCTTTAACTAGAAAGCAAGTAGAATAAGGTAACATAGTTGCATCAGCAGTCACAACAGACAGAATAGTCTGCCACAGAAAGCCTAATATGACCTTTGGTGGTAGACAGCAAACCTGATATTCCATTATTTTTAACAGAGCTGCAATGGAGAATTCCACGATCCATCTACAGTTCAGTGAAAGGCAGTGTTAAGCAGAGGCAGTGGGAAAGAAAAACAATTGATGTTTTGAGATCCAAGAATGGCGAACTTCTCTTTGTTTAAGTCCAGGATCTCCCAGTACTGTACAACAGAAAAAAATAAAAGATATATAGAATATGTTCCTGCCCCCCCCCAGTCTTAAATAAGGAACTGACATGGCTAAAGCTTTTCTCTGATAATCATCTGATTAGCCAGTAACAGGCATCGTTTCCATTTCTGTACACCCTCAGAAAAAAGGTATGAAACTATCAGTAGTATCCCTCTTGTCACTGGGGTGGTACTCTCAAGGGTACATCTCATTACCTTTAGTCAGAGAACATAATGGCACCATAATCCATTGAAATGATAGAAGTTGTATTGACTCCACACACCTCGTCTCATCTCCAGGCTTTTTATTTTATTGTTCCATTTTAAAACATTAGGCTATAAAAAGATAGAAATATCTACTTTTCACCTGGGAAACATATTTATGGTTCACAATTGGACCTTAAAAATCACCGTTGTACCTTTGAGGGAACATTTACACTGTTTGTACCTTGATGAATGAAAATTGCCTGCACAGTAACTTTTTTCTAACAGTGAATGCCACCACCGGATGCGTCCCACTATAAAGCAAGGAGTGACAGTATTTTCAATGTCAATGTGAATGCAACACTAAAGTTTTAATATTTTAAGTATTTTAGCGCTCCGGTTGCCTTGCTTTGTCTGTTGTTTTTAGGGGTCACCTAACTTAATGCAATGTACTTAATACAAATACCATCAAACTTATACAGTTATTGACCAAGTGATTCCCACAAGCAGAAATGGCGAGGCCTACACAATGAGGTCACATTAAAACAGTAATTGAAATGGAGGCAATAATTCTCTTCATTTAGCCTTCTTACATGATGGAAAAAAACAGCCTTTGATAAAACTCAGATTATTGACTCCTTCAAAGAGCTTCTGCTATTTCACTGGATTTAGAGAAAAAATATATCCATTAATTTTACTGTACCTTATTCACCCTAGCCTGGTTGCACTTTCCAAAAACAGGGCATGAGGTCACAAAAAGGAATGGTGAGGCGTCGATGACATGTTAAGGTGAACAGTGGTGGAGCCGATGATGCTGGGTTGCTGGATGTGAGTGGACATGTGACACAGACAATGTGACAGTTAGAGGCAGCCATCTGCAGAGATGGAGGGTAAGACAGGCTGGGCTGGGTGTGTGGGGGTTAGAGGTTAACATAAACAGCAGGAAGAATGGAGGGTTAGAGGGGTTCCGTTCAATGATTTCTGACATGTTAAGAAGCCGTTGGTCAACACATTTGTTGAACACAAGAACTCACATGATAAAGGAATTAAAGAACATGCTGGTTGCAAAAATTACATTTGCTCCATTAAGCAGCATGCCACAGACATTGTCCTAATTATTTCTAATTAGATAGCTTTCCAAATGTTGCTACTTATTTTTACTCATGATGAAACACTAAGTGCTTCTGACAAATGTAATAAGCATGTACCAATGAAATGTGACTGTCTTTCCCTTTTTTAACAACAGCAGATTTTAATCTTAGAGGTATTTTGAGTTGACAAGTTGTGGGTATAGGTTTCTCTAGATCAGGGGTCAGCACTATGCGGCTCCAAAGTGGCTCCACACCTGAATTTGATGTTTAGGTAAAAATAAAATCCTCCTTTGCAGCAAAATAAAGCTCTGCTGATCTTTCGAACATAGTTTTATCAATAAATGGTCTTAAATGCTGGACTTAATGTAACCTATAACTGCTAATTCGCCCACCTCTAACCATAAAGACTGGAATGCAGACTGCTGGTCACATAGCAATGCAGACAACAATCTTACCTAGCTAGTAGCTAACGAAGCGGCAAAGAGAAAGACTTAAGAGGAACATCGGTAATATAGAGACAAATGGACTTATTTGCATTTATAAGCATGATGCTGGTTTCCTGATACATTTAATCTGTAAAAAAACTGTCAAACATTAAAAAGTTGAAGATTAAGTCAGTTTCTTGTTACAGTTTTCCCGCTCCATCTTAAATGATGCCGCAGCTGCATTCTGGTGTCTCGGGCACCATTTAAGGTGGAATGGAAACATTAGAACAACAAGCTAGAGAATGAGATGCTGACTTCAGCGTCATAAAAAGTCGAATGTTGAGATACATTTTACAAGAAATTTGTCTACTTTTGAGGAAAGGTTTCCTGCCAGAGATGTGACAAAAGTGGCTATTGCTGAGCTAAAGCTTAAAGCAGAGCGTTTTTATTTATATTATATTTGTAGCCTACACTAGGACATTTGCACGTACTGAGACAAGATGTTAATATGAACATAAACATGTTGCAGCTCCCAAGCTAGTTTGATTTTTGTTGAAAATGGCTCTTCTTGACATTTGGGAACCCCTGCTATAGCTACTTTCTTAAATAATGATACAGCCCAAATTGGAATGACTTAATTTCTCCCCTCATCTCAGATCAGCCAAGACATGCTCAGTTTCCAAAGTTTGCTTTTTTAGTTTCACCCTGTAGCTAAACAGTAATGGAAGCTCAGCATTCTGTAAACTTCATGCCTAAATGCTGATCTACAGTGCATATACACTAGACATTGCAAGAACAGAGTGCTAGACGCAAATGCATGCAGATCTTGTCTGTCTAGGAGGTATGTAACCAGCTGAAGCAGTGGTGGAGTTTGCATGGTTCAAATTTAACTAAACAAATCTCTCTTTGCCCATCTATGCATGTTTCCACTGGTTATGTGCTTCTACAGCACCCCACCACAATCCACTCAGACTGAGTTACCAAACTCCTAACTACCTATTTTTGCCCCAGCCTCCAGATACTAACAGGGGCTTGGTAAATGTGCATATTACACACTTATTACATAGTGGCACCAACCTCACAGTATTGTTATCGCAGTTGTTGAGATCTGCAATTAGTTTTTAATAACCACTTTGCACTGAGCATGCATAGAAGAGAGGAACTCATGAAAGAGTTGACAGCTGGTTTAGAACTAAATATAAAAGCATATATATATATGTGTGTGTGCGTGTGTGTGTGTGTGTGTGTGTGTATCTGATGTTACAGCAAAGCAGCAGGGAGGAAGACAAAAAGGGAGAAAGCAATTTAGAGGGAAGGACCCAAGGGAAGGTCAGCAACACAGAGAGGGGCATGGAGGAGGTCAGTAAACATGACATGTTATTATGATCCATCAGACTCAAGCACATTGCAGTCATACTTCATACGGCTGCAAACTCATTATCAGAAGCAAGCAAGCAGGACCTCCCCTAATGGAAGTGGTGATGAGTAGGCTATGGTAGATAAGTGGGGATGCATTGATCTGAAGGTTCAAACTGCATTGATTTCAGAATGTTAGAAATGTAGTGATGTTCACTATAAAGCATGTGTTCACGTTTTGGCCAAAACTGTATTCTCAGGCAATTTTCCTAGGTAATGCACATTTGTGTATTTTTACAATTAATTCTGAATTGTGCAAAAAAACAAAGCCATACAAAAGTTCAGAATGATTTGGAATGTTAACCATTTTGATAATTTTATATAAAATAAGAAAATTATTCAATATGGATATAATCACTATTCTATTCTAAACTATTCTACAAAAGATGTACTGTATTCAATATTTCAAGAAATCTGTGAAAAAGAAGTGAATAAAATAATAATATGCTGTAATTACCTATTTACATTACATTACCTGCCTTGGGATTTAATCTCTACTATGATGTGATGAACTTTGGATATTAAAGCTATGTAAGTTTAGGGGATTTGGAGACTTCTCTGGTGGAAATTTTTACATTTTAACAAAAAAAATCTATCTGAGTTTTTGAATCTTCTAGTGCCAGTCATCATTCTAGAAACATCTAAAAATTCTAAATTCTTATTTACAGCTTTCTTGTGTCTTACTAATTATTTGAAATCTGTAAAGTCCCACTGGACTGTCATATGCAAATCAGTTTATACACTTCTCTACAACCAATTTAGTTTTAATGGTTTAATGAAAACTTAACTGCAGTGAAATTTAAGATTTTGTGACGACCTGACTGATTTCCTAAAGTACCTTAGTAAAATTCATAGTCAGGTTTCATCTTTACCACCCAGGTAGATAATGCAGTTTCAGAACATTATTCTCTGATCCTGTTCACAGAACTCCAGAACACATGCTGAGAGAAAATAAGTGTCATATTCACTGATGCGCTGCTGAAAGTCAGCCAGTGCCAGCAATGATTCAGCTTCTGGACAAAGCTGCAGACTGGAACAGATTAGTCTCTGATTGTGACAATGAGCGAAGGGGCCTTATGCTCTAGACTTCCTGGCTGAGAGCAGAGCGAAGTCAATCTTGTGCTTCTGAGACACAGGAAGTGAAATGGTCAGGGTGAGTCAGTGATAAGGACAGAGCACTTCCTGTCCACTTACCAGATCTGCAACCTTATCTTCTTCCCTCTTAGCTCCACTGTTTTGATTTTAAAATCCACACCTTAATATGGGGAGAGAGAGAGAGAGAGAGAGAGAGAGAGAGAGAGAGAGAGAGAGAGAATTTTAGAAGAACATGACACTTGCATGTGCTTGAGAGCAGAAGTTGAGAACACACAAATGTATACATTAATGTAAAAGTCATTAGCTAATACGCTATGAACTCAAATTTGTGGCCAAGAGAGGAAAAAAATAAAAGAGACAAAATCTGAGGCTTGCAAAATTTTCATGACAGACCTATTACACAATGGGGCAATCCTAAGGGCCTTGTAGGCCTTCAGAGCAGCCAATCTTCTTTAAACATCCAATTTAAAACCAATCAGGATTTTTTTCGGTGGTGTCTAGGTAGATAAAGCTAAGCCACACTCTCTCGCTGGTTAGGACTTCAGAAGCTGAACTGAAGGCCTAACATGTAAGATTTACCACTAACATAATGAGGGATTTACAGTGGAATAATCCATTCATGCTTTTTCAAAGGGTGGGACATTTCCAAAGGGTGGGACCAAGTTTGTGAGAGAGAAAAAAAAAAAATCACTCTAGGAAGTTCCAGATACGTCACTGACTGCAAGTATAAGTGGTAGCCTGACCAATGCATTTCACTCAGATGGACAACAGTGCCTGCTCTATGTTAAGGCTCTAAAGGTGTCAAGGTATATGTTAATGTAGAATCTATATCTGTTAGAAGATTTAAATCTGTTAGATTTAAATTAGAAAAATAAATTTCTTTTACTAGCTTTAAATGTCTAAATGTCTAGAAACTTTTGACAGATATTGCCTGAGTTTTTCAAATGATAGCACCTTTACTTCTTCTACAGAAGTTTATACCCTACTCAGTTACATTTAAGTCTTAAAACTTGTTCAATGTTAGTTGTGGTAACAACATCTGCACCTTGCGATCGGTCACATCTCTGAGTTAGAATTTCACTTTAGACCAAGAGTGCAAATAGAAGAACGGAGCTTGAAAGACGTTCAGTCCTGCACTGACAAGCTGGACAAGGTAGTTCCTCTGAATTTCTTTAAGCTGTTTAGTACTTACGTGTTTTTTCTGACTTAAGTTTGCACTTCTACTCAAGTTGGTTTTGGGAATTAACTTTTCAAGGATGCACAATTTATTATTTTTATTTTGGTCAATCTCTGTTGCAGTTTCAACGTGCACTTGCTCCGTATTTGAATGCTGCTGCTAAATCTGTACCAAACTGTAGCATAAGTATGTTCACCTCATTTGCTAAATTGCCACTTACTGCTTACTTTCAATTAGCACTTTATGCCATTCATGCTACTTGAATAGGCAAGTTTTACATTCATCAATTTATAATGCCTGTTGGGCAAATAATGCTACTTATACTGGGGCTAACAATGTACTGAAGATGTGCTAATGTATTCAGTTTAAACAGTGGGGGTTGGGTTTAAGAAAAAAAAAGCCTAGTAAAATAGCCAAAATATAGCCATCAGCCAGTATGGCTGTAAAGAAACTGGAAATGGCCATTAATGACAAGTATCCAGGTACTTTTATTTATGTCAGTGCTTCACTAAGATAACAATAAAACAAGACTTGAATTGAATTAAGAACCATTTGTCAGTGTTTGCACACTGTGAAATTAGACCTCTGCATTTAACCCATCTGTGCAGTGAAACACCCACATACATGCACACTAGTGAACACACACACTAGGGGGCAGTGAGCACACTTGCTCGGAGCAGTGGGCAGCCCTATCCACAGCGCCCGGGGAGCAACTGGGGGTTAGGTGCCTTGCTCACGGGCAATTGAGCCACGGACTGTCAGCTGAGGGAATCAAACCAGAAACCTTCTAGTCACAGGGCTGGTTTCCTAACCTCCAGCCCATGACTGCAGTGCAGTTTTGGTCTACTGCAGCCACCTCAGGCCAATAACATTTGAGCAGCAGTGTGGAAGTGAAGCTTCCAGTAGTTTGTGTTCAGGCAAATGATGTTGGTGGAGTGAGATAAACAGGGGCACTACAGGCTGATATAACAGACTGTGCAGCCGGTGTCACAGAGGTGACGGTGCAGAAAATGGAGGCCAAGCCATGCCATGGCAGCTGTGTGTGAGCCTGACTATTTTGGGAAATTAGTCTGGTGCACCACCGATCTGATCTGAAGGCTTCTCGTTACTGAGTGATATGTGCCAGTGTCAGGTTTCATAAACATACTGTGCTGGAATGAAGGCATTAGAAAGTCTCCAAGCTTAGCTGATCTTTAAGGCTTTTTAAACTCATAACTATAAATATAACCAGCATTAACATTCATCCAACTGGACATAAATTCCTTAATGTGCCAGTTTGTTGTTACTGCCATGACTCTCATCAGTGGTGATCATAAATGAGAAACCAAACTATTTCGCTTGTGATTAGATCAGACAGTTGAGTGTCTCGCACATTTAAGTTTTCCTTTTGAATTTCACCTGCAGATGTTCCAGTTTAAACTCCCCTAAATTCACTATTATTAGTAGTAAAATTCCACAATATCATAAGAACTGTTGATCATCTACATGCTAGCCATTTTTTTCTTCACCCTGAACACAGATCGAGATCATAGAATCTTTATCAAATTAGACTGAAACTCACAAAGTCAGTACAGAGATTCAGAAATGAAAGCCCCACAGCATTATCAGTCCAAGTTTGACTTGACCTCTGAGGTGTTGTTGAGTTCTCAAATTGCTGTCCCAGTAACTAAAACTACACTCTTACAAAAAGGCTGTTCAAGGGTTCTTTAGTAAAGAGAATGGTTCTAATTAGAACCACGAGTTCTAAAAAGAGTACTGGTATTGTTACAAGCTTGACAACACAACAGTACCGAGTCATTGTTGGTGCTATATAGAACCACTTTCAAATACTGCTACTATACAGAGCCATACACAACACATTCCCCATCAACCTGAATAACTATTTCACCAGGCAAAGAACCATTAAAGCATGAAATGGTCCGTTATAGAACTATGGCTCCAAACAGAACCGTTCCCTTCACTAAAGAACCTTTGAAAAAAACATTTTTAAGACTCTACCGTCAGCTCGAAAGGACAGAACGGCAGTGGGAAGTTTGGTCTCACCCTGAAAACTAGTGTCTGAGGCCGTTCGACTCGGAACACAACAGTACAAAAGTGATTAACATATCAAAAGCGACATTAAACACAGCTGCACAGCTTTTTGAAAACAAGGTTTCTTGGTCAGACAGCTCAAGAGAAAATGTCAGCTAAGTGACTTTTAGAATGGACAGTCCACACTTCGGTTTTAGGTTTAGTCAGGCACTAAAGTTTCCAGCTTCCGATAAGAATCCTGTTTTTTAAATAGTGAGGTAGGTTGACTTAGCTAGCTAAAGTTACCCTCCGCCGACAACATTAGCCGGGCAGCGGCAGTTCATGAGCGAGCGCCCAACTTTTTCCTCTCCTTCTTACCGACAGTCGACTTGCAGGCTTCACAGAACGTGTCGTCTGTGAATCTCTCCATAAGGCTCGTCTTTCCCACACCCCGGGAACCAATAATGATGACCTGCAGTTTGTAATCCGCCGGTCTGGGCGGTGTTTTCCTGCGGCGAGCCGAAGCTCCGAGAGCCGGGGAGCCAGTGGCGGAGCCCCCGCCGAACCCAGCAGCGCCTCCGCCGGCCCTCCGCTGGATCTCATAGCGTGACTCCATCAGTACAGACCTACTTCCACATCGGTGACGCTGTTCCTGCTTAGAATGAAGTCTGCATAGCGGGGAAATATTTAAAGGAACTTTCTAAAGTGTCCTGTGTCGAGTTTGTTAAAGTTTTGTTTGTTTGTTGTTTTCTCTTCTCGGTTTGTTGTCCTGCGCTGGGAACGGAGAGAGCGACCGATTACGTCATTGCGCCTTCCGGTTCCGTCGAGCTCCGTAGGGATTCATATGATGGGAAGCTCGAGTCAGTTCATCAAACCGATTCTTTCGATCTGTCCGATTCAATGAATCGAACGTCCACTTTAACGCTTAAATCGCGTTTGTATAGACCTTTTTACAGCGGGCACAGTCGACATTGTCATAATATTAATATTGGGCATCTGTAAATACGGAATCCGAACCGATATCTATTTTTGCAGATAAAAATACATGGTTCATACTTCAACTGTAATTCAATTAATACCAATCCAGTTTAGGTAAGACATTCTAGGCTACTAATCGCTTTGAAATGCTGCAGTAAAATTACTAATTTAGTGTATTCGGTAAAACATTCCATTACAACGCATAACAGTAACATATTCAAAATACATTTAAAGTCCATTTACAGTACACACTGATAAGGCACTGCTTGGCAGTTTCCTTCATGTGATCCTGCTGTTAATATAAAAAAATATTTAAAATTATATAAAATTGTTCAACTGAATACAAATAAATGTAAAATTCTCAAGAAAGGGATTTTGTGGACTGGTGCCAGCAGAACTGCCTCCAGATCAACATAGCTAAAACCAGAGAGCTGGTGGTGGATTCTCATCACCCACTTCAGTGAACATCCAGGACATTGAGATTGTCAAGACCTACAAGTACCTGGGTGTTCATCTAAACAACAAACTGGACTGGTCTGACAACACACGCCCTGTATAAGAAAGGCCAGAGCAGACTCCACCTGCTGAGGAGGCTCCGGTCCTCTGGAATACAGGGTGGACTTCTCCACTCTTTTTATGACTCTGTGGTGGCATCAGCCATCTTTTACGTGGCGGAGAGGAGGGTGTTGGCCAAGCTTGCATCCATAATGGACAACCCCTCTCACCCACTACAGGAGGCAATTGCAGCACTGGGCAGCTCCTTCAGTGTCAGGCTGCGTTGCGGAAAAGAGAGATACCGCAGCTTCTTTCTCCCCACTGCTGTTCGGCTTTACAATCAAAACCTCCCCAAGCAGAGACTCAGACACTCTCCTTCATAAACACACTATGGATTCACACCTCACTCTATCACAGTGCACTCTATCACGAACACTCCACATTGACCTATATCTTTTCCTACCTCTAATTAATGTGCAATATCTGCTGCTGACAGAATGGTACAAGTGCAATACATACACAAGTTCTGCACAATATATGTAATTATTACTGTGCAATATCCAGTCATTACCTGCTCAGAAATGTGCAATATCCATACAACTGCATGTGTAAACTGTAAATTTGTATAGTTTCTTAATTCTATTTTTATTTTTAAATATTTTTTTCTGCTAACAGATGCCTTGTTTATTTATTTATTTCTATAGTACATCTTATATTTAGTATTTTGCATGATGCACATCTTTGTCTACTTACTGCTCTTTATCTGCTTACTATATATTCTGCTGTAACAATGCAAATTTCCCCCAGTGGGATAATAAAAGTCTATCTTATCTTATTTTAGCTCTCATTGCTTGCTTCACTTCATTGCTGCTCCAATAATTCCACTGCTGTCATAAACTAAGCAAACAATTTGCCATATCCCTACAGCAAAAGCTCGGTGTGTGATTTTCAGTTAATGATGTGCACAGCATATAACTTGCCATGCAACACATGCACTCCAATACAATCCAATACAATAAAAAAGATAAGCTTCTTACTCGTGAGTGAACATGTCCACTACTGAAGAGACGGTTAAGTTCATAACTCATAAGGTTTACTAACGGTTAGATTACTGTGTTTTATCAGTCCACCTTTTCTTTGTAAAGAAGCTATTTTTTAGAGCTCTTCTTTAGAGTAGGCCTACATATTCACATTATAAATAACCTAAACAAGATTTGATGGTGTTTCTTTTGAAGATGGGGTGTGTGTATGTGTATAATATATATATATATATATATATATACACACACACACACACACACACACACACACACACACACACCGAGCAGGTGAGAGGTAAGTAATCTAAAAAGTGTTCCCCTAAATGTAAGTTGGACTGAGACCAGCTACGTCATTTCTGTGTTCTGAATACCCATTCCCAGTCCTTATTTTCCCTTACATCACAACCCTGGAAATGCTGGAATCAGAATTTATGAACACACAGGAACCATTTATTTTACAGTATAATCAAAATAATAATGTGAATGTATGAGATATTTAAAAGCATTGTTCTATTTCTTACGCTGAAATAAAGGGAATAACCATACTGAGGAATGAAATGTAAGTTCATGCAGCATTTCGCTTCGGCCCCCGTAGAAAACCAGCGTGACGTTGAGCTCCCGAGTAAAGTCGGATAATCTACGTAACGGCTCTGCTGCCATACTGTTTACCATCCACTGCCTTTTCTTCCCTCCTCAACCCTCAAACCCGTCCGCTGCTGTCTGAGGGCTCCTCCTGCACCATGGCTGCGCAGAAGATAAACGAGGCTCATGAACACATCGCCAAAGCTGAGAAATGGTGAGAACAACGTCGTCTTTGAATGGTTTTCTGTGAAGACGCGCCGTGAGAAGCGTTAAAGAGCCGTTAGCCGCGAGCTAACCTTGCTATCGGAGTAGCGATGCAGAGCGCAGTGTCACCCACTAATGGAGCTCGTGTGTTCGGTATTTTAGGGCATGTGCACTCGGCTGGTGACTACTTTAATCACTAGTGTGCTGTAATTATGAAGAATATTGGGATATTTATCCCTGTCCTGCTAGTACGCGGTGCATCTTGTAGGTTAGATTAAGGAGACGCTGTGCGGATTGCGTAATCGCGCGTGCACTGCCGTGGTTGCCCTGGTGACCGCTGTAGTGGTGCTGAGGTTGGTCGCGTGCAGCTGGCGATGTGAGACGTTCACTATTTCCCCAAAACTTTCAGAGAGACGGTGAAGAATAAGATTCCTCGACGTTTCCTATCTCCTTAAGGGGGAACTCCACCAGTTTTTCAAAAAATTCCACATGATTTATTGGTTAAGATGTGAATAAAGTAATCCAGGGTGGTTCGGCGTAAAAGGCTTAATTCTAGAGAAACTTAGGGAGTCACAGTCATTGACAGTGGTGGCGATAGAAACCAGACGGCTGAAGCATTGAAGCCTCTTAAATCTTCCTCACAGAACGTTGATACACCAAACGGTCATGAATACGCTGCCTGAGGGCTGATCCACTGCTTTGCAGTAGGTTTGTGATGAAGTTTTGGCCTAAAACATCTTGTTAATCCATTTATTTGAATCCATTCATGGCGGAGGAGCAGATGTAGGGCATTTTAAGGTGAAACAGTGCCAGAAGAAAAATACCAGATTTTCTGGTAATTTACCATCATCACCACATATAAACACTACGAAGACATGTGTATGTTCACTGGTGGTTTGGAAAGTAAATAAATAAAATAAAAAAATTTTAAGTAAATATAAGAAAGAGCTACATGGCTTCCTTAGTGGTCTGGGTTTGATTCATACAGAGCAACTTGTCAGTGTTAAATCAGCATACTACTGTACTGTAAAGGGGGCACTCCATCCAAAAAAAAAAAAAAAATGTAAATTGCTATATCTCTTGTAAACAGACCTACTCATATCCTACAGTGCTGCCACAGTACAGCAAGCTAAATTTTAAAAATATTTTTACATTTTAAATACTTAAAACTCTGATGATGTATGTTGAAGGTGGGAGGAACTTAAAAAAAGCGCTATGAGGCAATTTTTCAAAATTCCGGCATAATTCAGTTATTGAGACTTAAAGTCATTCTGAGTGTTTTGATGTGAAATGGTTCATTAGAGAGAAATATATAACCATGAAAATTTAAATGTGCATATCTATAGACAGTAACTTACAGACCAGGTGTTGCAATGTGTACAACACAAATATAGCAGTGTTATTTACTATCCAATGCAGTCAGTTAACTTTCATTTTATATGTAATGTTCATAAAGGTAAATTACTGACAAATCTGAAAAAAAAAATGCATATACCACTCTGCCATAAATGGTTTAAAAAATGTTTTAGGCCAAAAACTGCCATAAAACAATGGCTTAGGCATCAAGCAGTAGTAATGTAGCTGTTAAAGGTGTTAATCACTTCTGACGTCTGGTTCCTATCATAACCATTGTGAACAATTCTGATTCTTAAGTTCCTTATGTTTTGTTTACATCGGAGTGGTTTAATTATGCAGATATAAAACAAATGGATGGGTTTCTCTATTAAGACTACATTTTGCTGTGCATGTTCATTCAGATAGGAGGTGGACGAGCACTGCAGTTTACACACTTGCATGTTGGCAGAAATAGATAACTTCATTCACACACTAAATATCTCAGAATAATAGTGAGAATTATAGAAATATAAGACGCTGGCTAAGCAAAACTTGTGAATTTAAACCAGTTTATCCTCAGCACTTTTAAATTTCTGAGTGGTCTTTTTTCAAACAGTAAAATGTTAATATTTTGGAATGAACTGTTACAGAAACATGAGATCACTCATGGAAAAGTCTTGCATGTTTTTTCTAGAAAGCAGCAACATAAAGCTGCGGCTTAGAGTGACCAGCCTAGTTACTGAAGTTAGCTAGCTAGCCTCACTGTCATTGTGCTAATTAGCCAAACAACAAACGTAAATAGACATGGCTGATGTTTTTGAGTGTGTTCCCACAGTTTGAAGACCAGCATGACAAAGTGGAAACCAGACTATGATGGAGCAGCATCTGAAATGGCAAAAGCTGGTAAGAACACCTCATTCAGACAATGTTAGAACCAGCAGAGAGGTAATTAATGTTGATTATTAACGATGAAATGATGTGACTATTGTGTGTCGATATCCACAGCTGTTGCTTTCAAGAATGCCAAGCAGTTTGAGCAAGCAAAGGACGCCTACCTGAAGGAGGCGGAATACCACACTGAGAACAAAGCGTATCCTTTCCTTCTGAGCCAGAATCAGACTCAGAGTGAATTCACTGTACTGTGACTTTATCCAGCTTAACCTCCTCAGTTCTGAGACTGTAAAAACAAGACTGGTACAAACATGCGCTGTGTTGTGAAACATGTTCGAAGTTGCACATGAAACAGTATTTATTAATTCTATTATCTTTGGGGTTGGAACTATAGAACACTCAGTGTTTGGTATATTGCTGCTGTCAGAACAAAACCTTATATCTCCAAAATGGTAACTACAGGAGAAGGAGAAACACTTTACTTTTAATGTAAAGTTTACTTTTAATGTAAATTTTCATCATGAAAATGACACACAATGTAAAGGACAATAGGCATTTTCAAATAATGTCAAAAACTGAAAAACAACAAAAATGAAGATGGGAGGTTTTGTCCCTACAGCAATGATATGGTATGGTTTGATTTGTACACATAACCTGCTTTTGAAAAATGAACACTTTTATTATTACTAATATATTAAAATAAAGAACAAACACAGAGAACACCATTATTTCTGGGTACAATTCCTTTGTTTTTTAAAGGATAAAAATTTTAGCAAATTCAGAAGACCAACAAGTAGAAAGTCAGAGTTCTGTAGAAATATGAAAAATTGGACCTGATGGCATAACAACTACAAACACAAATCTAGGACAAAAATGTATGCAATGAGGAGGTTAAGTAGGGTGAAGAAATGGTAGAATATCCCTGTAGACACGGGATCAGAAGTAATTGACATCTATTTGTGCTTCTGTGTATTTATACAGTGCTGTGCAAAAGCTTTAGAAAGCTATTTGATTTGGCAGTAAGCTGGGTAGTTGTTCGGAAAAACACAAAGAACATATAATAAGTAGTGATTTTATGCATGTCAGTGTGTTCATTTATCCAAGGGGTGCACACCTCCAGTCCTGGAAGGCCAGTGTTTTTTGGTGATTTGCCTACTCAAACACACCTAATGATGCTCATCTATTACCTGCAAGGTCTAGTGAGTGTGCTTGAGTGGGGAAACCTCCAAACGGTGCTGGACACTGGTTCTCCAATGGTGCACCCATGTTTTAACAATTTACCTCTCCTTGTTTCAGCTCATTATTATTATAGTATTATATATGTTATTACTATATCGGTTATCATCCAATACCTGGTGTAGCTAATCCGTACTATATACTGTTAAACAGGTGTGCTGATCATGGAGTTTAACAAATTCATACAATGGCTGGGGGCTTTAAAATTAGACAAACTTTCTTCCTCAAACTCCTGTTTTTGATTTTATTTATGCATATTTGCATATTTATGTTATGCCGTTACACTTTACAATACAATGTATAATGTTATACAGTGGTTTCCTGATCAGCTGTAATTTTAGAGGTCAGCGATATCATGCTGGATATAGTGACAGCAGAGTCCTGTTATTGCAAAGCACAGTACACTAATATTTAGTGTTAAATCCCAAAATAAATCTCTTACAGACATCTGGCCTACACATTTTAAAAGGTGGTTCTTGAAGGGTTCCTTAGTAAAGAAAAGAGATCTAAGTAAAAGCATGAACACTAAAAAAATGTTTTCATGAATAAAGAGTTCTTTGCATCATGAACAGGTTCTCCAGATGAATGGAGACTATGCTGTAGATGCTTCTTTATATAACCTTTTTGAAAAGAACCAAAAAGGGGTCTTCTGTTCTAACAAGCTTGGCACCATAACAATACAAGAACCCTTTTTCTTGCTATGTAGAAGCCTTTTCAAAAAGATTCTATGTAGAACCATCTATGCCATATTCTCTTTCGATCTAAAGAACCCTTTATGATGCTAAGAACCCTTTAATCACGCAAAGGGATCTTTGAATGTCCATGGTTCTGTATTGAACCTTGTTTTGCATTATTCCTGCCAAGTTCTTTACTTAACCTTAAACAACAGATTATTCCACGCTGCAAAGTGAGTATTCATATATGTACACCACAGTGGGTTGAAACAAGTATTCACACACTTCTGTTTGAGTTATTTAATACACTTTCAGTACCTTATGCATCCCTATCAGTACAGTTTGCTTGAAAATGTGCATTTGGAAACTTTTTGGAAGCACTGCTAATCATTTCCTGCTCGCAGGCTCATGATAATGATAAGAAAGCTGCAGACACTCAGAAAAAATGTCAGGAACGACCTGTGAGCAGCAGAAACAAGTTACACAGAGAACAATAAGCAATAAACTGCAGCATAATCATCTCCATTCATACACGCCTTGCAAAATTTCTCTGCTAAAAAAAAAAAAAAGAAGCACAGAGATGTGTGTCTAAAATTGGACACGAGCATGTAGATAAATCAGAACTCTTTGGAACAATATACTCTGGTCTGACAAAACAAAAACAGAAGTCTCTGGCAATAATTCAGCAAGAACAGCCTACCCACAATGTAGCACAGAGCTTCATTATATGGAGCAGCTTTTATGCAAACTGAGGCGGTACTGAGGAGCGATGAACCAGAACGCGTTAGAGAGGAATTTAAACTAGATCATCGGCCATGAAAGGTGAGAAGATGGACGTTTCAACAAGACTTTTCAGTACCTCAAGACTGCTTTCTAAAACTAGAAGTGCATTTCCTGAAGGAACTGCAAGAGTGCTTGAAAAGAGCTGCAAGGATGTGTGTGTTTGTGTGTGTTTCTGTGTAGGTGAACAACACCTCCTTAGGTATGTGTCTGTGTGTGTGTGTCTGTGTGGTGTGTGTGTGTGAGAGGGAGAGGTGTATGTGTTTGGGGGGGAGGGGGAGTCATTCAAATCATAACTCGGGAAATACTTGGGTTTACTCTATCGCTTAACCGGATAGATGGTGTGAGATAAGGCCTCTTGAGGATTATTTTGGTGTAATGTTGTGTGGATTGAGAAGAAAATGTCTGAGTTATGTTATGATGTCTGAGTTAAGTTAAACACAGAGGAAATATTGAAATAAGCAGATTCTGATTTTGAGAAATTTACATTGGAGCGAATGGGGCAGTTTTCTGTGCCTAGTGCCAAACAAATGCTCATAACTCTAAAGCTAGTTGATAAAATGATGAGATATTTTGAGGGTTCAGAAAGGACAAGTTCCTCTACCACTTAAAACCGAAATGGAGTTTCTAGGTGAAAGTTCAAGGATTTTAAAGCAGATTCCCTGCATGTCTGTGAGACTGAGTGGCCTGCTGTGACGTCATTGATGTCAGTTAGAATTTGAAGTTCTGAACATTCCGCCATTCATTCTTATGGGAGGTTTTTAATATTGAAACTTAATTTTATTAAAAGCTACCAATCCAGTCGACTCCAAAAATACATAGCGCAAGTCACAGTGCAGAGACCTTCAAAACGCAGTTTGAATGGAGTCTGTACGTTAAGCGGTTAAGGCTGTATTAATTGCAGAAAAGTGTGGAAGAAGAATAAGAAGTATGAGAGATAACAATAGAGCGCTTTTCAAGCTCTCTAATGATGAAGGTGCTTGCATGGCCAATGTCCTGATATGTCTCTGAAAGTATATAGAGGATTTTCAAATTGTGAATCCTACAGAGGGACTCTTGTAGCCTTGTGGAATTGAGGACAGTTTGCCAAGTGGAATGAGCCAAATATAAGCACAATGCTGCAAAAAAAAAAAAGAAGCTAATTATGATAGACATACTCAATAGACAATTTATTAGGTGCACTTTGTAGTTCTACAATCACAGACTGCATTCAGTTTCTCTGCATAATTTAATAGCCTTTTTTGACCTCATTCATCCATGCCCTCTGGGTGCCACAGAGCCGGTATTATTTGGGTGGTGGATTATTCTGAGCACTGCACCGACACTTATGTCGTGGTAGTACGTTAATCTGTGTTGCGCTGGTACAAGTGGATCAGACACAGCTTACTGTCCACTCTATTACCTTGCCTACCTTGAGGATGTCAAGTCTGATATGAAAGCTCATCTGTTCCTGCACAGTTTATGTTAGTCAACCTGTAGTCCTTCATCAGTGGTCAGTTATTGGTCCCAGCATGCTGTTGGCTGGATATTTTTGGTTCCTTTCTAGCTAAACAGCACAGAGTTAATAAATAACTAATAAGTAATTTTTAATAAAAATCCTGCAGCACTGCTGTGTGTGATCATGCCACTGCCATGTCACTGCAAAGCTAAGAATCGCCCACCACCTGTTTGGACGAACTTAATAAAGTGGCCAGTGAGTATAGGTATGTGTGTAATTGTATTTTTATAATGGGAAACAATATAAGAAGCCATGATAGTAATTAAATAAATACAGTTTTATTGTGTGGGTTAATTCTGTTTCTCCTTCAGGGCAATTGAAGCAGCAGGTATGATGCTAAAGGTAAGTTTTTTTTCAAATGTTATTTTTAGGAAGCAGTCCTGTCCACCTACATTGCACAGTTTCAGTCACTGTTTCTTTTTGCATTTGCATTTTTGCAATTCTTTTTTCTGTATGTTTTAAGTATATAAAAAACTCGTATTGCTTTCTTTAGTCTTGGTTCATAAAATTAAAGTGAAACAAAAATGCCTTTGGATGGAATCTATAGCCAGTGAATACTAGTCAGAACTGAATCGCTGTTATTGCCATGAGTAAGAGTTGATATCCCCTCCCTGTAGGATATGAAGCGATTACCAGAGGCTGTCGAGCTGATTGAGAAAGCCAGTGTGATGTATGTGGAGAATGGGACATCTGGAACTGCAGGCATGGCTCTGGACAGGGCCGGCAAGTAGGTGGAATCAAGATTGACAATCACACCACAGGACCTAAATAAAGGAGAAAGAATTAGCCATAGCTTTAGAGTTCATAAACCACATATCCATTTATCACACATGTAGCATATTGCCAGCTACTATGGACAGCAAATTTGATGTACTTCCTTATATAAAACCTGCTGACCATAAATCTCACTTACAATAGTAGGCATTATAACAACATTGTGGTTGTTGATCATGTGTATTAAATAAAGTAATGCACACAGTTAACAGCTGTGTTTCTCACAGACTTATTGAACCAATGGATCTAGAGAAAGCGGTGGACTTGTATCAGAAAGCAGCGTCTGTTTTTGAGGTAAGAGAACTTCAAAATTTAAACTGCCACTATAGTAAGACGGTAATTATTATAGTCACTAATATCCAATATTACTAGATGATTGCATTATCCTGATGACATTTTAAATTTCAAACTGTTAAAATTTTTTATTTTAACAGTTTGAAATTTGTCCTATAGACAGTACCTGTGTTAGCTGATATAAGTCAGCAACGTAGGCCTTACAGAAGTGGTGCTGGTGCCACCGGACTGCCATTGGTTCTTTTTAAATGCAATCCTTATACACAACTTTATGAATGTCCAAGTGCCACATGTGGTATGTGTGTAGAATGAGGACCGTCTGAGACAGGCTGCAGAACTGTTGGGAAAAGCCTCCAGACTGCTGGTGCGACTACGCAGGTGAGCACGGCAGTCTGATCTGTTTTGATGTACAGCACAACATTTCCATTCTCTGTTCCTCTCATCTTCCTGCTTTTGTTTTCATGTAAAAATTGAGACTTGGTGCAGAGACTAATTTTAGCCTCTTTACTGTGCAGTACAATGCAGTGCATCTCGTCTTACGTTTCATCTGCTCCACAGGCTGGATGAGGCTGCAGTCTCCCTCCAGAAAGAAAAAAACATGTACAAGGAAATTGAGAACTATCCCACTTGCTTTAAGGTACTATATAACTTTCAACCCATATGATGGAAAAACTACAGTTTCATGTTCATTTCTTAAATCACAACTCACAAACTGAACTCCACATTTATAGTTGCTGTGAAAAAGTACAGGCCTGTGATTTCTTGTAGACAATTTTCACTGTATGTTATTTGTTTATAAGCAATTGTTAATCTGCTTTCTCTGCAGAAAACTATAGCCCAAGTGTTGGTCCATCTTCACAGAGGAGACTTTGTAGCAGCAGATAAGTGTGTGAGAGAAAGTTACAGGTATGACTGTGCTGTGTTACAATCGGGGTGTGTGTGTATGTATGTGTGTGTATGTATGTATGTGTGTGCGTGTGTATATATATACACATATATACACACACACACACACATGATTTTTTTATTCAATTTGATTTCCAATATTTTTGTCTTGTTTATTAAATTATATCCTATGCAGATTGGTTTGGCACAGATAAATGAAAGTTCTCAAATAGAACTTCAATACCAGCTTTTAAAGTTCACTAAAACAATTATGTATAGCTTAATGAAAGGCTGGTAATTTGAGTATGGCTATGTCTACAGTATAAGCCCCCTTCCTACCTTTTCATTTTACTCAGAAAAGATGCACATAGAGGGGTACCATCCATGAAAAATATTTGTCAAGCCTCTCAAAGTGGCACTACTGATCCACTTGTCCATATAACTGTATTATTTAAGATGAAAAGAGAATAAACCTTTTCTGAATCACTGCATTTGAGAAAACTGATAAATATTGTTGCTCTTGGGACAAAACCTTGTATTGCCATTTTGGTTTCTTATTATTTTGCATAAGTTGATGTCAGCTGCTAGAAATGGTCCAGAATTACTTAGAAAACAGTCTACAGGAGAAGGAAAACCATTCATAAAGTTACTTTTTTGGAGAAATTACTTTATTGTTCCAACAGCGATTATATACAGGTCTTATGCTTCTTCATGTAGTCTCCCAGGGTTCAGTGGCAGTGAGGACTGTGTTGCCATGGAGACATTATTGGCAGGTTATGATGAGCAAGATGAGGACCAGGTGTATCGTGTGTGTAACTCACCTCTTCTGAAGTACATGGACAATGATGTGAGTGTTGACTGACTTCTGCAGAACTACATACAAAACATCTACATAGAAATGTTAAATAAACTGTTTTTGCACTGGGTGGTTATACATGTACTTTACATTTGCAAACATGTATGTACCATTATGGAAAGAAATGTTCAACAGTGCCCTTTTCCCTTTTGAACAGTATGCAAAGCTGGCCATCTCTCTGAAGGTGCCAGGGGGAGGAGGGAAGAAGAAGAAATCACCCTCTGCTCCACAGGGGGGCGCTGGAGGAGCACCACCAGCAGAGGAGGACGATGAGTATGAAGGAGGACTGTGTTAATCTAAAACATTTCAGCCCTTCCAACAGTCTGAGCGTGTGAAAGTGAGAGAAAGCATGTGGGCGTACGTGTGCTTGTTTGCGTATTTGGTGACTTAACGTGACCTTCCCCATTGTGCAAGATGGACTCATTCCAAGTCCTGACAAATTCCTTTTTTGTCTAAACCTTCTGGACCTTGGAAGTCCACTCAGAACAAACATGCTGTAATGTGAACAGTGTATATTTACCTTTAAAGATACTTAAGAGGATACTTAACAGAAGCTAAATCTATTTTAAATTTTAGATATAAATGTTAAATGTCAGTTTATTTATGAAAATGTCTCTCAAGATGTATTTTTGTTTACTTTCAATGATAAAAACAAATGTATTGTCATGTTTACAGTATCAATTTATGTATTATGTATGATTTAAATATTGACATGTCTGTAAGATAGTGAAGACGTCTCGTATCAAATATGTTTATGTAGTTTCTGCAATCATATTTAAATGACCATAACATACAGTGACTTATTCAGTGTTGTTTGAACTGGAAGGGTTTGTTTAGCCAAAAATGTTAACGTGCCTGACAGTGAATACCAGGCACAGTAATCCAACATTTAGCATGATTATGCTACGTGGGGGCTTTTGTGTCCTTCTAATCTCAATTCACGCTTAGCCACACTGCCATTTTTTGGCCCAACTACTCCTTCAGTGTGTAGCTATGTTTAGTGTAAGGGACAGTGAACAACATCCAGAAAAATGACTGAGCAAATATCTCAGCTGTTTGTTGTGTTTGAGACAAATAAGCCAACCAAACCAGCTTTGGGTTCATTTGCAATCACCGGCACTGTAAGTCCAGAAGCTCTGCACTACTCCAGCAGTTTATGACTGTTTTGCCAGTATATTTGGCTATTCACTTTTGGAAGCACTGCCTTCTTTTCTTCAAATCGCATCTAGTCCATTTGAAATTAACAACTACACTAAAAACGTGCATCAATGTACTTGAATCGACTGTGTAAATAATTTCCACATGAATAAAATATATTACATCAAAACAGTTTTGACTACAGTAACTAAACTGAAAGACAAAACTGTTCATGTATTTTATTTATGTGGTAATGATGTGCACATTTTTTTGAATCAAGTACATTAAGTGCATAACTTTTTTTGAGTGTATAATCTGAGTCTGCTTTCCTGACAGTTTCAGTGTAAAGATTGTTGTAACTGTTAGGAAGAATGTTCTGCAAGTCTGTATGCGGTAATAGTGATACTGTATATACTGTATATATATTTAGTCAAAATGACAGTACTGATTAAGGTCAGCTAATAGCTTGGCTGCAGCTAAGGAGGGTGGGTCCTCAGTTGTGCTATCCTCTGAAAGCTTTGTTCGTATTACTTAATGCAACATAGAATGGTTTAACAAGGCTGCTTTGTATAGTCGGCACACAAAATTTGATGGAGAAAATGTAGTTGATTTGAATAATAAGCCAGCAAGCAAAGCATTGACGTGAATGATGTCACAAAATATAAATTTGTTGGTAATGAAATACTATCCTGCAAGCTAAAAAACTGTTCAACTCACTGAAGGCAGGTAACATCTTGCATTCAATGTACAATCTCTTCAACAGATACGACTAAAGAAAGTGGATTGTATATTTTACTGTACATTTTACTGGACTTGTTAAACAACATGTATGGATGATGGTTTAATCTGCCAGCATGCAACTTTCTTCAAGTGCACACAGGATTATGGGTGACAAGACTGTGGAAGGTACTCTGGTAGCATCCTTGAAAATTCAAAGAATCCTTGAAAGTGGAACAGCCTTCAGTGACAAAGCAGTGTAGAAATGCAGCCTATCTAGACTGCAGCCTAGGTTTTGGAACACAGTTATATTTCAAGCAATTACATAATTAAACAACAGGTCCTAACCAGGCAATGCACAGGTAGAGCAAACATGAGGGCAGTACTTATATTCTGTGTAGTTCTTGTCTGAATTATGTCCACAAGCACATAAAGATTTCTCTTCTCAGCAGCAGCACAATGACAGGCAGTGGCATCAGAGCTACAATCAGAGATATATTTGAGATTATGGAATCAAATTACATGTGTTGATTTTCTAAGTGAAAAGAAGTTCACACATGTTCTACAGAGAACGCATTTAAATATGCCATTTTTTCTTTTGTTTGTATTTATTATTTATTTTAATGTATTGGAAAAATCTAAGGGCGGCACGGTGGCGTGGTGGGTAGCGCTGTCGCCTCACAGCGAGGAGGGCCTGGGTTCGATTCCAGGCCAGGGTCCTCTCTGTGTGGAGTGTGCATGTTCTTCCCGTGTCTGCGAGGGTTTCCTCCGGGTTCTCTGATTTCCTCCCACAGTCCAAAGACATGCAGTCAGGCCAATTGGACGTGCTAAATTGCCCCTAGGTGTGAGTGACTGTCTGTCTATCTGCCCTGCGATGGACTGGCGACCTGTCCAGGGTGTATCCTGCCTTCCGCCTGAAGACTACTGGGATAGGCACAAGCCCCCCCCAACATGTTAAATTTAGCAAATAAATAGTCATTTTTGATACACAGAAGTGTGTTCTCTGTAGATAATGTACATTCATTTTTACTTAGAAAATCAACAAAACTGCATTTTACCAGGGCCTCCCTAACTCTTCTTATGTATACTGTATGTTTAACACTAAAACTTCACTGTAATCAAGGCACACTGGACCACATGGTTGTTATATACAATCAAACATGTCTGTCTAATGCATTCCTCTACTGATGATGATGATTATGACGAACACATCTAAATGTATGCACAGCAATAAACACCACTGCTGGTGCACAACTAATGCTCTTTGTATTGTGTGTATAAGAGATATATTTTGCAGGTCAACCGGCCCCCAGTTGCTCACAATTACAGGTTACAGGATGAAATTGACCATATGTGGATTAACCTCTTGAAGAAAGGCTCCTACAAAATTCAACTCTGCAAAGCTTCAGGGTTGTTTATAGTTGATGACGGGTTCTCTACAGTAACAGTCTTGTTATAACGCACAGCTACCTGATCATTTTCCACTCTAGCATTCACATGCATCTCAGTATACTTCCTGTGCACTAAGAGCCCTTAGTACAGACATTAAACTTTTTTCTTCCTGTTTATATTTAATGAGGATGTAGAGTACGGAGCTGAACTCTTGCCCTATTCCATCTTTAGTTCATCATTAATGTATGCAACTGCTGTTGCTGATGCTTTTTCCAATAGGTCTTTGATGTAAGAGTGCATTAGTGGAGTGCAGCAGAGCAGGGGATTGTTTAAGATATTGAAAATGCCTTCGCTAGACTCCAGTTAAACAGATTTACTGCAGCTTCCGACATCATAAGTTCCTGTGTGTGCATCTAACTTGTCTCTGAAAGATTTTTTTGGTGCATACCTGTACACAGCATGCACATACGCAAAAAAACTGCTTCAGGATTTACCTCATCTGAAGCAAATGCCCACTGATTTCTATTCTAAATATGTTGTGAGTCGAGCAGTTTTTTTTTTACTAAGCAGGAAAGAGGGAAATGACTCGAAATTCCTGTCCATGATAATCAATTGTACACTACAGAACCATCAGGTTTAATCAGGTTGAAAAACATTTTCCATTTATAGAATCTTCGTTTTGAACTTCTTGGTAAACAAAAACAAACAAGTGTGAATAAAGCGCACAGAGGAAAATAACAGTGCCCTTCTATTATGTGCTTTATTTGGAGGTCATTGCTCTTGTTCAGCTCCTTCTTTTCCATCCTTTCGTACCATTACATAGTAAACCTAAGAATTTCACATTTCTTTGTCCCTGTAAAAGCTTATGTACATGTGATGTAATGAAAATGTCTCAAGTCAAATAGTAAGTATTCTCTCATGCTACAGTGGCTTTAAATAATGCATAGAAACGTAAAAGGTGTTTTCTGATTCAAAATCACATCTGATAAAGCTCTTCTTATTACTCCCAGCTTTCTTGTGGTGTCTTCATGATAGTATTAGAATGCTGGAGGTCATATTCAAAACATCTGTCGCTGCACCATTATATTCACGTAATCATGATACATTCAAAAACAGACCTTTCCTGCTCATTAAACTGGATCCTATTGATATATATGTACAAATGAACTTATTACACTTACCTGTCCATCTTTTAATAATGTATATTTATATATTGCTTAACCCTTTAATACAAGCAACTAGTCATTATCTCATCTTCACATATAGTCCTATATCTTTCAGTCCGACCAACAAAAGAACTCCCAAGTCTTCTACAGCATAAACAGCATTACAATAGCCACCTGTGAAGAGTTCATACTCCGTCACTGTCGACCAACCAGACAATCAGTAATCAGCATTGCATCATCATGATATGTGCCTTGTTTTCTCCCTCCATAGATGCCATCTATTTATGTGTAACAGGTCATTTTTACAGCTCTACCCTAATGCACACTGGAAAAAGTGAACATCTCGTAAAGAAATGACTGGTCTGTGTTCCTGAGAAAACGATGGTGAATGAAAATGCAATTATTTGTATAAACTAAATAAGGCAAGTGAATATTGTCAGGTGATTGCTGTTGATGTTGAGTTTCCTCAAACTTCTGCAAAAACAGAAGTTGTCTCTCTCCTCTTCAGGAAAAAAAGCTTGATAAATAGGTCTCTTAAAAAATCAGTTCTTAACAGTTTAAAAGTCTCTGAATGTAATCACACTGGGATTTGTTGACTCATCTGCCAATCAGCACATGGTCATGATGGACCACCTCCTTGGCTCATGCATTCCCAGTCGTGAAGAGTTTAGCATTTTTTATGCATGACAGGAAGACTTCATGTCCATTAAAAGCCCTTAAAAATACAAGTAGCCGCAGATCAAGCATCTCTCACTGGGCAGGCACTGCACGCCGCATGGTACTTTGTGTATGGTCAACTGAAGTGCAGCTACAATTACTAATCATGGCTATTGGCTGCTTTACTGTCCACCTGTTAAACAAATACACGCAGGTAGCAGCATTGTCCGACACATACCCTGGTGCTTTTCCATGTTCCATGTCTTCATGCCATGTGATCGGTGTCTTTTTCCCTGCCATTTCTTACTACCATCACCATCATCTTCACTGTTTCTTTTCTCTGGTCCATTTGATCATTGTCTCTGGAGAGCGATAGAGGAAGATGAGCTTAGCATAGAGATCTTCCTCCAGGTCCAGCTCTCCAGTCTCTCGCACGAGGAAGATGTCGGTGCAGAGTTTGAGAATGCGGTCCACGTTGGGCAACTCCTCAAACATAATGGTGTGTGAGATTCCACTGAAGAACTCGCGCACAAACTTGCCAATCACCAGCACAACGGACATGTACAGACCCATGATGCTGAGAGAGAAGAATTCAGCTCAGTTAAAACCCGTTACAGATCCCTCATACTGCATATAGCACAAGTGAATTTAGTAGTGATGCTGTAATTCATTCTATATATTTAAGATTTAAAATACACAGTACAATGCATGCAAATGAAGAAAATGTCAAGGCAGAAGTATGTACTTCAAATGCAGTCCTGTATGATGATGGTTGTATATGTCACGATTGGCCCCTCCCAGTCCTGTCCATGTGCTCCTTTGTTTTGGTTTAAGTTCTGCCCCCTGTTTGGTTACTCCGCCCCTGATTGTGTTCACCTGTCCCTCATTGTTCCGTGTATTTAAGCCCTGTGTTTGCCCCTTGTGTTTGCCGGTCTTTGATGTCTCTGTCTCTGTTTGCTGTTTATTCCAGTTTATGTCATGTCTGTCCCCCAATCTGTCCGTGTTATATACTGCTATACGAACCTGGACTGTCTCGACTATGAACCTGGATTTGCCCTTAATAAAAGTCGCTTACCTCCGCACATGCGTCCGCCTTATCGCTCCACGTTACAGTATATTTATGTCTCTTGTTTATATTTTTGTGTTTGAGATGGACCATACGACTATGATAATGCTTTCATGATGGACTGTGTCACAATATATGTTCCTGAGCATATCAATAATTTTGCTTTAAGAGAAGCACAAATAATCGTGTCAGATCCAATTTGTAGCCACTTACCCGTATCCAGCCAGAAAGCCCAAGCTCGGGGGGCTGACCTGATCACTGAAGATATAGAGCTCCATCCCTTTAGGTGGATTGGAATGGTTGCCATATTTCAGCGAGATTATGCCTGGCTCGATCTCGTTCACAATCCACCATTCTTGAAACTTTCCTGAACTGATTTGCTCTCGTTTCAGAGACAGGTTAATATCTTCAAAATCTGGAGCAAGCATAAGCATAAAATTGTTATTTCTTTGGCAGTTTACCCTGCACTAGCATAATATAGTCTTTCACTGATAACTAGCTCAGAAGATTAATTAGGTCTGTTAGACCAAAGAAGCACGTGGTAGTATTCTGTGATCTATCAAGATTTAATCAGATATAATGTCAAATGTGTTTCTTGTACTCCATAACTCTCAATGTTGGACTTTATAAAGCAACACTTACTACATTGATGATTTACTTTGATATTAAATGAAAATATTTATTTTCATATATTATTATTATATTATTATAAACGCTCCTGTAGATGTAATATGTAGGTGTCCTAATACTTTTGTCCATATAGAATATATGATGCTTCTAAATATCCTTACACTCATACATTTAGCACATGCCAGAAATGGGGCCGCGAGTTAGCGTATAGGACTTATGACTGCTCCCAGACTCTAAACAAAAAAGATATTTGATAAGATGAAACCTCTTAAAAATCTCATTTAAAAAATCTCATTCTTATTACATTTTAAAGCTTATTATTAGTGCGACCTAGCCATTTAAGGGGTTAAAGCGTGCATTCAATGAGTACAATAGCTACATAGCCTGACAGCTTATATATTTTTTTTATAGTAAGTTTTTACAGGTTATCGATAAAGAACAATGGGTTGAAATGATTTCTTTGTTGTTCAGGTACAAGATTACTGAATATATGAAGGTAAAAGGTAAAGTGGTCAGTGGAACAGAGTAAGACTCTTTCTAATCCATGTCAGGTGTACAATCATACAGCAATGGCCATCAGTGACAGGAAGCCTGTAACTGTGGCCATAACAGGCCTTGTACCACGCATTGCACATTCATTGCTTATGTGCAATGAATGTCTACAGCTTTTACAATTTGAGACTGAACTGAAGCTCACAACTAAAGACTTCAGACTTGACTCAGACTTGCAAAAAGTGACATGTGAATGTCTCTGGCACATGCCAAGCCAGTGAAAATGATTAGGTTAGCCACTGACTGGGAAAAGTGTTTATCTTCTTGTAAAACAGGGTGCATGATGGGGAATAATCTCAAAAATCTAATTGCAGTCTTGTAAACAGTGACACTTCCTAGTCTTTGCAAAATCATAGTCTGTGACTAAAAACTATGACACCGTCTTTAAATGTGAGAGGGTGTCAGACTTTAGGTCTTTAAAAAGTCTTTTAGTGTATGGTTAGCTTTCATGTGCTGAATCTCAAATCCCCTGTCTTACCTGCACTCAGCTGCTCAATGGGTTTGCTGTTGGAGTCACTAGGTGCCCGAAGATATCTTGGAAAAATGTTTTTGATTCGCCTGAAAAAAAATGGATTTTGAAACAAATTATCACACAATGAAAAACATGCTAAAGATGTAATAAATGAATTTAAACTGTTAAGTACAGACTCACACAACATCTATTGTTTTAGAATTATTCGTTGTAGCATTATTCAGCAGTACTGTAAGATTTTCTTTTGTTTCCTTGTCCAAGTTGATGATGTGTTTGCCTGTTGCCACTTCTGCTTTGGCTCCTAAATCCAGGTCCCTGAACAAAATCAACAACCAAAATTTATTTAGAGGAAACTTTCATAGAGTTCTTTTTAACTGCTCACCATATTACATTGTACATGCGCACTGCTAACTAAGCAGGTCACTGATTATTGTAAAACCATTAAATCAGGATCAAGCATCGGGAATGGTATAGAAAAGGGAAAGTGTGAAAAGTGAAAGGGTGCTTAAGGTCATAAAGCCGTTTTAAAGCTTTAAAGCTGTATTTGTATAAGATTTTATCATAGGAACATACAGTGCATATGTAGCTGGGCTTCAGTCTGGAACTACATGGCCTATATGGATGGCTTATACAGACCGACCAACCACTTTATTAAATACACTGTATTTACACTAAGTGGCCATTTTACAGCTCCACTTACTATATAGCTACACTCTATAGTTCTACAATTACAGACTGTAGTCCATCTGCTTCTCTGCCTGCTTTATTAGCCCCCTTTTACCCCATTCTTCGTTGGTGGGTGGTGAATCACTCTCAGAACTGCAGTGACACTGACATGATGGTGTGCTAGCATGCGTTGCGCTGCTATGAGTGAATCAACACAGCAGTGCTGCTGGAGTTTTTAAACAATGTGTCCACTCACTGACACTACTACCTTGTTGGTCCACCTTGTAAATATAAATCAAAGACAGAAGTTCATGTTGCTGCACAGTCTGAGTTGGTCATCCTCTAGTCCTTCATCAGTGGTCAGAGGATGCTTTTCACAGGACACTGTGGACTCAATATTTTTGTTTGGAGGACTATTCTCAGTCCAGCAGTGACACTTTTAAGCGTTTAAAAACTGCAGCAGCACTGCTGTCCCAGATCATGACATAATATTCAAAATATTTAAAATTCACTGACAGGGATAGGTGGATAGGTGTGCAGAGGATTATGCTGAAAAAATTCTGAGCAAAAGCCTAAAAGCGACCAAAGAATTCATATCCAGTTTTTCAAAAAAACTTGTTCAAATGACAAAGAGAATACTTAGGATCTTGTATCGGTTTCTTCATTTTGCCTTCTTTTTCTGCACTCTTTCAGTCTTTTCAGAACATAAAGGTGCTAAAAGGTGTTTTTTGTAGCGCCATAGTGCCATAGTGAACCAATTTTAGGACCCTAAAAAACTTTTACGGTGTAAAAGTTTAGTTCTTTAAAGTTAGTTCTTTAGAGTGTAGTTCTTTAAAGCTGGACTACAAAAAAAAAGTTAATAATTATGATATTGAGTCAGAAAAACAAATGTGGTGTCTGTATGCTGTTGCAAGTCAACATGTAAAGCCTGAAATATTCATTCAAAAGTCAATGCTACATCTTTACATCATTTATGCTGCAAACTAAGGCTTAACGAAGAAGACAGTCCAGACAGATGGGCTATACACCCAAATGGATTAAAGCGCTTTTAAGAATGGCAGTGTGGTTGTAGCACAGTGGTTGACACTACTGCCTTGCATGTTCACCATATATCCAAGTCTACATTTGCAAATTACCATCGTATACGCAACCCCTCCAACTTGTTAAACATGGAGAACATACTTGAAGTGTTTGTGTACAAATTGCTTGCCATTGTATATTTTCACCAGAGAGATCGCAATGTTGCAAAGTGCTCTTTTAAAGGACAATTTTGTATTGTGTAAAATAGTGTTCACTAAACTCCTCTGTAAATTGTTCAGTGAGAAAGTGAGTTGTACCTCTGTATAGACCAGGTCATGGTTAAAGGGAAGTCATCATCTGTGGCCAGCCTTTTTATCAGGTTTTTCTTGCTGGGTGGGCTGATGGTCCACAGTGAGTTGGAGTTTCCCTCAAGGTGAGCTATAGTAAGATCCTGATGCACATATGCCTCAAGAAACTGCAAGGCTGTCTAGACATGAAACAACACACCTTATTTAGACCTACTGTTCTCACACTTACTACTTGGCAGAGTTGAGATTTACAGGAAGTAAGTAAAACTCATCCACTGTATCTAATTGCAGAGAGACAGGGTTAGGGTTAGGGTCAGTTCAATCTGGTTGTTTTCAAGTCACATTATTTATTTAAATGTCTGCTGTAAGGTTATGAGTCTTCAAGCTCAATATGGTTGAACTAAAACAGAACCGATCCTTACACAGACCCATGCGTATCATTCTAAGTGGCATTTTCATGCAAAGCATTTTAAGCCTATTCCAAACCCAGTTCCAAAACTGTCACACTAAGTGAAATGCCAATATAAACACAAAGCAGTGATTGGTGAAGTTGACCTGAAAACAGTACAAAAACACAATATTTTATGTTTCATCTTATAAATGGCATTGTTTTGTAAATATACTCTATTTCCAAATGTTATGCATAAAACACATTCCAACAAAGTTGTGAGGGCAGTTCACTGCTGTGTAACATGACATTTTCTTTAAACAACACCAGATGAAAACACCAACTGTTTTGAAAGCAGGATTTTTGAGATCCTTCTCTTACAAGTCTTCAGCTGTACAACAATATGGGACCTCTATTATCGTAATTTGAGCTTAATAATGCTCCATGTATTTTAAAAGGTGTTGTCATGTTGAAATAAGCATAATAATAAAAGACAGCATATGTTACTTCGAAATGTGTTCAGCAATAATGTTGCTTTCACAGATGTGCAAGTTACTCACTGCAAATCATGAGAGAACCTGGCCTTTGACATTTACACTAGTAACAATTCTTTTCTTTATTGACCCAAAGAAAACAAGATCGATTAATCCCACAGACAATCTGAAAGGTGGACTTATCAGACCACAATATGTTTCCACTGTACTGACTTTGAGCCCAGAAAAGTCCATAGCGTTTCTGGATGTTGTTGACATTCGGCTTCCACTGTGCATAGTATAGACTTAACTTGCATTTGTGGATGCAATGACAGAGAATGTTTATTGACAACGCTTTGTTAAAGTATTTCTGGCTCATGTGTTGATGCCCATCACAGAAGCATGCCAGTTTTTAATGCTGTGCAGTCTAAGTGGTCAAAGCGTTCATTGTGGTCTTCAGCCTTGCCTTTTATGCACAGAAATATCTTTTGATGATATTATAAAACTTTCAGGCCAAAGTGCTGCACAGACTAGCATTTACCCTCATCTAACTGTCTGAATTCAGTTCATGAAGGCTTTGCAAATTAGCTGACAAGCTCTTATCAGATGTGTATAATTAAGCAGCATGCTGAAGACTGCAATGTTTTAGCCCATGAAGACTGGGACTTGACACATGTGCTCTAGAGGGTAAAATATCTAATATCCTTGCAATCCCCGGGTGAGGAATGCTCCTTTTAAAGTGTTACAATTTTTCCTGATGTATTTTTGGCAAAGTGGTAAGCCTCAACCCATCCTAGCTCATAAAGGACTAGACATTTCCTCGACGCTCCTTCAAGCATAATTGAACCACCTGTTTTGAAGCATTTCACAATGTCTTAGTCTTAAAACGACCTTGTCCCAACTCTTTTGGAACATGTTGCAGGAATCAATTTGAGTATGAGCATATATTTACATAAAACAGTGAAGTTGATAAGGTAAAACATTACATATCTTGGCTTTTCACTGCTTTAGTTTAAATACAGTCAAAGTGGATAAACAGCTGCTTTCTGCTTGTATTTACATTTTACCTAGTGTCCCAACTCTTTTGGAATTCAGTTTGTATTTTTTTGTACCAAATACATTCATGTTAACCCTCTGCTAGGATGTTCTTAAATATCTTCAGCTTTAAAGACACTCACATATGAAATAATGTACCCATATGTTTCATATGAAAATGCTGTTTATATATATTTTTATAACACACACACACACACACACACACACACACACACACACACACATACACAAAAGTATTCACTCACCCATTCAAATCACTGAATTCGGGTGTTCCAATCACTTCCATGGTCACAGGTGTATAAAACCAAACACCTAGGCATGCCGACTGCTTCTACAAACATTTGTGAAAGAATGGGTCTCTCTCAGGAGCTTGATGAATTCCAGCGTGGTACCGTGATAGGATGCCACCTGTGCAACAAGTCCAGTTGTGAAATTTCCTCACTACTAAATATTCCGCAGTCACCTGTCAGTGATATTATAACAAAGTGGAAGCAATTTGGAACGACAACAACTCAGACAAGCAGTGGAAGGCAACTTTGTGGGAAGTTTGGGAATGGCCCCTTCCTGTTCCAGCACTGCACCAGTGCACAAAGCAAGGTTCATAAAGACATGGATGAGTGAGTTTGGTGTGGAAGAACTTGACTGGCCTTCACAGATTCCCGACCTCAACTTGATAGAACACCTTTGGAATGAATTAGAGCAGAGACTGCGAGCCAGGCTTTCTCGTCCAAGATCAGTGTCTGACCTAACAAGTGCGCTTCTGGGAATTTATGACCATTATTTCATCCATGTCTTTATGGACCTTGCTTTGTGTACTCTTGCGCAGTCATGTTGGAACAGGAAGGGGCCATCCCTGAACTGTTCCCACAAAGTTGGAAGCATGAAATTGTCCAAAATCTCTTTGTCTGCTGAAGCATTAAGAGTTCCTTTCACTGGAACTAAGTGGCTGAGCCAAACTCCTGAAAAACAACCCCACATCTTAATCCCCCCTCCACCAAACTTTACGCTTGGCACAGTGCACGGTAACACAATGAGCAATTCACTGAGCTCCTGAGAGCGACTCATTCTTTCACAAATCTTTGTAGACGCCGTTGTTTGTCTATGCCTAGGTGCTTGGTTTTATACACCGGTAGTCATGGAAGTGATAGGAACTACTGAATTCAATGATTTGGATGGGTGAGTAAATACTTTTGGTAAAAATAAAAAAAAACAAGTTAACCCCAAAGGGTTAAACAAAATATATCACGCATCCAATTCAAAATGTGAACGATTTATTTTGCCAGTTACTTACAGAATCTTTACTAAACTCTTTAAGGAAATTATGAAATTCTTCCTCTGTGACGTTCTTCAGGTTTTTCTGCTGAGCACTCATTGTGAAGATTGGCTGAATAAAAGCAAAAAGATGCAAAAGGTTAAACTGAACAAAACAGAACAGCATAAAAAATCTAAATATCATTGTAAACAGCATTATAGGCCAATCAATCATATATGATGGATACCAAACATGCAGAAGACCATGTCATTGCTGACCAATATATAAACAAAATAAAATTTACTAGTCTGGCTTTAATTATAAATTTTAATGTTTAGGAATACTGGAAACACCTGGTAGATCTTTAGCACATTAGCCGCATTGAATGAAGCAATATGTCTACTTTTAATAACAATATGCAGAAATATGCTTTTTTCTACAGACTGTTTCAGGCAGTGAACTTTTGTGATAAGCCAGTGTTCCCAAAAGTGCGATAATAGCAGAGTGCGATAATAGTAACAGTAATCTGCTGGATTAGCTTCTTAGCAAAGAGGTGCTACACTGCTTCCTGAAACAGTAATGTAATTAGAATTCAAATTAAATTTCTGAGCTCAGGTGACAGCCTTACAACATTATTGTATGTACGTGGCAGTAATATGCAATATAACGATCAGGAAAACCAGGTAAGTCAGGGTTCTAATAATGCTGCAGATGAGTTGTTAAGAACCGTCAATTACCCACCCAAACACCAACCCACCCACAAGCACACACCTCGAATCCTCCAAGTGTGAGACTGACGGAGACATCCAGAGGCGTGTTGACGACACCGGCCACAGATTTAACTAGAGACATGAAGAGCAGGGGGAACCAGACGATGCAGATGAGCAACATCACAATCATGCCACCCATGCCATACTTCACCACCTTCTTCTTCTTCTGGCCTCGTGGCTGAGGATAACGCTGGAACACAAACACAAACATACAGAACAGGTCAGTACACACTCTCATTTTATCCCTTATATTTTATGTTTAAGGCTTTTAATTTCTCCCAAAACCTAGTGAAGCTGCACTAGGATTTACTTATACTAAAGTTAATTTAATTTATATTTAAAGTTAATCAGTAAGTTATCGTGGACAATAAATTTGATGAATATTTGCTTAGACAAAAACAGACAAAAACCAAACAACAAACACATTAACAATAACAACCAGTGGGCATTTGAATCCCAAAACAAATTTTGTACAGAGCATTTTTATTAATTCTTCTGACAAAAATTGTAAACGTATAATTTGTTCTTTCTAAAATGGCACTAGTTTTCCCAAGGAAAGACAGTTTGTCATAATATGTGACCATTACCGGCGTAGTAATGTTACAGTAGAGTTTTTCACAGGCCTCTGCCCAATCAAGCACAGATCACTAGGGCTGTCATGATTATGAAGTGTCACATTATTGTGATTAGCCATTTAATTGTATATTTTTGTTCATTGTATATAACTTTGAATGTACAAGCCAAAGTGGCCAAATAAGCAGATCAGCTATGTTGCATTCTAGCTCTGTTTAGTAGCTATGTAAAAGTTATTCTACACTGTTATGAGTATGCACACACTCAAACAAATTAGTAGTTGCACAGGATCATGTTTACAGTAAAGCAAAGCTACAATTTTACTAAAGCGTTAAAATATATGCAAAAAAAAAACCAACACTCATTACGCTAGCATTCATGCCAATAATAGGCCTCATTCACCAATATCTTCTTATGTTTTTCTTAAATTTGCTCTTAAGAAAGGTCCTAAGAAAAGTCTATGTCAGATTCATGAAAGGTTCTTTTGTGCTTTTGAGCTTGCATAGATTCTGTTCATACCCAAGCACAAATCCCAAACAGGACAACATTGGAGAATGTCAGAATCTTTATGAAAAAGAACTTTCTTCTTCTTAACGGTTGATGAATAAGTGTGTAAATAAGTTAGAGAACCAAGTTTTCATGAGCTCTACTTTGTGTCTTAATTAATATACAGTACTTTTTCAAAAAGTTTCAAAAAAACATTTTCAAAATCTATCTATTTGTGTAATATGTGTCTATTTGCTGAGAAAAGTGTTATTTTAATACTTGAATAAACAAAATTGATAGAATATGAATTAATAATTATATATATATAACCATTTTCAAACCTCTCCACGAGGAAGCCCAGTATTATATGTAGTTAAAAAGCAGCTCCTGGTTTGACCAATCAGCGCTTCATTAAATTGTGCTCATAATGTAATTGATGTCTCTGTGGCGGCTGTGAAGGTGTCAAGGAAAAATATGGACCCAAGAAATTCTTGTTACTTTTTATTGTTTTTATGTTTATTTGAATTATGAATATGACTTTAATGTATATTGTGATAAACTCACTGCTGAAGTAAACTGTTTAAAAATTTGCTTTGATGCCTAAAACTTTCCCACAGTACTGTATTTACTTCTTTTATTTACATTTACTTGCCGATATTACATTTTGCTTGTTGCGTCTAGTGAAATCTGACGACTGTGGTAAATTATTGTTGTCAGTTTAAATAATTACAATGACCTTAAATAAATAGGCAATTACGTAATAAGTGTGAGTGACCTACATAGGGCATGAACGCATCATTTAAATAAATGTACACACATTGACATTTCTTTCAATAAGCTTTCTTTGTGTTTCCACATCTACACTACAGCATGCTTTTAGCCTCTTACCTTCTCTGACTCCCTCCAGCACTTAAGCACAAAGATGTGGGCGTAAATGTCCTCCACACAGATCCAGCTGGACAAGCTGAGTGTGGTGTCTGTCCAGACCCAGTCCATCACGGCCCGTAGCTCCGTTAGGAACGGAATCAAACGGAACCTTCACAACACAGTTAGAAAGTCATTTCCTTGCACAGCAGGCAGTGCTTATGCTCTGAGACCAATCCACAGACTTTCAGCAGACTATCGTTTTAGTCAGTTTTAGATAGAGCTAGGTTGATAATTAAGAATTCTACAACACTAATTAAAATAATTAGAAATAATGGAAATGTTCAGGAAAAAGACTACAGGCATTCTGACTAATTTCAGTTCAGATGAAATGCAATTCCTTAAATAATTCAAAGTGATCTATTGTGGCTTTCAGGGAAGAACTTCACACTATTAACACCAAAATCAAAGGAAATGTGATGTGTAAAAAAGTCTGTATGACACATTATCATAATAGTACATTCACTGAATCCCTGATGCACTTAATTAATTCACATATGTCATGAGAATACAACACTTGGTATACAAAATACCATGGGCTTTTCTTTATGATAATTCTTTCTTAGAAATCTTGATAATAAGATAATAATGAATCTAAAAAAAATCTCAAATTGTTTACAATGTGCTATCAATCCATACACATTTCACTACAAACATGCACTTCATGAAAGTAATTTCTGTTTAAACTGAAGCATGTGAACTAAACTGAAAAAAGACTGAAATCCTTTGTATTTTGAGATACTGTTTTAAACAAATAAGTTAATTCAGAAGTAGAATGTAGGCTTCTGCGATGGACTGGCGACCTGTCCAGGGTGTATCGTGCCTTTCGCCCGAAGACTGCTGGGATAGGCTCCAGCACCCCCCCGCGACCCTGACGGAGAAGCGGCTTGGAAAATGGATGGATGGATGGAATGTAGGCTTAAGAAACAATGAGTTATGCCAATCCAGTTGTATTACCACTTTCTCATTTTGTCAAGCAAACCATTTCCTGTAAATGCTTTAAAGGCTATAAAAATGATCTGGGCCACATACACTGTACTAAGTACCTTTTTAAATAACTAAGAAGCTCTGGAACATCATTTTACAAGCTTAGGCTGAAACGATCCACCAGAACATTTCCTGATAACTGATGCATGCTGGTTTACATCATGCAGCATTAAATAAGTTTTCAATCTTCTTGTTACTCTTTACTCCCTCTCTGGTAAGCAACATTTGCACGTCAGGTTCCCAACATTTACAATCTTACTCTTGTTCACAACCACAAGCATATCTCAATCAACCTCAATCAACTAAATCAATCACAATGCTTTCCAGTATTCCACCATAACTCCCGCCTTGACCACTATAGCTACTTATGCTCTCACCCTTGGAAGAGGAAGAGGTTGACATAGTTGTAGCTTTTGGTCAGGAAGTTGCCCAGCACACGAGTGGGGTAACCACAGCGGATCTGGTAGGCTGACAGACCAAAGTAAATACACTTCACAAAGTACCACAGCTGGGCTACGGTGTTCTGGCTGAAACGCCTGGAGAAGAGCACAGAGGGGAGACGCTCTTTGTTTAAAATATTTTAGCATAATTAATTATAAAACAATACAGCACATAATAGGTTTTAAATGACTTGCACAAGAAAATGGTTCTGTACACAATGCTAAATAGCCTCATAAAAGCAATACAGATCGTTAGTATGAAAAAGCAATACATTTCTGTGACATTTCTGTTTACCTCTCTGTCACCCCTGGAAGGATGAAGAACATCCAAAAGTGGATGCCAAACACTAGGATGACCTGAAAAATCACTTTTCCCATCACAGTTTTGCGGAGGTACAGGGCCCGGTCCACCACCATTGTCCCAAACTGAATCAGTACCATGACCAGGAATGCTCCTGGCACCTGGTCTTCAGACAGCGAGGATGTAATATCCGTTCCTCCTTGATGTTTCTGAGAGGAACATGTTAATGAGACAAAAAGATCACTGGCTTGACACACATAAAACATGACTTTGAATTAGCAGAACTAGAAGTGAGAGAGGTAATGGTAAATTATTTCTGTCTTAAAAAAACAACAGGTTTAGAGGGCTGTCAACTTACTGCATTCATCCATTCTTTGCTGTTTGCTATAGGGCCCTGCAACTTACTGTTAACTATCAAATAAAGGACAATTGTTGACTAAAATAATCTTCCAATTTTGTGTTTCCTCTGTTGGATTTCAGTTGGCAGCCTAATATTTTAAGAAACTGATGTTGATGCATCTTTCATTTATCAATGATATATGTTTTATATTTGATAGCTCCTTTAACAATTAAATAATTAAATGTCAGTTTTATTACATAACCAGTCTGATCTTAAATACCCCAAAAGCCCAGAAGCCAAAGACAATGATAATGAAGTCAACGGTGTCCGCCAAGAACATAAGGACATAGACGTCTGTGACAGCGCTATATTCAGGATGGATCAGGTTATAGAAGAACTGACGAATGGGCAGGTAGATCTCCATCGCTCTGGTGAAAGTATAAAGAACAGCACAGAGAAAGGTCAACTGGATTATAATTAAATGAAACAGACAACCTGCTATTACAGGCACATTTTTATAGTTACATCTAGCTGTAAAATTTATAGAAAGCTAAAACCCAAAACAATGTAAGAGAAAATCCTATACTTTAGATTTAGATATAAAACCAAAAATAATGATCTGTAGGATCTGTAGGTTTTGCTTTATGTACACTCACTTCCTAAGGAGAAAGACCTTGGCTTTGATAAGCTGCTCTCGAATCTTCTCGATGATGAGCTCTTTGCGGCTCTTCGGCTGCACACCGGCCTCACTGCCCTCTCTGCGAATGCTGTTTCTTGTACTTGTGCTGCCTGGGGGAGGCAAAAAACATACAATATTAACTATAAACATACAAAAACAACATGTTTATACAAATAATCTCCTTAAATATAGTTTCAGGAGATTTTAAATTTTCTTTTGTATCTGTTCAGGATATATTTCATTTTTTCCGTTGACCAAACTTGATGTGAATAGTTATGTTCTGTCTAGTTTGGCTACCTTGACCCCTCACCTCTCTTTGAGCGCATAGATGAATTGCGGGACACGTGTGAGACCCCGCTGGAGCTTTTGCGTCGCTGGTACGTGCACTGCTCAGGGAAGCGCATATGTACGTGCACCTGCATGGAGTCAATTGAGGTGCCCATGTTGATGGACTTCATGGAGTGAGGGGACAAGCTCTTCTTCTCTTCCTCAGCAGGGGTTGTCTTCGTTGTCATCTCTTCATCCTCAGACTCGTCACGATGAAGGGAGTGATCTTTCTTCATTGCTTTTGGGTCATCATCATCCCATAAACCATGGCACTGGAAGCAGAAAACGAGAAGACAAGTGGTCAAAACTGGAAAGACATTGCTACCCATCAGAATAGACATATGAAAGTAATAAATGGAGCTGCATATATTTGTATACTGAATGCAGTTGCTGTCATATCAAAATCTTGTTGTATTTTTTTTTTTTTTTAAAACATTCTAAAATGTTAGCTTCCACTCTGTGAAAATTTTATGGGCCAATAGAAACACTACAGTTACATTGAAATTAATCATAAAATTAATGCACATTAAAATTAAGAACACTTCTATCCATCTTCTTTTATAAAGTTGCCACTGGTGATATAAGGTAAACAATGTCTTTGTGTGTATTTTGCACCAATGGTTCTCAACCTAGTCCTTAGGAACCCCTAGCCAGTCTGCATTTTCTGCAATCTGTTCTAGTATACAATACACCCATGTCAGGCAATCAGTATTTTTCAGACTGATTACCCAAGGCAAATGTGTTTGTAGCTGAAACAGAACATAAATGTGGACTGGCTGATGGTCCCCTAGGAAATAGCATCCCATCAATGGGGGTGAGAATAAATAAATAAATAAAATATATAAATTAGACCATATATATATATATATATATATATATATATATATATATATATATATATATATATATACATATATATACATACATACATATACACACACACACACACACACACACACACACATATATATATATATATATATATATATATATATATATACAGTGGGTTGCAAAAGTATTCAGCCCCCTTGAACTTTTCAACCTTTTGCCACATTTCAGGCTTCAAACATAAAGATATGAAATTGTAATTTTTTGTGAAGAATCAACAACAAGTGGGACACAATTGTGAAGTGGAACGAAATTTATTGGATATTTTAAACTTTTTTTAGAAATAAAAAACTGAAAAGTGGGGCGTGCAATATTATTCGGCCCCTTTACTTTCAGTGCAGCAAACTCACTCCAGAAGTTCAGTGAGGATCTCTGAATGATCCAATGTTGACCTAAATGACTGATGATGATAAATAGAATCCACCTGTGTGTAATCAAGTCTCCGTATAAATGCACCTGCTCTGTGATAGTCTCAGAGTTCTGTTTAAAGCGCAGAGAGCATCATGAAGACCAAGGAACACACCAGGCAGGTCCGAGATACTGTTGTGGAGAGGTTTAAAGCTGGATTTGGATAGAAAAAGATTTCCCAAGCTTTAAACATCTCAAGGAGCACTGTGCAAGCGATCATATTGAAATGGAAGGAGCATCACACCACTGCAAATCTACCAAGACCCGGCCGTCCCTCTAAACTTTCAGCTCAAACAAGGAGAAGACTGATCATAGATGCAGCCAAGAGGCCCATGATCACTCTGGATGAACTGCAGAGATCTACAGCTGAGGTGGGAGACTTTGTCCATAGGACAACGATCAGTGGTACACTGCACAAATCTGGGCTTTATGGAAGAGTGGCAAGAAAAAGCCATTTCTCAAAGATATCCATAAAAAGTCTCATTTAATGTTTGCCACAAGCCACCTGGGAGACACACCAAACATGTGGAAGAAGGTGCTCTGGTCAGATGAAACCAAAATCGAACTTATGTTTGGCGTAAAAGCAATACAGCTCATCACCCTGAACATCCTGTTGGAGTCTGCAAAAGACCTGAGACTGGGACGGAGATTTATCTTCCAACAAGACAATGATCCAAAACATAAAGCAACATCTACAATGGAATGGTTCACAAATAAACGTATCCAGGTGTTAGAATGGCCAAGTCAAAGTCCAGACCTGAATCCAATCGAGAATCTGTGGAAAGAGCTGAAAACTGCTGTTCACAAACGCTCTCCATCCAACTTCACTGAGCTCGAGCTGTTTTGCAAGGAAGAATGGGCAAAAATTTCAGTCTCTCGATGTGCAAGACTGACAGAGACGTACCCCAAGCCACTTGCAGCTGTAATCACAGCAAAAGGTGGCGCTACAAAGTATTAAAGCAAGGGGGCTGAATAATATTGCACGCCCCACTTTTCAGTTTTTTATTTCTAAAAAAAGTTTAAAATATCCAACAAATTTCGTTCCACTTCACGATTGTGTCCCACTTGTTGTTGACTCTTCACAAAAAATGTCAATTTCATATCTTTATGTTTGAAGCCTGAAATGTGGCAAAAGGTTGAAAAGTTCAAGGGGGCTGAATACTTTTGCAACCCACTGTATATATATATATATATATATATATATATATAAAGAACACTTTCTTTTTATCTTAGCAAGCATAATCTAAAAATGAAATAAGACAAAAAATAAGCAAAGGGAAGCACCTTGAGAATAGAGCGATGGAAGAAGAGGGCAAGCAGCTGGACAAGGTCATAATGGACGTAGCCATCTTTTTTCTCAACCCCAATGATGTTAGGGGGGTGGTAGGGCTTATTTCTGTCCGCTATGTTCTGGTTGAAGGGGAAGAAACTGAACTGGAAGAAGTATTTGATGACAATGGTAACCTGAAAGAAGAGTTTACCCACTTTTTTAAGTCCTGCATATCACTGCATATCATAATGAAATTTAATTATGTAGACTTTGTGAAATTTATTAAGGCAGAAAGAGATTCATTTTTCTTATAAAATTAATTTCTAAGAAAGAGAGAACATTACCTGTCCAAATACATGCACAGATATTTTAAAACTGTGTCTACTACAACATTCTTTAAATCTGCTCTAAAAACTATCCAGTACGAAAAAGGCACTTGCCTCTGTGTACACGATGGCGGTCATCCAGAAGCGTTTGCTGGGCCGTGGCACAGAGAGCATGGCCCACAGGAAGATGAGGATGGGCAACACCAGCGTTGCCATGGAGGCCGAGATCATGTGGTTGAGGATGATGACCAGGTAGCAGACCATTTCAGAGTGCGCCACCAGCAGGTTGTAGAGGGCATAGCACAGCTGTAGACCCAGTGGCTGGGACTTGTAGAACCGCTCAGAGCCTTCAAGCTCCTCGTCAAAGAACATTCTGGAAAATGGAGAGAAACAAATTAAATTGTACATTGTACCACTGTATTATTTAAAAAAATATAAAGTCCTCTTTCATCTCCTGTAGAGGTCTGCACAAGGCGGGTTCACCCACGGCTTCTGCGTTATTATTTCTGCTAAATAATTTGTGGGTGGGATTCCGTGTGAAGCATTGTGGTCATTGCAGGTAAACACTCTGGTGGGTATTTTGGCTGGCAGACTTGGGTGGGCTTGAATAGCAACTAATAAGTTGAAGCAAACAAGCAACAAATAAGCTGCAAGTGGGCCACAGAGAAAAACATGTTGATAATCACAAGCAGCAAAACACATGAAGCTATAGAGCATTAAAGAAATATCTATGCACAAAAACAAACAGATTTTTTTCCCATAACAAATCTTTTGGCCTTTTAACTTGCACCGTGGCATAAGTTTCTTTTTTGACTTTTAATGAATTTCAGCTAACTTGTAGACATCTTATAGAGTAATTAGCTAAGAATATAATGATGACACAGATAAAAAAAAAACTGTTAGTAGGGACACCAAGCTGCTACACAAAATATTTCCTAAAATACAAAAATATTAACTTTTCTTTTACAACACTGAAATGTTTATACATGCTGCAGGGTGTGCAGATGTGTGAAGGGTTTGGAGGGAGCTTCATGGGATTTGCATGGACACATCCTACATCAGAGTAGCTGATTGCAGCAAACACAGGTGGGAGCTGATGAGGACCACATGCAAAGCCCAAAGTAGGCTGAACCGGGCAGGGATGGGCAAGAATTACACTAGATTTTGTGGGTGCAGGTGGACGTGATTAGTGGTTAAATCAGGCAGGTGCAGGTATAAATAATCAGGCCTTTGCAGACCTCTAATTCCCAGCTTCAAAACATATAATCAGACACATATAATGTGTACAGTGTGTATGGCTCACTTGTTGAGGAGCAGCTCGCTGGCCGTGAGCTCGGTGGTCTGTGAAGGCAGCAGTGAGTCGTCCAAGTCTGACCTGCTGTCTGAAGTCATCAGCATCAGCCTCTTGTCATTGTCACTTTCCTCCGAACTTATTGACAGCCTGTCAAAGCTCACGGCCTTGCTATAGCTGGGCGGTACATCTGCATCAGACGTGTTGGGGGCATCTGTGTCAGGGGTAAAGAGCTGGCCAGCTACCCGATCTGCAGATACGTATTCTGGGCCAGATGACTCACCATCAGTCCTCCTGGGGCTCTGATCTCCAGCTTCTCGCTCCATCCTGTACTGCTCCTCATCCTGCTGATCTTCAGGTTCCCATTCAATTTGTTCAGGGTCTTTTTCTTCAGATTCCTGTTCTGGTTCAATCTCCTGCTCTGGTTCGGGCCCCTGATCTGGTTTAAGCTCCTGCTCTAGTTCGATTTCCTGCTCTGGTTTGGGCCCCTCCTCTGGTTTAGGCTCCTGCTCTGGTTCAAGCTCCTGCCCCAGTTCAATTTCCTGCTCTGGCTCAGGCTCCTGCTCTGTCTCAGGTTCCTGCTCTGGTTCCAACTCCTGCTCTAGTTCAGGCTCCTGCTCTGGTTCAAGCTCCTGCTCTAAGTTGGGCTCCTGTTCTGGTTCAGGCTTCTTGGAGCTCCAAGGGTCTTCATTTTGTTCTTCGACCTGTTTAGGACTTTCCAGTTTGGTCTGTGCCTGGTCCTGCTCATCCTCCGCCTCCTCAATAGTGTCATTGGTGCCTTGCCGTGAGAATAAAGTGATGCACTGAGTGGCTTCACTATTGAAAAAAAAAAGCAATTTTCACAAACTCAATCCTAATAAACAGAAGTAAATTATGAAGTACAATTATGAACATCAAGTTTTGAGACACCTTAACCTCTTTTGAAAATTTTAATTTTCTTGCTTTTTTTATTCGTCAAGAAAGATTTCCCGCAAAAGTGCTGTCAACATGAAACAGCTGTTTCCTAATACCTCAGAAAAATTACACTATTCCTGATGGTAGAGTAGTATTCTATCAAATACTGTCACAAATATTTACCTCCAATAATGCTTTCCTCAAGATAAATTTCCTTAAATTAAAATGCTCCTTTTTCAATAAAAGGAAAATTCTCATGTCTTGAGCATTTTGAAAACGTAGGTGTCCGCAAACTTTAGCAGTACTGAAAACAGACCTTAATCCTGTTCTTTTCATAAGTTATCTAGCAGAAGAGATGGTATGACAGCGTTAACAACCGAGGATGTGTAATTGCATTAAAGACCTGGAGATGGCACTGCTGCCGCTGTCCTCAGATGAGTTGGACATGTCCAGGCCATACATTTTGCGCAATTTGGGCCGAGCACGCTCGCTTGTTTTGGGCACATTCTGAGGCATATCATCCAGGTCATCCAGTGTGGACTGGCGGGAAAAGAGCATGGTGGCCTCTGTGTATGCACTGATGGATGGAGACATGAGGAGACGGAAAGATGGAAACATGAAATGACTGAGGGGGACAAAGAAAACATGAGCAAAATAATATATAAATTATACAAACTGTATATAAATGATGAAATGTGACATTATCCTCAAAGCCATACATTTCAGACTCTTTCTTCTTTAAAGCATTAAAGGAATTTCACAATATTATAGCTGGGAATGGGGTGCGATTCATATGAAGCTTACAAATTTGAGCATTTGGCTGGGTATTGTTATCAAAAGGCTCACTGATGGAATGCAGCAAAAATAAATGCCCACTGGTTTTCTAAGTGGAACTAGAGTGTGATACAGGCAGAGTGTAACACCACCATGATTTCACTGCAAAAAAAGCTCTCAGTGTCCTCAAGCTATTAAGAGCGATTATTTTTTTTTGGAGAGACGGTCTGATAATTGAACCCTTTGAACTTTTTGGCTTAATAAACTGGCTACTAATCAGTTATTAGTCTTAAAACGCATGAACAGATATTCAGTAAATTGAGTAAAAATCCAATACAAGAAAGGAATTAAAGGTAGCTCTAAATGTAGATCTGTGCTGTTCTGTTTCAAAAACAGGTCAGCAACATAGTTAAAAGACAAAAGACATTCTCTATTTATGGTGTCAAAGGGACCTTGAGATGCTGTCTCTGGACATCACAGAGTCCTGGCTCTCCATAGTGTAGCCCCTGCGTCTGCGGCGGACCCTTTGAGAGCCTGAAGTAGAATCCTCCTCGCTGATCCTGTCTAGCCCTGACTCCCGGGATGCATTTAGACGCATCTGTTTCTGGTAGTACACATGGATGCTCTCACGTGATGGCACATTTCCCTGCGGAATCAGACCAAATGTGAGCAGCTCTGGCAAATATTGTTCTTGGCATCAAAAAAAGCTCAATACAATTGACTTTTCTTTTACTCTAGTGGATTTGTTTTTGTGCAACACAGGACATTGTGCATTCTTAAGACAAATTCTGAGACAACAAATTAAACTGATAACATTACTATCCCTCCTGTAAGACACAAGAACAAAATGCCCTAAGAAAGTGTTAGCTCTTATTAAAAGAGAAAGGCTACTAGATGACTGTTCATGCATGATTCAGTCTAGCCTGAATTACAAAACACAAAGACTGTATACTTCGAAGCAGGTAATTGGAAAAGGATGCATATATGTTGTTTTATATTTGTGTTCAGCACCTTTTTGACCTCTCTGGTGAGCATACAGCGTTCAATGCGAAGGACAGTGGAGATATCAATGTATTCTTTACAGATGGAGTTGATCCACACAGTCAGGCTGTCCAATGTGGTCAGGAACAGCACCCACGTGAATTTGATTATGTTGAAAACCCTCTTAATGATGTTGTCTATTTGAAAAAGATGGACATATTACTCAAATAACTTGTGTATAAAATGTCTTCCTGAAACAGTCCATAGCATCCTGTTTTGGAAAGACAGAACCATAAACTTTCTGAATCACAAAGAAGCTAAAAGGCCTTTCTTTAATTGGAGTGAAGGAAATCTTAATAAAATATAAATCCAAAAAAATTTTTTAGTTATATTTTAATATTTTTCTCACTTAATCTTATACAGAGGATCTGGAATACAAAGATATTAAATGCACGCTTCATTAATGGGCAATAACAAAAGCATTATATACCCTGATATAATTATTTCTCAATTCTAGCACACTAAAAGAAGTAGTGAAATTCAACATATAAATTATAAACTTTCAATAGTCACTTTAAGTAAAAGAGGAGATATATTATTATGATCTGGATTTGCTCAGAAGTACTGTTTTGTGTATACAGTCCTGTTTCATGGAAAGAAAAATATTTTTGTCCTATGTTATGCTAAATATGTTATTTACTGACAGGGAAGAGAAAAAGTCTGAAGTCTTTAAATTGAATATAAATGTAACTCCTTATGTAATTAAACATGAAACTTTACAGTTGAATAGTTACCAACAGTAGTAACACTTGAAACTGTTTTGTTTATCACAGAGCATGACAGTTGTGATTTTCAAAAATGTGATTCATTTTTCCAATAATGACAACCAGATCAGACCCAGACTCTCTCACGTGCATATGACACAGATTTAGTCAAATGCATGACTAGAGGTTTTTATTAGCATGAACGTTTGCTTTCATGCAAATCTGCAGGCATACCTGGCCCTTCTTTCTTCTCCTCTGTAGTCTGTTTTTCATCATCCCCTACCTCGATTGCTACATGCCCTGAACACACAAACAAAATTCATCTTATCATTACTATCATCAAGTCTTATTATGTGAAGTGTGTACTGTATGTGAAATAGCAAATAATGCTTTATAAGCTCTACACTGCACCTTCTTTCTTCTCTTTACGATGTTTATGCCCTCTACCGTATCTTCTCCAGAAATGGCGTCTCTCCTTGCTTCGCTGCTTCAGAGCTGTTTTGGAGTCTGTAATCCACGCGTGGTACACAAACTGTGGAGTAACATAAGCTACAAAAATCAAAGCATCTAAACAGACTTAGCTAATTACATGGGTGAGTTGCAGGCAACATATCACAATTTTTTACATTGCCAAGCCTCAGACTGAAGTCAAACAACCATTTTTCAACTTACTTGCTTTCAACTTTCATAATCTCTGTATCTTCATATCAACAAGCAAAGATCTGATGTGATGTGAAATCTCAATTACATCATTTTTGCAATTTTAAAGATCTTTCTTTCATTTTTGTTAATTTTGATTGTTTGAATCCAGGCAACACAAGCCAACCATGATGGACAATGCCATGACTACAGTTTGTTTGCCCCACTGAGATTGAAGCCACTTCTGAAATTTTGAATAAGCTTACTGGTGAGTGCTTTTGCTTGGTCTGATTACTATCATACAATGGGGCAAGTCAAATGGACTGAACCTAAACAACAACAACAACAAAAAAAAAAAAACACACTACACAACACAGTACAATTCACATACAAATCAACATCAATAAAGGTAATGGCACATCTGAAATACATGCTAACCAAAGATTTTTGCACTTTAAATAAATAAACAAACCAATAAACAAACACAAGATGGCATATTTTACAGAGCTTTTCCATTCCACGCTGCCTCATCTGGGACAATATTTTAGACCCATTTTAAGACCCCATTAACACAACAAACAGCACCATGGGAGGGAAAGGCTAAGCACTGCCAACAGAACACCATAATCTAACACAAGCAACCAGACAGTGGTAGCATAACTCTGGTGTGATACCTTGGCTGCCCTGATAATATACTGCAGGATAGTTTTGGGCAGTTTTATGATAGACCTGGGCAATGCCAGGACAGCTGAGGCAAACTTTCCAATCGCTCGCTGAGGGAGAAGGACAGAGTCAGCCAGAGTTAAAGGGAACTTAAAAAAAAAAGTCACTGAGTAAGTGGGCTAAAAAAAAACACCTCAAGGGTGCTTTTAAAGGGATAGTTTGTCTAAACAGTGCTAATATGACCAAATGCCAACAGCACAAACAATAAGGGTGTAGGTGGTGATTCCAGTGCAACAATGTCTGAATGTTATAATAATTATAATTGATTATATTAACATTCAACAAAGATTCACTGAAATTTGAAAATTTTAATTACCTCCAGTCATGGTTGTATATACAAAGTATTTTTTAAAAATCCAGAACAATAAAAGGAAATCAAGATAAATTAGAAATTTCATGACACAATGAGTCGTTTACTAAAGAATCATCAACAAATACAGTTTTTGTTAGGTCAGATATTTACACTACAGGTACAAGCTGTTTTTTTGGTTAACATATCCCTTTACCAGGCTATGGATATGTACAACACAAGAGATTTCAGATCAATAATGTTTTGTATTACAATTGAATAAACATAAATAAATATGCACAGATTGATATGATGCACATGCTTGACAAAAGGATACAAATAATAAATGTGAATACTAAAAGTCATAGTATAGGAAAATTGAAACACTGTTCTCTTGAGCTATGTTAATGTTAGAACTCTTTGGTCCAAAAGTTGACATGAAAAAAATATGTTAATATGGCCACTCTGGCATTCAGCTGCCATTTTTTTCTCCTCTCAAACCTAGGGTTTGCTCACCTGGAAAGCTGATTTCTTGGGAGGTTCATCCTCTTTTTTCTCTTCCTCTTCTTCCTCCTGTTCACTGTCAGTCTCAAACAGGTAATAATCTCCACTCCTCACCACTAAGAGAGGAAAAGTGTGAATAGTCACCTAATGCACCTAAGTCTCTAGCTAGAACAGTAGCACAGGATAACATCAAATGTGCAGGTTTAAAAGTGTTTAACATGGAGATATTCACAGATATTCAACAGCACACAGTCAATGATGTGATTTACATTAATCTCAGACTTAAGAATCTGTACTGTCTGATTATATGAGCCAAAAATGGATTGCAAAGGAAGGCAACATTTATCCAGTTTTCAACCAAACTTATAACAGTACTCAAGAAAAATCTACAAACCTGGTAAATGTTACTAACACAACAGACACCACAGACAGTACAATTTCAAAACTAAAACTATTAAAGCTGTGGCTTGAAGACAGCATGCAAAAGTCAAGGGAAATGAAAAGAAGCACGCTTGGATTAAAGGATAAACTGGCTTTAAGACACTTTAGCTTTCCTCTTAAAATGACAGATTAAGCCTGGAAATAGTAAGCAACATACTACTAGACATTATATAAGGATTCTAAGTAGTGCCCTGTAACAGACTAAACATGATAACATCATGAATCAAGCCCTGCTTGAAGTTTGTCCTCATATGAAAGAAAATAATGGATCAACATATTTGTCCTCAGTTTCACAGTGCAGGACAGGAATTCGAGTAGGGAAACTGCCTTATGTCCTTGAACAGAAGAGTCATAATATAGAGGGGTGGGATAGGGTGGGGGTAATAAAAGAAATCAAAACATGATAAACCACATAGAAACAGAATCAATTTCTATGGATGAAGGAACAGAAATTATAACAAAAACAATGAAAGCAAATTATGTCTAGCATGATTTATAATAGACAGGACCCCACACAGATGAACTGTTCTGCTTCAAGGTTTCTGAACATTTTGAGAATGTTCAATTGGCTTTTATCTGGACTGGTTTGTAATTTATTTTATACTATTAAGGGGTAGTTGAAATGTTAATTGGGCTTAATATGACAAAGCTAGCTAGCTAGCAATCCAGGTTGAACCATCCATAGTCTAGTACAGTAGAACAATATCACTGTCAGATCAAAACCTTGTAACTAATTTTTTTCATGCATTTTAAACACAATCTGAAAATATCAGCTGGTCTTTAAATTGTGTGAATATTTCATGCTTCATGCAAAATAGTAATTTTGGACCAACAAACAAGGTCCCAAAATTACTTAGGAAAAAATGTAATGTTTATTAACCATCAACTTACAATTAAAGTTGAGAATGTTTTTTTCCTTTTCCTGAAAAGTTACCATTTTGGAGATACAAAGTTTTGTTCAGATGTGACATAAAATATACATGTGAGAGCTATTTTTTAATTCATCTTCATCATCTCTGTATATGAAATCAAACCTTTTATCCACAGACATCAGTTCATTCCGCAGGTGTCTCTATCTCTATTTGTGAAAGAGAGAGACTGCAGTCATGATTCTTAATTTCTAAGAAGTACATGTGACTGGGAAAAATGAACTCTCTCTTTCTCTTAATTGGTTTGAGATTACTTTGAAACACAGCAGAGTGATTCTCAACTGTGGGCTCTGGAGACCTGGTCATTTTTATAATCCATGTCACAACATGGTCAAAAACCTGATACCACCCAGATTTCAACATTTTTCCTGTACTAAGAAGCTTTGTGTTACAAATCTATTTAAGGTACTTATTATTTCATATAATTTCAGGAGTAAACACTTGATATCAGTGGACTGAGTTAATAAATTACAAATGGCACAACGTTCTTCAAAACTTTGTAAGCTTTCATCAAAAGTTTAGAATCACTCTTCTTTAATACAGTCATACGCAACAGTTTGAATACCTCTTGTGAAATCATGCTTTGTTGCTTTTCTAAGTAAAAAATGAACAGATTTTCTACAAGGAACAGATTTAAATATGACATTTACTTGCTGAGTTTAACATAATTGTAAAAATAAGACAAACATAAAACAATAAATGTGCCATAACTTTTGCACGTGCTGTAATTTTTGTTTTATTGGTCCTTCCATTTTGTTAAATTCAGCAAATAAATAGTAGTTACGCATTAAAATGTGCAGAAATGTGTTCTCTGCAGCAGATGTGTTAACTGACTTTCACTTGGAAAATCAATAAAGCATTTCCACACAACTGTATGAACCCATTTCTGTTCCAAATACATTTATAAAATGATTCTAATAAAAACGCTTCTATGCTTCAACCCTACCCTATGTCACAGGTTAGAACTTTTTTGCATGAAGCAGTGAAAAATGATGTATATGTATAACATTCATGAATGTATAACATTCAGAATTAAGAATGTTCCCATAAATAGTCAAATTGTTTTTGAATAAAATAACAGCAATAATATGACGAGTGATTCCAAACTTTTGAACAGTAATGTCTATGAAATATAATATTCATATATATATATATTTACTGCATGCTTTGCCAGTGTTGTAAGAAGCCTTAAATAGATGCAGGAGAAATGTAAGGTCTGGGTGATATGTGTTTGTTGACGGGTCAGTCTCACTGAGCCCTGGTGCAGTATGGGAATCCTCAGTTCTGGTCAAGGACACGAGGAGCACTCAGAGCAGACGAAATGATGATGGTAAACCTACTGGAAGCATGGTCAACCCAAGGCCTCCACCACTGCTTTTTTTTGGCCTTGGTTTTCTCTTTCTCTGCTCCTAAAATAAAATGGTGGCAAGATCATTAACAAAACTGATACCATGTGCACATGCAACAAGTAAGATTATTTTGCTGTGTTTTCTTATGATGTAACAATTTCTAGCAATGTCATTTTTAAGCATTGTCACAGCACACAGGCTTTATCATTAAACAGATAAAATCTTTCAGGACAGAGAAGATGATTCTGTTCAGTGAGGTCACTTTTCGTCTACAGTTTCCACTCTTTGTAGTAAAGGCCAGTCTTTTGATGAGACCATACACCACACACTCAATCCAAACATATTCCCCTTTAATTCAGAGGCCTCCATCATACCATCATCGTCTTCTCCTTCAGGTGGGATAAGGTTCTGCCCGTCTGCAGATTCCTGGGCCATGCTCAGCATCTTCTCCTTCCCCTTCTTAAACTTCTCCTGCCGGGTCTTAATTCGGTCCATCCTGGTTTAATGCATTCACACTCAAAAATATGATTCTGATTTCACAATGAACTCACAATGGTCTAACTGAGCTCTGTGAAGTCACTTTTACTTAGAATTGTTTTATTTTATGTAATTATTTATTCCTTACATACAGTTGTATGCAGAATTGTGGGCATCGCTAGTTAAAAGCCAATGTTTTGTTGATTTTCTAATTGAAAATTTATGAACACACAAATGCACAATTACTGTTTGTTGAATTTAACAAGTTGGAAAAAAGAAAACAAAATGGAACATTTAATATGTTATGATTTATTTTTTCCTAATATGAATTCCTAATATCCTTAAATTTGGCAAATGAATAAAAAAACATGCTCTAAAATTAGCATATTTACATTTATTTGCTGTAGAGGGTGTGTTAACATGTTTTCACTTAAACATAATTTGACCAGGTGTGTTCAAACGTTTGTATATGATTGTATCTTTATACACTGCTCAAAAAAATAAAGGGAAAACAACACAATATAACTCCAAGTAAATCAAACTTCTGTGAAATCAAACTGTCCAGTTATGAAGCAACACTGATTGATTAATCAATTTCACTGCTGTTGTGCAAATGGAATAGACAACCGGTGGAAATTATTGGCAATTAGCAAGACACACTCAATAAAGTAGTGGTTCTGCAGGTACACTTCTCAGTACCTTTCTGCTTTCTGGCTGATGTTTTGGTCACTTTTGAATGTTGTGGGTGCTTTCACACTCATGGTAGCATGAGACGGACTCTACAACCCACACAAGTGGCTCAGGTAGTGCAGCTCATTCAGGATGGCACATCAATGCGAGCTGTGGCAAGAAGGTTTGCTGTGTCTGTCAGCGTAGTGTCCAGAGGCTGGAGGCGCTATCAGGAGACAGCCCAGTACACCAGGAGACATGGAGGAGGCCGTAGGAGGGCAACACCCCAGCAGCAGGGCCGCTACCTCCGCCTTTGTGCAAGGAGGAACAGGAGGAGCACTGCCAGAGCCCTGCAAAATGACCTCCAGCAGGCCACAAATGTGCATGTGTCTGCACAAACGGTTAGAAACCAACTCCATGAGGATGGTATGAGGGCCCGACGTCCACAGATGGGGGTTGTGCTCACAGTCCAACACCGTGCAGGATGCTTGGCATTTGCCAGAGAACACCAGGATTGGCAAATTCCCCACTGGTGCCCTGTGCTCTTCACAGATGAAAGTAGGTTCACACTGAGCACATGTGACAGACATGACAGAGTCTGGAGACGCCGTGGAGAGCAATCTGCTGCCTGCAACATCCTTCAGCATGACCGGTTTGGCAGTGGGTCAGTAATGGTGTGGGGTGGCATTTCTTTGGAGGGCCGCACAGCCCTTCATGTGCTCGCCGGAGGTAGCCTGTCTGCCATTAGGTACCGAGATGAGATCCTCAGACCCCTTGTGAGACCATATGCTGGTGTGGTTGGCCCTGGGTTCCTCCTAATGCAGGACAATGCTAGACCTCATGTGGCCGGAGTGTGTCAGCAGTTCCTGCAAGATGAAGGCACTGAAGCTATGGACTGGCCCGTCCGTTCCCAAGACCTGAATCTGATTGAGCACATCTGGGACATCATGTCTCACTCCATCCACCAACGCCACGTTGCACCACAGACTGTCCAGGAGTTGGCGGATGCTTTAGTCCAGGTCTGGGAGGAGATCCCTCAGGAGACCATCCGGCACCTCATCAGGAGCATGCCCAGGCGTTGTAGGGAGGTCATACAGACACGTGGAGGCCACACACAATACTGAGCCTCATTTTGACTTGTTTTAAGGACATTACATCAAAGTTGGATCAGCCTGTCGTGTGTTTTTCCACTTTAATTTTGTGTGTGACTCCAAATCCAGGCCTCCATTGGTTAATACATTTGATTTCCATTGATGATTTTTGTGTGATTTTGTTGTCAGCACATTCAACTTTGTACAGAACAAAGTATTCAATGAGAATATTTCATTCATTCAGATCTAGGACATGTTATTTAAGTGTTCCCTTTATTTGAGCAGTGTATATTGAGGGACAATGGACAGCATATTACCTTGATGATAATTTGCCATGAGTTAAATTTCATGTCTGTTTGCAGCACAGGAATCATTTTAGGTGTCTCCCCAGTACAATAATAGTGATAAATAAAATGAGGAATACAATTTGTGGACAATATTGAAATTATTGATGATTATTTGTCATAATTGTAAGCCAATTCAGAAAAAAAGGAGTGTCACTGCACTTTAAATAAATTTACATTTTAAATAAAACAAGAAACTTTTTTTCACACAGTAATTTTAAAAAAGCATTTTTCCCCTTCTGATGTCATCTTTGGATTAAAGCAAGGTTGTTAGTCACCATCATGCCTACCTCTGACTCTGCTACTTCACAGACTCTCATGCTCCTAAACTCCAACTCCCAGAATTCAGAGTAGGATCACATGACTCAGAACTCTCAGGTACCAGCCTATCCCAGATCAGCTTCACCTGATTGTCGATTTTCCTCACCTGTGCCTAGGGCTAAATATATTGTCTGTTTGCTCCTACTTTTTTGTGAAGTAGTGCCAAAGTACTGAGTGTTTTCTGCCTGTCTTGTCTTGTTCTTGACTTGAGTTATTTGTGTTTTGACCTTTTTCTGGATGTTCCTTTTGGCTCTCTCTTGGTTTTGAGCTTGGCCTGTTAATCACTGTGAATTTGGATCTCTTGGATAACTTTTTTCATTAAAACCTCAAAACTGTTTTTTTTTTTTTACCTGTGAGCAACTGATTTGTTCTTACTCGTTGCAGTCACATTATTATATGTTATTATATATTATATGCTAAATATGAACAAATGTAGACTCAAATAAATATGCCACTACTGTATGCAGCAAAGCCTTTTTGCCAGAAATCCAAGCCTGTCATGATATGATTTAATGTATCACAGTCAATAAAAACTGATACCCATCATTAAACAATTAAACCAAAAAAAACCTGATAGAAAGATACTTAACTGTGAAGCTGCCCTCTCCATCACACATTAGCAACACTGTACTGGGAAACTGATGTATTTAAGGCATATCAATGCACCTATTCACATATTTCCCTCAACTCAGTGAGAGTAAAATGTTAATCACTCTCCTCAAAATGAGTATTCAAATACCTAATAAACAGGTTTGCCCAATAAAACTGAACAGCTGCTTTCTTTAGTGACTACAGATATTACATGGCAAAAACCTGGAACTGAAATATCAGCACTTGTCTATTAACCACTTTTAACAATCCACTTCAGAGCATATTCCACAGTGTTTAACAAAAATGTAAATGGCTATGATTAGAGTCTCAAATGTCAAAGAAAGTTTATAGACAGAAGCAATATGTAAAAGTATTTTTTTTATTTCTAAACTTTATTATTTCATTTCTCTGCCTTCTGCGCAATGACCGCTGGGATAGGCTCCAGCACCCTCGACACCTCCCCCCACCCCCCACACCCCCCTGATTGGATAACTCAGGGTAATGTTTAGTAGTGTTTGTTTCTCACTGTCTCTTGAGCTGTTCCATGGACTTGTTCTCCTCCTCTAGTCGAGCTCTCACTGCCTTCACTATGGAAGCCTGGAACAGTTCTGCTCCTCTGAGAGACATAGAAAAAGAGAAAAAGAAAGAACAACAGAGCAAGATATAAGATACACTGGGTATAATGCTAGTTTTACAGCATTATGATGACACATTAAAGAATTATAAAAAGGGAAAAGGCAAGTTAAAGAAATGCCCTGAAGAGTATATAAAAGTTTGTGTTTCTTTTATATATGTGTGTATTTGGATGCAGTTTACCTAGAAGCCAGTATCTGTCCAGCGCGGATATCAGCCACCACATGCAAAAAGTAGTAGCTCATGAAGACGCGTCGCTGCAGAAGCAGGAAGCTGAAACAAATGCTGTCCCAGATGATCCCTGCCTCATCCCGGGGCAAGTCACACTCAGCTTTGAAGCCTGGAAAAACACACCAGGTGACATTTTACAGAAAAAACAGTAGCGTCATAGTTTGGAAAATCTTTGCTGTAGTTCAGCAAAAACCAGAAAATGTTGATTGTAGTACAAATAGCATTAGGCAAATAATGCCAGTTTCCAGATGCCTAATGAAAATAAAAAGCAGTGATTAAAAATGCTGTTTGTTTTCTTTGTTGTCTTGTGCCACTCAGTAAAGATGCTTTCAAACAATTTGAGCAGCAACCGAACAAAAGAAAACACTGTCCATGTGGAACATTTCATTCACAACGTTTCTATGAGGGATAATCATAAGTACATAATCAGTCAATAATAAGTGTATTTTCTGCATTAATTTGTAGGTTTTTTACATTGAGTATGTAACATCCCTTAACACTGTGGGTTTATTACTTATTATTCAGTAACTACAGCGACTTCAGTGCAAATTAATTGAGCTATTTTTAGGGTATAGAAGTGTACAATAAAACTCTGGGCCCATTGGTGGGCCCATGGCATAATCAATATCATCAGTATTTTATTAACAATAACAAGAAAAACAGAAAATACAAATGAGAACATTGATAACTGTGTACACAGAAATACTTTAACTAAAGTGGATGTACTTATTTTTTATCTGCACAATGATACAAACAAATGCAACTATATTTAAAGACTTCCGCTTTACATTACTGCTATAGTAAATAATTATCTCCCTAAAAATACGAAATCACAGAACCAGTTTCCCAAATCAGACAGCTCGGGTAGTCAAACAGGTCTGGAAAATCTGAACTCATTTCTACACAACTTTGATGAATAAGGACCATTGAGGCTAAACACTGAGGTTCATACCTGGCAGGTCTTCATATTCTTTGATGGTGCAGGCCAGACTCAGCAATTGTATTAGCCAGCAGAAATTCTTTATCAGTTTGTTGATATAGCCACATGCAAGAATCTGATCAAAACAATGATGAGAAAGTTAGAACTTCACTATAATGTCCAATATTAAATAGGAAATATACACAAAGAATGTCTGTATTTTAACAAGATGTCTTTTTTACATTAAAATTACAGAGATTCAGCACTGCATTATTTGAACTATTTTGTGTCTCACAGAAAATACGTTCTTCATTGTGATAACAAAGACATTGTAGGCTATCAGGAAGTCCCAGTAGTGCAGGATCTTTTTGATTGGTTTAAGCAGCAGCTCTCCCCCAAAGAGCAAGAAGTAGAAGCAGGCCACCAAGTAGCCCATACAGAAGATACTGATGCGTGTGGTGCCCGTGATGAAGATGATGGTGAGGACAAACCAGAACAGGTAGCTGAACACGATCACCTTGAACATGTCCAGATATGACCTGAAACACACCCATACCAAATTAAACGTGTGTACTGAATCTCAAACAACTGCTGACACAGAGTAACAAGTCACTGAATTGTTTTACTGCTTTCATTTACAATATAACATATAAGCTTTAAGTAACTATCAAGCCTAGACATAATCAAGTTGACAATAATTATTTAAATAATGTAATAATTACATCATCTAGTAAAATGCTTAACCATCTAGTAAAAGTAACTGGAAATACATTTAATTTACATTCTGTATAGACATGTTGATGCCTGTCTTTTTCCATTAAAAATCAACACTGCATATGGACCAGAAGTATAAATGTAGCTTATTCAAAGCACAAAAGTCATTTAAAGGACCATAAAAAAATGGTAAAAAATAATGTTGTAAAGCAACTATCTGTCTTTTTATGTCTTATTTGTACATGAGTGTCACATTGACTACAAGGTCGATACCTGGAGCACTTTCCATGTATGTACATAAAGGAGGTGAGTGCTTGCTATCCGGCCTCTAAAAGCTAGTATGTATGGATTTTTATCAGCTGAGTCAACAAAATTATTTTGTGAGTGCCAAAAACAAACAAACAGGAACACAGTCCAGTCCTTTTGATTGTTACTCTGATTAAACAAATCAGTAAAAAGTCCTTAACAATCTGAATCCCATTCTGAATGTGTGGACACAATCACAATAAACAGAAAGATCACAGGAAATTGCAATTACACATGCTGATTCAATTTCCAACTACTCTGGAGCAGGTTTTAATGAGTTAAAGTGGACAAAGTCTCTGAATGTAGCACCAACGATACATAAGATAAAACAGTATCACAGGCTTTGATGAAAAACTAAGTTGTTATGAGATTCGTGTTGCTGATGACTCAGGGTAAACAGATATCTCTCTCTCACCAAGCTCAACTGCCTCATGGAAAGAAAACAAGCCTCTTTGTACTTAAAAGCAGTTTATTGAGTTAAGGCCAAAATTGCAAGCGAGTGAGACAGCGATGGCGAGTTATACGTAACACTATCTGTAATCGGATCCATAAAAGAGCTTTGGAATGAGAACAGATGAAGGGCAACTATGAGTGGTTTTAAGTTTGTCAACAGAAAGCAATTAATAAAAACAGCCCTCTGCTGTAAACATTAACAAAGCAGCTCAAGGGACAGTGTTTACAGTCCCAACAACCATAACAGGGTCCTGCAAAGTGAGGTAATATTCACATATTTTGTGAACTCCAAATTATGTCCACTTTACAGTTTTACTGTTAACCTGGATATGTTGTCATGCACTGAAAAAACAGTGTTTTGCATTAACTCAAATGTCAGTACTAAAATAATTAGTGTTCTGGTTGTCATGACGGTAAACACTCTATCCTTTTAGTTACTTTGTTAATGTGTACAGCAGAGAGCTCTTTTTATTAATCGCCGTCTTTTGACAAACTTAAAACCACTTCATCTTTTCTCATTCCAAAGCTCTTTTATGGATTTGATTACAGATACAAAAAACTCAAGGGACTCTCAGCCTGACACGCACTGTCAGGATATTAATGACATCAGTGCACACTCTCATGCAAACACATAGTACAATAAAATGTTACATATATAATTTCTTTTCTAATATTTGGTCACCTATCTTCTTGCCTTAATAACAGCACCAAACCTGCCAGGTAAGGATAAAACTTTAGCCCCCTCTTCCATAAACTGGGTGCACATTTCAGCCTGAATTTGTGTCTATTTAAGAATTTTACTTGCTATTCCAAACTGAACATTGCAATTGAGGTGATTTTTTTGGTCAGTTAAATTGTCTCAGTGTCCCATCATGTCTGCTGAACGGATCACACAGAGACACCATACAGCTGACATCCTGGAATGTGGGAATGTCTATTCAGGTATGAAACACAAGGTTAGTGGGCTAAAATGTACCAAAATGTATCTCAAGAGACTTGAATGGTCTCTGCCTTTGGGGCAATTGGATGTTTTACCAAATACAGATGACCGAGTCTTTGCTAGGGGAGCCTATTTTTTTAATGTAATGCAGATCTCTCTCTCTTTCTCTTTTACATCTCATGGAATTCCTTTCATTTACCTTCTCTCATTTTTAAATTTTGTATTGCATTATAAGATATGATCATACTGTAAAACTAATACATTACTGTATATGCCTCATTCTCTGAATGTGTGTGGGCTTGCACCTGCAGTGTATAAAGTCTGGCACAGGGTTGTGCACACTGAAAGAGGCAGCATCTAGATCTCGGCAGATCTCCACATTGTCTCCTGCCAACAAACGCACTGCTGCCTTGTTCTCCTCATCAAACACCTGTCGCTGCAGAGAGGCACTCAGCAGCAACATGAAGTCATCTATAGCAGAAAAAGAGAAAGAGGGGGGTGGAGGTTTATATGGGGAGAGGCATGGGGTTGGGGAGAGATAACAATGTGATTTTTTTTTTTTTAATTTTCAGTTACCTACATTTTATCAGCTGATTTAAATGACTGTATTGTTTTTGAGTCAACAATTGGGTCAGTAGCTGTAAAATGTCTGTAATAATAATGACATGGACAAACTGACATAATATAGCTAATACTACATGTAACTAATATTCATAATAACTAATATACTGTGATAGGTGACTGTAATGACTCACAGAGGAGAAACTTAGAATTTGGTTTGGTGTGGAAATCAGGCAGATAGAGCCACTTAATGACGTTAGAACATGTTGAGTTTGGAAATCTCCAAGGGTAATCTGTGTAAATACAAACAAGTCAGTTATCCAAACTGAATTAACCTCAGATAAGCTATAAATATGCATTTAATATGTGAATAATAAAGCTAAGCTGAATATGTACAACCCCATTTCCAAAAAAGATGGGATGTGCAAAATGTAAACAAAACTCAATGATGTGCAAATCAATTAAACTCATATTTGAAAATAATACAAAGACAACACATGTAATGCTAAAACTAAGAAATTGTAAGGTTTATTAAAAAATACACTATACTGCCCTAAAGTATTCGCTCGTCTGCCTTCACACACATATGAACATGAATGAAATCCCATTCTTAATCTATAGGGTTTAATAAGATGATGGCCCACCCTTTGCAGCTATTACAGCTTCAACTCTTCTGGGAATGCTTTCCACAAAGGTTAGGAGTGTGTTTATGGCAATTTGTGACCATTCCTCCACTGCATTCGACACTTTGCATTGCGCTTCATGATGTAATTCTTGGATGCAGCTGCTCAGCCATGGAAACTGATTCCATGAAGCTCTCTATGCTGTTCTTGAGCTAATCTGGAGGCCACATGAAGTTTGGAGGTCTGTAGCGATTGACTGCAGAAAGCTGGCGACCTCTGTGTTCACTGTCATTTTAGGTGGCCTACCACTGAGTTGCTGTCGTTCCCAATCGCTTCCACTTCGTTATAATGCCACTGACAGTTGACTGTGAAATATTTTGTAGTTAGGAAATTTCATTTTGATTCGGCAGACCACGGAACACTTTTCCACAGTGCCTTAGTCTATCTCAGGCCCAGAGAAAGGGAAAGGGAAAGAGAAAGTGGCAGCATTTCTGGATCCTGTTAATATATAAATTCTTCTTCACATAGTAGAGTTTTAAATTGTATTTAAGGATGCAATGATGAACTGTGTTCACTGTGTGGTTTTTAGAAGAAGGTTTTTTTTCTGAGCCCATTGCAGTGTAGAATCAAGTCTGTTTTTAATGCAGTGCCACATGAGGTCAAAGATCTTGGGTAGCCAGTACTGGTTTTCAGCCTTGTTCCTTTTAATTAGATTATGTACTATAGATGATGAAATCCCCAAGTTCTTTGCTATTTTATGTTGAGAAATGTTATTCTTGAATTACTGCATTATTTGCCCACACAGTCTTTCACAGAGTGACAAACCCTCCTCATCTTAACATCTGAAAGACTCAGCCTCTCTGGGATGCTCTTTTTCTACCCAGTGATGTTACTGACCAGATGTAAATTAACCATCAGGTTTTTTTTTTTTTTTTTTTTTTTTTATAAAACAGTATACAACTTTACCAGTCTTTTGTTGCCCCCATCCCAACTTTTTGGAAACGTGTTGCTGGCATCAAATTCAAAATGGGCACACTTTTTTGAAAAAACAATAAAATTTCTCATTTTCAACATTTGATATGTTGTCTTTGTACTATTTTCAAATAAATATTGGGTTTAAATGATTTGCACATCATTGCATTTTGTTTTCATTTACATTTTACACAGCATTCTAAGTTTTTTGGAAACGGGGTTATACTTTTAAAATCTAATGTTTCCTTTAATGTTTCACACAGAAAAGCATTATTCTTCTGAAAAATTAAAACACAAATTAACTGCACAGGCTCACACTAATGCTCACCTTTACAAGCTGCTGGTGGGATGCCTATACACACAAAATACTGGAAGGTGATCATGCAGGCCAGGAAGCAGCAATATTTGGGCCACATCTCAGCAATGGCCTTCCTCCTGCGCCGGAACATCACCACTGCCAGTGCTATGGCATGCAGCATGGAGTAGAAGTCCATCCGCTGGCCAATCACATTCACTGCTAGCAGGAAACACACCTGAGACAGGAACCATTTGTAAATGTCAGCAGCCCTTTACACTGCATGAAGATTTGGAATAGAACAGAAATGGTCCAAAATAAAATCTGGTTACATGAACGTGTATTAAAGCTAAAATAAATTTTCCTTGCTTTTCATTTTGGAGATAAGTTTTATTATAAAGCAACACATGATTTGACATACCTCTACCCCAAACTTGTAGAAGGAGTAGTTGATGAAGTATTTGATGCAGTTGACAATACCATTGTCAAGGTGTTGGCGAGTAATATCATGAAAAATCGTTCTAGAATGGGGAGGAGAGAGTTTGTTGTGTAGCCGAAAATACTCCTGATGTCTGTAGATGGTCACTTCAAAAGCCAAAATGGCCAGTATTAGCAAGTTATTCTGGAAGACAGGACAGACAAGGACTGGTAAAACAGTATGAGCAATGATTTCCCATTCGATGTCTTTAGTATAAATACTACTGTAAACAACTCTAAAAAGAGATATAGGAAGGTTTTCTTTTGTGTAAAAATATCAGCTGTTCCAAAATCAAGCAATGTTTTGATAAGAGTGTATATCTGAATAATAAACATTTGTTTTGATTTATGGAAATAGATTGCCTTGATTCATTTAGATTGTCTTCACTTCTAAGCCCTCTACCAATAGTGTAGACAAAATAAATGATGCCAACACATCTCAAGACAAGTATTTTCATAAATCATTAAAGAACAGGTTTTAGAATATAAGCCTTTTCCTCACCCTCAGATTTATCAAGAGATGTTCGAACTTCTTCAGTCCAACCCAGTTTGCAGGGTCCACTGGCTCAATGTACAGTAGAGACGTATTCATGTAATATATTTCGCGCTGAGAGTAGTTTGCAGGCTGATGGGAAATAAGTAAACAAATTCATGAATTTAGTACATGGATTCAAATAACGGACTGGATTTTAGTTTGTAGAATTAATCTGCTATTACGTGTTTTGAATTAAACCATCAAAAACACCTTTGTTGCATAAAGCAACATAAATATATCTACAGGTCTGTTCAAATCTCTAAACATCAGGCACACACCATTGTGCACTTTCTGGAATATGTTTCTGGTCTTATGGTCTGTAGCTGGTACAACATTTTGCAGATGATGATGACACAGGTCCACACGGTGCAGATACTGGAGGCCAAAGGGCGTAACTGACGGTAGGGCAGAGCGAAGGCCCACGAGGCCAGAAACACGTAATTCAGCAGAGACACCTGCAAACACCACAGAATTAGGGCAGGGCTGGGTAGTAATGGAATACACATAGCGGTGTCATGTAATCAGGATACAAAAAAAAGGTAACTTTTTTCTTTTGAAGGTTACAGGAGTGAATTAATATGGAGTTGTCCCCCTTTGTGACTGTAACAGCCTCCATTCCTCAGTAATGGTTTATCACACAATTATGGAGTGTGTCTGTGGGAATTTGTGGCCATTCAAAAGGCATTCGTAATGTCAGGCACTTATGTTGGACAATAAGGCCTGGCTTGCAATCAGCATTTAAATTAATCTTAAATATGTTCATTAGAGGCAAAGTCTGGGCCCTGTGCAGGCCACTGGAGTTGCTCTTCACCAAACTCATGAAGCACCAGCAGACGCATGTTTCTTGTGCTGATGTTGCTTCCTGAGGCATGTTGTAGTTAGTAATGTAACAGCTGTTTTTATGTGCTACGCACTTCAGCACTTTGCAGCCATGCTCTGTGAGTTTAAGTGGACTAGCTCTTTGTGGCTGAGCTAATGTTGCTCCTTGACGTATCCACTTCACAAAAACAGGACTTACAGTTGATAGTTGGTGCAGATCTAGCAGAACCAAAGTACATCTTATACAAAAAAAGGTAACTTTTTTCTTTTACAGTTACAGGAGTGCGCTTGTTAGCAATAGGTGTGGCTGGAACACCTGAAATAATTATGAGGTGTCTACATGCTTTTTGCCACACGGTGTAGGAAATCCTAGTTCATCTGAATGCAGTTTAAAGGGTAAAGTAATGTAAAGCGCAATATACAATATTCTAATATAGACATTTAGATTCCAAAATATGCATTCTTTCCTTGAATACCCGATTAACATCACCAAAATGTTTGACATTTTCACCTGGAAGCGACTGGAGGAAAATTTCATACAGTAATACAGGCGATTAAAATACACCAAAGTTTTCGATTTGTATGTTTCAAAATAGTCCTAGAACTGAAATGGTATAAAAATTAATTACTGATTTGAACGTTCTCAAATTAATGTATCACACACTACCCTACAAGCAAGCATCAGTTAATTATTTGTTATTAATACGTCAGAATGAATCAGCCAGCCATTACCTCTGTAACAGACACAAGAATGATGTACGAAGACACAATCTTGATGATGTGGATCTCCAGAAGCCACCATATGAAAAGCTGCAGTTTGTGGAAGTACTCCAGGAATTTCAAAAACAACACAGTCAGACGATCCACCACCAAGTGCCACTTGCTCTTCAGATCTAAACACAAGCAATTAGCTTAGGGTTATTGGCAACTGATTAGCATCATCGTAGTTGATGACTGTAATCAGTTTCACACAGATCTGTGTGGAACACTCTTAAAAAGAAAACCTTTAAAATGAAAAATCCTGCTGAATGATCCTCAGGTTTGTTTACGATACAAAGGAACTATGCCAACTTAGAATCAATTCTGGAAGCTTCAGTACAAGCTGTGGCAGTACACAGTGATAAAATAACTCATAAAACTTGTAAAGTGCACATAAACTACCTAGAACAGCCTGCAGTGCTCCTCTCACTGAATTGTTTATTACTTTCCTTACCACCTTCTGTGGTCAGCATAACAAACGCTGTTCTTGCTTTGTATGGTTCATAACATACACTATAGAACTGAATCAGAGGAATGAACAGAGCTTTTAATGAAAACAAAATAGACACTATGCAATTATACCTGCGGGGGAGTGCTATACTGCAGTGGCTAACCATGACTATTAGTCTTTGTATGCTGTAACATTAATATTACCTTTCACTGGAACTAAGGGGCCTCGGTCCCACCCATTAGAAATCAAATGTATTTGGCCGATTCCTCTGTCAGTTTCCAATTATGTTAATTAGGCCTTAAGACCAGCTCCTGAAAGAGATCACTTGGCAGCAGTACAATTGGACGCTTCAAGACTTTAACCCCTTCCAACCACGGGGCAGTCGTGGGCTGGAGGTTAGGGAACCAGCCTTGTGACTGGAAGGTCGCCAGTTCTATCCCCTGAGCCGACAGTACATGACTGAAGTGCCTTTGAGCAAGACACCTAACCCCCAACTGCTCCCCAGGCGGCATGGATAGGGCTTCCCACCGCTCTGGGCAAGTGTGCTCACTGCCCCCTAGTGCGTGTGTTCACTAGTGTTCACTAGTATGTTGGTGTTTCACTGCACAGATGGATTAAATGCGGAGGTCTAATTCCTCTGTGTGCAAAACACAGTTGGCTAATGGTGCTGAATTCAATTCAAATTTAATTCACCCTTTCCAACCAAAACTGAAACTCCAACTCAAAAATGAAACAAGAGTATTACTACAACAGTTGCAGAATTTATATACAACACGCATTATTAAATAAACTTGAATAAATGATTAAATGATTATTTCACAGAAATCAGAACTCATTAGAAGTTCCTGAGGGTTCCCTACTGCTGTAACATGACACATTCCACAAAGGCAAATCTGTATGCAGGTATTGCTGCTTAACAGTATCGTTCAGTTCACTGATGCTGTACTGAAGGACAGTATCTTAAAGTAAAAGTAAAGCTTGCATAAAATCTGTTCAAGTCCTAGGTCTAGTCCTGTGACATACAGCTCTCAGCCCTTCAGCACAGTTAGAACAGTGGGTGAATACCTGAGCTTTGTTCTGATGGGATTTCTGGATCTGTAGCCATGCTGCACTGTTGACTCCCGTCATGGCTGGATAGGTGAACCGACCCCTCCTCCTTTTTCTCCTCCACTATGGCCTCTACCACTAGCACCTCTTTCTCTCTCTCCTCTTTCAGTAAGGGCTCAGGGGAGGAGCTCATCATGGTGAGGTCTGCCAAGCTCCCATCCGGATGGGCAAGTCTGTACATCAAAATTTTTTTATTTTTTTATTTATTATTATTAAAGAATGGGCAGACATAGTTGTCTATTTATAAGAGCACTAACAGTTCATGTTGTCTTCTGTTATAAATCACAGATCATTCATTTATTTATTTAGCATTGACAATAATTCCATAATCTGACTTTGAATATTGAAAAAAATAATAAAAAGATGGATTTATAGGTTAGTGCCTTTATAAATATCAAACAGCTGGATTTGGGTTCTTTTGTACAAGCAGGGTTTGGGTCATGGATGCTGTGAGTCCAGAGTCTTCATAGCACAGCGGGGAAATATTGGTGGTTAAAAGCATTTCAAAACAAAACAAATGCTCATTTCTGTGCCACAGGTTGTCAGTCATAGGTCAAATGTACTGGGTAGAAAGTAAAGAAACTGCAGCAATCTCCGTCAGAATTACGGGCATGGTCAACGATGCTCAAAATATCAATGAAGAGCTAAAGTAGAGCAAAAAACAGCAACAGTGCCATAAGTGCTGTCTCCTCAAGTGATAGAGGGTCAGGTGGTTGAATGCTTGCATGGCATGGCTGCATGGCAGTGTAAGTTTTTTCTGCACTGCCTCAAATTCACTTACTTGCTCTGAGGAGGGGGGATTCTTTGCTTGATGCTGTTACAAAGGCAATAATTTATAGTAGGAACATATAAACATAGAAAATCAGAACAACAACAGAGGAAAAGATCAGGATTCAAATTAGGGCTGTCACAATTAATCAGTGAAATTAAAAAACTCTAACATAAATTCACCAATTAAAATGCACCTTCTTGATGAATCGGCAATGATTAGTTGAAAGGGTTTGTTGATGATGCCTATTGTAAATTCATCTATTGACTGTCTTATAGTAAGTATACATTAACATACAATTTTTTAAATGATTTTTTCATATAGTAGATTTTTTTCTTGTGTATGCTATGCATAGTGTGTTACTGTTCAAAAAGTCAATAATATTAAGTACATTTTTAATCAATCATCTGAATATAGCTCATTTACTAATATAATCGACAGTGACAGTCTTAATTCAAATATGAAACCACAAGGTTATACAGTAGAATAATTCTGCAGAACAATAAGACATCATCAGAGATTATCAATGGGGGAAAAGGGATTGGGACCATGGAAATAAATGTATACATTCTTTACATGCTGAGGAAAGGAAAGGATTTTGAATGCAGTGGAGAATGAGAAGGAGAAGGCTATAGAGAGAGATCACTGTGGGTCAGGATCAAAGGTCTCTTTACTGTGCCAGGGACTGAAAAACAGGATCATTCATAAACAAATAGATGAAAACATTACTTAACTGCTGCATTCATTTCCAACAAACAAATCATTCACAAACTCTTATTCGGTAGAGAAACAGGAGCAAACATTTTTGAATAGTTGTACAAACTAGCAAGTGAAAGTGGGGGAAAAAAAGGTTTAAAGGAAAAGAGAGGGAGGGAAATTCACACATTTGCAGTGCGGAAGGTCCATGGATGCTGTAGGACAAGAGCAGTCACCCACCTATCCATAATCAGACAGATACGAGCACTGACTTTGGCATGGCTGTGGAACCAGTGCCATGAAAGATGGCAAGGAGAGATGAGAGCAGAGGATTGGTTAAGATGGGTCCAGGACATACATGAGAAAAGGTCACTATTTGGATAAGAAACTCTTAAAATATAAAACCCTGAATACACAGAATAGTGACCTTGTGCTACAGAATTGATTCTAACTGATATAATAGGACAAATAAGAGCTGATATTCTGACTCCACCCTCTGTGCTACATTATTTATATTATGACTATGAGTGGCTGTAGTTTATATTAGTTTAGAAAACTGAAAGCTAGCAGTCATTCTTGAAAATGATTATCAGTCAGTAAAGCACCGTTTAACTAGAACTACTGGAGTCTGTTTAAAGTTTGACCATGTGAAATTATATTGTGTTTAGTTGAATTGCAATGAAATAGGATAAGTTATCAGAGTTTTTAGCCCCTTTAGTTTGGATCTAAAGACAGATTTCCAAATACACCAGCAGATAAAAGCAAAGAAATAAAAAGCATGATGTTCTTAGGAACACAAAGAAAGTGAAAACGGATTTATTCAGGATCTCTTTAAAACTGCCTGTCTAAAAACTCCCCATAGTACTGTTGTAGGCCTCCTGACTATGAAGTTCTAACAAGACCAGTGCACTTATCAACAACAAACAAATCTGTTGTGGAGTAGCTCCTCACCTATAGATGGCACTGTCCTGTTTGGCAGCCACAGCTTTGAGGTCGGTGAGCTCAAGAAAGTGCTCATGGAAGTAATGCAGGTGAAGAATGCATACTAAAAGGAAAGAAGTAGGGATGAAGATCCGGGTAAACAGTTCACCTAAGGAAAACCTCTCCAAGCCCAGATCATTCAGTCTGCAGAAGAGAAAGAAGATAACATTTATTATCTTTTCCCTGTATTTAGTACCCTTTAATTTCAAGTACAGCAGTAGCAACCACATTTTTGTGGTATTAGGTTTCGACTTTTCTACAATCCTCTGTGAGGATTGTATGGATGCAGCATTTAATATTCACAAGATGACGATGTTACACTACAGCGGTTGGCGACTAAGGCTTTTTCTTGCTAAAACAATCACCGTTTTCAATGGCACCAACAATTAGCCTCATAGAATGACTGCAGCTATAAATATTGATATCAATATCAACATTTCATCATTTTTATAGAAAGTGGGTACATATCTTATTAATGCAACTTCTGAATGTTGTCGCATTTATTTGTTATGTAAAGAATGTGATATAACAAAGCTCAAAATATAATATTTGATATTTTCATTTAGCATAAAATGTACCACAAACTACAATTTATAGTGAGAAAGTGAGAAAACACATGAATAGAAATCAAAGTCACTCGGGAGTCACGCTTCATCATTACTCTAATTAAACAAGTCAAAAAGCACTTAGTGATTTAAACTGCACTCTGAAATAAACACAGTGCACCCAACAAGAAAGGAAGCCTCATGCATATTTTATATATAGTGATAGAACTACTGTCTGGCGGTAGATTTAAATGTGCAGCTTTCCTTGTCTTTTTGGTCCCAGTATCAGGCTCAATGGCTGCATGTGGTTATTTAAAGGATGAGAGAAGAAGATTGACCATATGGATGAGTAAATGTGAATAGTCTTGTATTAAATGTTATTGTGTCCTTATACCAACATTACCTACAAAATAATATATACTGACCATATGAAATTCTATTGTGATTAGTTGAATTACAACATAATTTGAACATAGTAAGTTATCAGAATTTTTAGCCCCTTAAAATTGCATCGAATTATTTTCAGCCCGTAAAAGTTTATATACCAAATTGCTGCTGTACTCACTTAGCTACACTTATGCCTGTAATGTTGGACCAGATGGGTATAGAGGCCTCAAACTGGCAGGTGTAGATAAGGATGACTACCAGCATGGTGTACACCACCACCGACATCCAGAAGTACTTCAGGATCCTGCGCCACCACTCGTAATGCACCTGGGGAAGAGAGGGCCAACTTCATATCTAAAGCATGTGATGGTGAACAGTAGGAACCAGTCTAGAGTTTTGAACATTACAGACCTCCATTACATGAGCAATCATATTACAAATGCAAGTACAATCTTGAACTTTTAAGCAGTACCTGATAGAGGGCTACACAGAAGAGCAACAGCATCATGTAGATGATCTTGTACATTACGATGCGTCCCTCGAAGCTGACAAAGAAGAACATGCCGCCACAGATGTAGATCCAGTACTTCACCAGCATGGCCATCACAAGTTTTCCCACAACCTGCATCAAGTCATTCTCCCCGCCATCCTCTTCCTCTGGCTTCTCCACCTCTACAGCACAAAACATTTTTTCTCATTCGTTATATGACAATGCATTTTAAGGGCAATGCATACAATATTTATATAAAACTAATAATTGGTGTATAACACATACATTGATGTATATATGTATACAATAAATACCATAATTTTTTCATCATCATTGTATCATAATAATATACTTCAAATATGTTAAAATGCTTCAAATAATATTTTCAATATTTTCAGTTTAGTAAATAAATAGAAAATTAAGCAACCATATTCTTTGGATGAACATTTTTTTACCACATCAGACATCAACAGATACTACAATCATTTTTAGTACTGATCAACAAATTCTGATTTTGAGTACTAATCAGCAATTTCAGCAAATGTATGCAGAAGGGAGGAGCTTTAAAATGTTTGCCATTTTGGACATTCCGACAAACAACTGACATTAGTGTTTATTTAAGTATTAAGCTTAGTATTTCTCCTTAAGGTAACATGCTTTTATCAAAAAAGTAGAACGTTAATTCAGAATAGTGTTTGATTAGGGACGGTTTATATGTCTGACATGATGTAGGCTACAATGTGAAATATGTGATTTGTCACACATTCTGTTTATTCTTGTAGCTGTACAAAGAATCTCATTCTATGTTCTCAGACAAAAATACAATATTTTGCTGTGTTTGGTCATTTAATGCACTGAGCAGCACAGTACAAAGCAACCTTTGATCATGTATGGAGACCATCTCACCTTTCTTTTCAGAGTCAACTGTAACTTCAGAAAGAGGTGCTTCCTCTTTCAGTCTGTCCTGCCGTTCAGTCAGGGTCTGATGCAACAGCAACCAGAAACTCAGCAGACACAGCACCTACACAGGGTTTACAAAGTACATACACAGACAGAGTCATTTCCCAAAGCAGGTAAGTAAAAGAATACATTAAGAAAAAAAAAAATCACTGGATACTGCCATTTCTACTTCCCGAACAAAAAGAAAGGAAATGGACACCATCTTTAACGGACAACACAATTATACAGAACATACTCAAGAATACATTATTTAATCTTGCACACAACCAACAGGTTAGAACTAACACTACAATGGTGTTCTTCTTAGGATATCCTGCAATGTACCTCTTTTTTTAACTGCTGTGTTTGTGCCCATCACTAAGCAAAAATGTTTAAAAGAAAACTTCACCTTATGCTGGTCAAGTTTTAGGAGAAAAAAAAGGCTGACTTTTCTTTCGTTGGGTTTGGAATGAGTCTTTCTATTTTTACCTTAGAGCCGAGAGCAGTGAAGGGCACATCCATTTTGGGGAAAAGCCCGGGGACCTGCTTTAAGTGCTCAAAGCTCCAGATATACTGCAGCACCAGCAATAGGTTGCCATAGGCCACCATGAAGGGTGAGCTCAGCATGGCATACTTCCTCCTATCTCGCACCATCCATAAGGCGCAGGACCACAATAGGAAAACAAACGTCAACCAGCTCACGTATGTAATGCTCCAAGCCTAAGAGAGAAGAAGAGAGAAAAGAACAGACAATCAAATTTGCACAATTTTCTGCTTTTTTCTAATGTAGTTTGTCTCTTCAGGCAGTAGAACTACAAAACTAATGTAATTAGTAAGTAACGGAAGCCTATTAACAGCAATCAACATTGCGCAAACTGCTTGCCTAAATTATCACACATTTGTCTCAACACAAGTAGCAAAACACACTAACTCAAACTGGCTTATGTGTTTTCTAACACTACGTAACTATGTTCTCTAAAAATCGACAAAGGTATGTTGCATAGCTAAAAACTGATGTTTCCAAGCCTGAATTTTGTCTTTGTCTATGTTTACAGATAGCAGTTTGTCAGGTACGGTCAAAACCACATAAACAAATCTTCTAGACATTACTTAACAACTTGATGGAGTCTGAGGCAGGTGTGTGACTGGCTGATTGATTCATTTGGTGGAACTGAAAAAATTGTATCAACTGGATTTAAACTTCATAGGCAGGATTTTTGAGTTGCTCTCTGCTGGCAGTTTGAAAAGTTAAAATGGCTGGTGTTACGCATCTCTGAGGACGGCATGTGCTAACTTTACCTTTAAAGTTAAGTTACCCTTTCTTAGTCCCACAACAGGGACATTAACCTCCCCCTGATCTGTGCAGTGAAACCCATACTCTCCATTCACACTAGTGAATGCACACACACACTAGGGGCAAGTGAGCACACTTGCCCAGAGCAGTGGGCAGCCCTATCCACAGCACCCAGAGAACTGTTGGAGGACCTTGCTCAAGGGCAATTCAGTCATGTCCTGTCAGCTCAGGGGATTGAACCGGCAACCGTCTAGTCACAAGGCTGGTTCCCCAACCTCCAGCCCACGAGTGCCCAACAAATCAACAATAGCAACAAACAAACAAACAAACAAATAAATAAACAAACAAATAAATAACATGCAACCTAGGCTTGACTTTTCCCAATAAACATTAAGACTTCTGACATACTCACCATCATGGCAATGAGAGCGCAGACATAGCTCTGCTTCATGATGAACCTAAAGACTTTGGCAAAAGCTCCAGGGCTGCTGGACTGCTCACTGTCTTCCGTCTTCTCCTCTTCCTCTTCCTGTGGCACCTCCACTACTTCATATATCTCTCCATCTTTCTGGTCTGTGTTAAATGGTATACGACCACCATTATACATAGTCACAGACTGTTATTAGATGGATAGTTCAACCCACAAATAGCAGTTAACTGCTGGCTCTACCTCTACTGCTAGCTTTATGCACTTCTAATAATTATAACATTTCATCAGTCTGTTTATATGTATGTTTTAATACAGTAATCATAAGGCAACATCCATAAAATGCAAAATATGTGACAAAAAACTCATTGTTTAAAAATAAATATGAAGAATATGAAATTACGACATTAGTCTCACCATCAACAATATTGGTGTGGTCCACTTTATACTTAGGAGTGGAGTAGAGGTCTAAGCTGACTGGTCCATTCTCTGAATTCTGGGTGGAGACATAGCCAAAAGATGTCCCATTGGAGTTCACTATCGCTGCCTGTGAGGTAAGTTGGCAGAAAACATATTTTTTGCTTTACACTTTTATCTTTCATGGTTATCCAAAATAAACAAACCCATCTACTTAATCTGTTTATCCTAATATTAAGCTATATGATAAGTGTATATTCACACCAGACAACTAAAAAGATTCAAAGATCCAGCAGTATTTATCCACACATTGTGAAAAAAGGCACCTCAACGTTTAATAAAAGCAATTATAGGTGTCTAAAACACTGAATTTTTAATATTATAAATGTCTAGTAAAGGCAAAACTATAAACAAATATATCAAATTCTTCCAACAAGCCAAGTGTACACCACACGACTTACACAATCCAACAGACTGCAAAAACAGAGAGCATGTCACACTTAATGTCAGTCTTTTACAGAATTTCTTGTTACTATTGTGAGAGAGTGCACATTAGATGACTAGGCAAACAGATGGTATTACATGCAAGACAAGTACAGTCCCAAATAAGAAAAAAGTTGGGATTGTATGTTAAATTAAATTTTAGCTTGAAAACAGTTATTTGTAAATAATTTTTGACCTGCACTGAAAACAATGTAACAGTACATTATTTGATGTTTTACTTCATGACAATTTTATTTTTTTAATAAACACTTGATTCAATTTTGATTCTTGCAACATATTAAAAAAAAGTTGGGACAGTAAACCCTTTACCTCTTTGTAATGTTGCTATTTAATTTCACAACACTTAAAAGATGTTTAAGACTGAAGATACCTAGCGTTTCAGGTGTAATTTTGTCCCATTCTTCCTGTGAAATGGTTTTAAGGTGTGCAACAGTATAAGGTCTTTGTTGTCACATTTTCCATTTTAAAATGTGCCACACATTCTCTATTGGTTTAACTGGTATTTGACACTATGCAGTGCAGTGACACCATTGACAATGGTGTGTCAAAGAAATCTTGAGCCCATGTGTTTATATCTCTCATAGATGAATGACCATCAGAAAGAACCGTTATCCCGCTCATGCATTTGATGGCAACCTGGCGAACCTCTGATACTAAAGGACTAGGTCTTTCCTGCATGCTGCTGTTGTATCAAATCATGATTATAATCACATGTTGACATCACCGCTTTCAAATCACATCATTATTTAACTATTTTACCTCATTACTAGCCCTAAATTGCCCCATCCCAACTTTTTTGCAATGTGTTACAAGTCTGAAAGGCAGGATTGGAGGAATATTTACAAAATGAAACTGACCAGGCAAAACATGAAATATATTGTGTTTGTACTGCAATGAAATACAAGTCTAACTGTCTATAATTTGGCTTTTCTATATCGTCCCAACTTTTTGTGATTTGGAAGCATAAACAACAGAGTGCAAGAAGCGTAGCAGAAACTCAAAACTTCGGATGGATGAGTGTTTGCGAAATGCCAGTACCATTGACAATTTGTCAGAACAGGTAAATCTGACTTAAAATCGGGGTTAACAATTCTGTAGTGTACACCCACCTTAATGCAACACCACTAAAAATCATGCCACAACAAGTGCACTATGGGCAACGAAATTATATAAGGACAGAATCAATTGTGGCGTAACATCTTTGGGCTTAAATTTGTCGATACGCACAGTTTTCAGAACACTTGGGAAAACCACAAATGTGCTCTAACCTCAGAGGTGCTGTAACCATCCTGAGTGGACAGTAGCTAGAGAGAGAAACAGACATAGAGGGAGATGGAGAGAGAAAAAAAAAGAGTGAGGTGAAGGTATTGACCAGCAGAAGAGGGTCGATGGCATTACTCTGTTCTCTAACATCAATGCAAAGCTTGAACAAAGAGGAGTAGCCTATAGCGATTAGAGACCATCACTGACTCGCTCCTCCCTGAGCCAAAAGCTTTCAGTCCTGCTGAGGACAGCTGAAACCCTGCTGTTGGAATAATACGGCTGCCATCTACTGGCGCATGGCCAAAGGCTACGACTCCTAATATCTATCAAGAGCTACTAAGACACTTTCACCCCCCAGTTTATGTGTTTTGATATTCTCTTTTGAGGCACTTGCCACTTTAAAAAACATGAAATTATTAATGTTCATGAAATTATTAAAATGTCCACCATTTAAAGAGCAACTCTTATGCTGGCTATTTTTGTAAGTAAGAATGTACTGCGTCATGCCAGAGCTTTAAAAAAAACATTATTTACCATTTCAAGTCATTTCAGTGAGAAAAATGAGGACAAACCAGGTCAATGACATTTTTGGTCTGATATCAAATGGAGAAAGGACTCATCCCCAATGACTGCTGTTGCTGATGAAGTACAGTATTAAAATATTATATATTTTATATATGGCTGACTCCAGTGAAACTTTTACATTTATAGAGTTGGTAGAGGCGAAAGATGAAACATTTGTTTGTGAAGCCACCATAAAACCATGCAATTTTAAAACACACACAGTTTTTTCCCCTCAGCATATTTCAGGTGACTTTACTGAGTTGAGACAAACATTTATTAAGTGAGCACTAGCAGCTAAAGCAATTGTATATATATTAAAGCAATATATATATACATATATATATATATATATATATATACATATACATATACATACATACATACACACACACACCTTACCTAAGCTCCAGTTTATCGGTGTCCACAGAAAGAAAAAGCTCCAGTGCTCCAGTCTGGATTTGATATTGTCCAAACCTTACAAACTTCTTAAAGATTTTTGATCACAACAGAATGTTTTTAGTAGATTGTGCGTTTCATCTCAGCCTATGTTATTATTAGAAGCCAACCACTTTTAACCAATTTCACAGTCTCTCAGCAGTGTGCGCTGAAGAATGCCTTAGCTTCTTACACAATCTTCAACAGCAAAAGTTGGTACTGCTAACTAACTTATAGTGGAGGTGTTTGTTTAAATTTTGTCCTTAATGTTTGTACAGAAGGCTAAAATGTATTATTTGATAGCATGACTGGTCTTCTTTACTATTAATCCATTTACAGTGAGCGCACATTACTTACGTTTTTCTCCTCAGTCTTCTGATGTGCCATCCACCACAACTGCCTCCTCCTGTTTGCTGTTTGTGCATCACTGTTTTCATTCACTTCCTCTTCCTCATTCTCCTATAAATAAGGGAATAATGAAACAAAAAAAAGAATTATGCCTAATGAATTCAAATTTAATACTGCCAGTATTTACCTCTGAAAATGTAACTTTACAGAAGGAACAAATGTTCCTAACTCAACGTATGTTGTTTTTTTTTTTTAAAAAGAAAAAACAAAAAACACTTTAAAGTGATGGCACAGTAAAAAGAGCATTTGAAATAGTGCAAAGAAATTAAAAATGAATGAGGTTCCTGAGTTTTTATGACTAATTCTTTATGTCTTAAAAATAAAATAATAATATTGATAAAAATATGACTCACAAAATGTTAAATAAGGTCAATCTCGCTGGATGAAAACAAAATGTTTTATAATTATATAGACATCAACATTAATATTGACTGCTTTCCGGAATGGCTTCCCTGTATTGTCACCTACAGATTTAGAGTGTAATAAGATATGATCACTGCTAGCTTTCCAAACTGTAAACAGAGAAACACTCAGCCCACAGATCAATACATTCTCATACATGCAGCTTTTTAAAGGACATGGACTATTGACCACTCTATAAAACTATGTACTGCAGGGCTGTGTAGCCATAGGGGGGATAGTAGGGAATACTGCTCTGTTCTTGGACGCTAAGCAATTGATTTTGGATTTTAGCATTTTTGGGACAAAATGTCATGCTATGCTAATTTTACATATTGTTACAATGGCTCAAAGTTTGTTAACTAAACATGTTACAATTTACTGCACTACCAAATGAAATCCATGCTAAAGTCTTGTTAAGACAATAAATTTGAGTGTACTGATTAGACATTCTAGTGATCTTATAGCATCTCTGCTACTTCACAGCCACTACTACAGACAAATCGTATTACTGTGTCTTCTACTCTGCAAGTTAATAATGCCACCTGCTTCCAGTTAATAATGCCAGACTACACTCTTCAACCATGCAGACATTTCAAAAAAAGGAAAATTCATTCCAAACCCATTCCAATTGTCATTTGGGCTAATACTAATGATGGTCAGTAATCGATTAATCAGTCCCTTATGATTTCAATTAATTAGTTAACTGTGAAAAGAAATTATGTGTTAGGTTGTTAGCAATTAGCTATAAATATTTAACATTTTACACAATACAGTCCATACCGAAACAGCTTTGTTGTCAGCTATGTGAAGCACACAGTCCTGCAGCATTCTCAACAAATAATTTTCTAAATCCAGAAAAATGTAACTTTGGCAACAGAGTAGCATAATTTTACTGCAAACAATGTGTTTCGGGTGTAGAACTCCAAAGTATAATTCATCCCATCAGCAATGTTTTTCACTTTTCTATTTATTAAATGAAAACAGCACCAGCTAAAAAGCAGATGATGACTGCAGTTGTAGTATCTCAGTTGCTAACCATGCTGAGCCTAATGCAGTGCACTCTCTCAAAGATTCTCAAGCATAGTGTCAGCTCAGTTTCACACAGTTTACATGAAACCGTCTTTTTAGGTAATGTTAAAGTGAATACATCTCACATTTTTTTCACTTTTTGGGTCATACACACCTGCACGGCTTCCAATGCCTGCATTTTAGTTGAGTGATTTAATATTAGATGGAAAAAAGTAGGTGTTGTGAGACCAATTATTCTTTAATAAAATTATCAGAGATACTGATGTAATTGATTTGTTGCTACAACCCTACTTGTGATGAAAAGACTGTGTTACTCTAATGGTATTCAACTCTGGTCCTAGAGCTCTACCACCCTGTAGTTCTGGCACACCTGTCTTATTCACATGCCAGAAACTAGATTAAAACTGTTTAGGCTAATAGATATCCAGTAGCAAATTTTGGCTTGCCTGTTATATCAACATATCTATAATCACAACTCCTTATGAATGCTGTATATGGACAATATTTAATTTACAGGACAATAGGAAAGAAAAGTAACATTAGTCTTAACCGTGATCATGGGATCCTGCAGCCAAAGACGGATCAAGGTGGCCAGTGTGTAGTACAGTACCAGGAGCATGATGGGATTGACAAAATGGTACCACTTCAGGTTGGAATTCACATTGAACCTCCAAGTGGAGACACAGTCTGTCTGAACTATAGAGGAGATGCCAAACACACTGGGGAGAGAAAAAGAGAGAGAGAGAGATCATGATTTTTGAGCAAACCTTTTAAAGCATTTTTAGGCAAAGTATTTTCTCTATTTTCCTTTGCAGTGAATCATCAGAGCCAGTTCTACACAGACATGAGCCTCCATCCTGATGATGTCACTTCCTGCTAAACCTTCTTCCTGTACTTGTGAATGGTCAAGTTCCATGGCTCTATTGTGAATGCAAACAGGATATGATGTGGGAAGTGGCGTCTGTCGACAATCTCTTTCAACAGTCATGTAGACCAAGGCCAAGACTCTGTCGACAGCCACAATTAGGCCATGGGACATGGGACATGGGACATGGACACACCTACTGTGTAAGCTGCCACAGTGAGCCAATATGCCCGGGGAACAGGGTGCCACCTCCAAGATGCATAATTTCCATAAGAGGATTACATGCAAAAACATCATGTAAACAATTTTCACATAGGTGATGCTGAAGAAACATAATATTCTGCAAATCTCACTGGAGCCACCACAAAATTTAGTTTTCTCAGATGCCAGACATACAGTATAAAGACCCAGTGAACAATGGAGAGTTATATCAGCCTCCAACGCACACTGTAGGTGTTTATTTAGCACCAGTGATTGCATGTAGTTTTCACATCACCTAGTTTAGCATCATGCACATAATCGTCAGGCTCATAAACTCCCATCACTGCATTTGCTGATGAACAATGCGAAGCACTGTTCCATCAAATTGATATCTTTTTATAAGGGGCCTGAGATTAGACCAAATGAAAAGGAGGAAGTGAGGGTCGTCCAAGATGATGCAGCTATACTTAGAAGTAATGGCCTTATTCTTCCAAGGCAACTGAATTAAAGCTCCTGAAATCAATTTGCAAACAGTGAGTCAAGGACAACAATACAAAGGCACAGGGAAAGTGCTGGGAGTATAGAGAGACATGAGCAACCCAATCAGAGCATGGCTTGGCAGTATTATGGGAAAGGTGGGGAAATTTCAGAATACCTCACACAGACAGAAATATTGTGGATAATGAACTAATAGTTAAGAATAGATGCAGTGAGGCTGTAACTTCAGAGTGACAAAGATCACTCTAGAAAAAAGCCTCTGAAAATGAGGGATGCTTGATTTCTCTCTGCTCTTTAAATATTAGCACATTAGTCCCTGTGCTGACAGGTAAGCAGGCACCTTCAAAGGTTATTGAGCATGAGAGATGGAAATTAGCGCATGACAAGGAAAAGGAAAGAGTAATGCCAGCAAACAGCACTCTCATATCATTAGGTAGGGTTTTTTTAACCATTTATGCTACCAAATGTTTACATTTGAATATTGTATTCCCAATGGGAATATATATATAATGTTATTCTGTATAAACATGGGCACAAGGAAGCTCTAAAGGTGCTCTGATAACCTACTAATACTAATAATGATAACCTACTAATAAATAAGTCATTTCAATTCAATTTTTACTATTTGTCATATAATCATAAACAAGTGCTAACCATGTATTTTATTTGTTTGAATAAACAATATACAAATGTACAATGTTAACTAAACTTTTTTCCTCACCTAGTGCTGCTAATGGTAGTTTACTTTGACTTTCACACACTAGATTTAGCTTAAACGTTGATATTTGAAGCTTGTTAACAATATATTCTTTACATGTTGCAGTTTTACAGCTGTAGACTACTGCTAGCTCCTGCCATAGTGAGATGTTCCATATTGTGCAGACGAATTAAGGATGTGCGTGCTGGCCATCAGCTTTAGTCTTTGTGGGAATCTAATTAATAATATAGCCTCTGGCTGATTGAAAAATTGACTAATTGCACAAAACATTTTAAATAATCTGTCATACTCTTAAACATACAAAGCTCCCAACTACAAAATATGTGTATGCATGGTTACTTGAACATTCCAACTAAAATTGCACATTATATTGTTTGTTAATCATTACTGTGAAACAGGCCTATCTAAATATGATACAATGAAACAGTAGTATGCTACAGCATGCAATTGAGCCCTCTAATAAATTACAGAATTTTTTCTTTATTGTGTGTGATGGGTATGCTGACCAACCTCAATAGGTATTTTGACAAATCAAGGCCTTCACATGATCCAGTAAATATCATTTAATGAGGTTTTAAAAATATAGGCATATCAGAGGTTCACTAATGTGTTTTAATATATTGCAAGCCATGTCGCATCTGAAATATCTAACAAAATAAACTAAATGTGTTATTTTGTACATACTGTGAAGCAGAAGTATTAATAGAAGACAGTCATTAAGCAAACCAGAATACTGAATTACTTCCTTAAGTAGCTCTCTAAACCAAGTATTTCCATTACTAGGGAGATTATTTGCTCTATCAAATATCACAATATTCTTGCAAAAATCTTAAATATTGCAATCTGACTTTTTCCTAATATTACTCAGCCATTACTTCAATTATATAAACTTACACAAGTTTACACAACAACTAAAATAGTTTCAGTTTGTCTGACTCATAAACTCCATTCACACGCAAACTCCTTTATTGGCAGGCTGTTGTAAAGATGAGAGAATGAGAACAGGTGCTGGATGAGATCTGACCTATGTTTCAAAATAGCTGTTGACAGACACAGTCTGCTTCAAAAAACAATACTGTTTCAAAAAAGGTTATCTATGATACTGAAATACAACATAGCACCATGCCACAGGGTAGAGGTGCATTTAGACATGCATTATTTATCAAGCCAGTATTGATTAAAAAGTGATCTGATAGTACATCCTGAATACATCCACTGACGGATTAGTCAGCATTCAGAATAATACAGTACTCTTAACAGGGTTCTTTGGGTGATTACTGGCACTGTGAACGTACTACACTGGCTGCAAAACTGCTAACAGCCAACATATGCCATGATCTACACCGGTGCTGTGCGTTAGTTAGCACATTTTTGTAGCTTTGTTGCTGTTCTATTGATGTAAAAAGCTAACCTGTATTGGCTGCTAGTTGTATCTTGGCTCTGTTGTTCAACCAAAATCCAGCTAGCAAAATGTCTATAGTTCATTATAGAGGTGGAATTTACATTTGTAGTCTGTTGCTGCTGTTTTTTAAAATGAAGACCAAATCAATGTCAATGCCAGAAGTATTCTATCATGAGGCTGAAGAATCAGAAAACATCCATCAGGGCAGAGCCAAAATATAAGGCCTGAAAATAAACACACCTTCAAATTAAAGATGCCATTCATGACTTTAATTTAATAGACCAATGTACTAGACAGGAGAGATAAAACAACAAAAAAAATTATGATGAAACAGCTACAGAAACAGATACAGAATGCAATGAAGACTGAAGTCCCTATTTCATCCTAGGCTCTTCAAGTTTAGTGTGATGCCTAGAACCTAAATTTAAAAACTAAATTTAAAGATTTACAGATTCTCTATCCCAAACCTGATGTAGCTGTCATTATGTGGGATGCTGTCCTGGAGGAACTGGAACTGGTAGAGGTAGAGGACAATGAGATGACCAGCAGAGAAAATGGCCATCAGCACACACAGGCAACTGAAAAGGAGGGTGTCAAAAGTCCGGCAAAAAGACCACCATGTGCACAGAGCCAGGAAGACAAAAAAGTAGACAGCTGAGGTCAGAGAGGGCAGCATCATACCTGTGAGCACAGAGGGAAAAGAAAAGATGAGAGCACATAAAGTTAAAAGCACACAGAAAACATGTAGCTTTAATGAAAGATTGACACTGGACTAGAAAGCACAATGACAAAACTTTCCCACAAAATAAATATTTACTATAACATACTGTTCACATTTTTGTGCTATTTTCTTCTTTGTTATGACCTGGAGCTGGTGTCCATTCTTAAGAGTTTAATGTATAATTTAGTAATTTAATTTAAGTTCACATAAAAAATGAACATGTCTAGAATTCCCTGAAATTGCTAAAAAGCAAAAGGAGAACTAATAACATTCTTCCACATTGTAATGTTGTTGTTATCTGACAATAAGCTGCTGCTATCAAGTGCCTCTTGTTGAAAATGTCTGTCATTTTTGCTTTAAACATCAGCCTCATTTTATCAGCGGTTCTTACCAGTCAGGCCCAGCAATACAGTCACTACCACCTTCCCTGCTGTAGTGATGAGGTTACCAATGACATCCTTCACTTTAGAGGCCACTCCTGCAACTATACGCAGGACCTTCATCTTAGCACTCTCCTTCACTTCTTCGCCCTCTTCTTCCTCCTCTAGACCATCATCTTCTTCCTCAGCCTCATCTTCAGCATCAAAGTCCTCATCAAAAAGCATCTCGTCATTTTCATCATCAAGGTCCCGCTTCTCCTCACTCTCCTCCTCCTGCATGTGGATTCACAGAAATAATGTCAAATGACACAACATGAAACAGAACTACAATGAAGCTAGCTAATGATTCTTCCACTTTTGAGTGCTCCCCAAACCTTAACTAAGCTCTTGTTTGACAACATGAATATATCCCAACAGATACAGACAGAGTAACTCTCGTGGAGTAGGCTAAGGACAGAAATATACCAGAAACATTTGCAGCGCTCAAAAAGTCACATTCAAGTATTAGTGCACGAGGAAGCTGTGAGGCACTGGAAAGCAGGAGAATAGTATCTGCTAGCTGTTTTAGCAGCTGGCTAACTTGAAGCAGCACTTGCACAACACAGTGAATTGATGTTACTGTAGATCAAATAAGACACAAAAGCACCGCTTTCAGTTTAAACACACCTAAAAGTTGGACTTTATTTGTCTGATGTTAGATATATTCTGGTTCACCCCTCAAATTACCATAGAGAAATCCAGATGTCTAATAGCTGGTGACTGAATAGTGCAATGTGCTTTGACATGGATGTGGTAGGAGTGATGGTAGTAAGGCGGTGTAATCCATCACTGACCTACCGGGCAAGCTAATGTTTGCTGTTCATACTAAGTTGATGTTGTTGAGAAACTAAACAGTTTAGTACTGTTGGCCACTTATTTAGCATTTGTAACGGGACAGCCGAATACTCGTCACCAGGCAGCTAAAAATGATCTGTTTTCTTTCTTAAATCATAACTATTACAAAAACTGCAGTCGTGCTTTTGCAGCTGATAAAAACAGTTCACTAGACACTTTCTCCCATTCTCTCATGACAGATTTGTGAAATGTTTCACTGTTTGGTGTTAAGTTCTGACCATAAAGTATAGTTTAAAACAGCAATTAACCAACCAGGAGCAAAAATCAGCCTTCAAACTTAAAAGAAATAATGATTGGACATTTATTGCAATATGTATCGATATTGAACGATATGAATTTTGTTTATCGTGATAAAGATTTTGGCCATATTGCCCAGCTCTATCTTAAAGCACTTGCATACTTGCATAGGTTATGTTTCTGGCTTAAGGCTCCTAGAAGAACTATAGGAGAGTTCCTATAGAACTCCTCTATAAGGAGAGCACAGAAAACAGCACAGATGAAATAAATTTAAACTGTGACTGAAAATGTTTTATACTTAATAAACAAGCGAGAGGGAGAAGTGGAAAATTGAAGAAATTAGCGAGCGAGACAGTGGAACTTCTTCATCAACTTCTTCACTGTGTCTTGATGTAGACTCATCTATGTGCACTTGGGCTGAACAATTTTGGCAAAATATCTAACTACAATTTTTCAGACAAATGTAATTATGATTTAAACTGCAATTGTTTCTACTATTTCTGGCTTGAGGCTTGAACGCTGATCCTCGTGCAGTCTGCCAATTATTTGTAGTTGTGATATCACGGCTAATCTTTCAGCCCTAATGTGCATCAAGTATGAATCAGCCTTACGTCTGTGTAAAATTGTGTCCCTGCATGACTGCAACATAACAAACCTGCTGCATATTAACCCACCTCTGTAAATCTGTACTCCATCAGCAACAACACACAATAAACTAAACAAGCTTTTAACTACTCCACATGTGTGGCCTACAGCACAGGAACCAGCACCCTAACCTTAGCACGGCATTCTGGCTCTACTGAACACACACAAGAGCTCTTCACAGACCTTGTGCTAATGCTTACTGATTAAACACTATGGGCCGGTTTCCTGAACATTAAGTAAGGCTAGAATTTGACATTAACCATTAGACGCTGAGAGTTATCGCTTTTGTCCTGTTACACTGTATGAATGTAATTACACACTTGCATAATAATTTACAGTTATGTGAGAAACTGCACATTTACATTCTGTACCAATGACTTTTCAGGAGGCTAGTTGGGAAATTTACATTGCAATGTGTGTGTGTGTGTGTGTGTGTGTGTGTGTGTGTGTGTATATATATATATATATATATATATATATATATATATACACACCTAAAAATCATTTTACATTTATGGCATTTGGCAGACACTCTTACCCACAGCAACTTACAATTTGATCATTTTACAAAGGTAGGTGAAGGTAGTGTTAGGAGTCCAGTGACTCTTTTTGGTATAGTGTAGGGTGCTTTACCAGGGAGGGTCTGAAGGCAGAGGTGATACCCACTACACAATACTAACCACCACTAAACTATACCAACCTATACCTTTTCTGTCTAGGCTTAGACTTCATCTGGCTCTGAAAATGCATCCTAGTTTTATGCTGTTAAAAGCCTTTAAGAAGATGAAACCTTGACAATATATGTGGACAGCTAAGCATTTATTTCAGTTCATTATAAGCTGAGCACAAAAAGAAGTGTGATGCAAAATGCAAGGCAAACTACACAAAGTGGCAGTCTTGTATAAACCATTCTGAACTGAACTGAGCACCCAAAGCAAATAAATTAGCCACATTAATGTAAATGCAGCTACATTTTCAGTTCAGTATGGGATATCTTACAGTCTAAATTTGGCTATGCACCATTTTCCCACCTTAATTCTACAGCATAATAAAGTTGTTCTCATGAGAATAAAGCCTTATAATGGAGGTAAACAAATACTAAACAGCAGAACCTTTTAGGAAAAATGCCGTTTACAGACATTTAATCATAGCTTTCTATTTCTTCAAATAAAACTTAAGTACTTTATAGCTCTGCCATGCATTTTACATGCGATCCCAAGCAGCCTTTTTAAAATAAAAATCATAAATACAGTGACGTCACCCTCATCTAAGGATGCCATTCTTTTCAAAGAGATTCTCTGTTAGCTAATTGTCACTCTGATGTTTACAAGTCATTCCAGTGTAAAATACAACAGGGTTTTATTACAGGAAAATATAGAGCTATGCTTTGGAGAGACTGCCACAAGCCCTTCACTTTGTTTTCAGTCCAAGAAATAAAGGATGCACATCAAGATGAGCTGAAGCTAGAGCAAGTAAAAGAACCTTCAAACTAATAAACACAGCATGTCTGTATAAGAATGCTGCCCTGTGATGGACTGCCAATCTGTCCAGGGTGTTTCCGCTCAACGAGTGCTGGGACAGACTCCTGCACCCCCATGAACCAGGAGGATAAGCGGCTTAGAAAATGTGCTTGTGTGTGTACATAAGTGTGCAAGCATGTCTCTACGTCTTTTGAACATCACTTTTTGTCAACACAACTGTTCTGAATTTGTTGAACTGTTAATGTAGTCAAATACTTCAGTGTCCCAGTATATCAGCAAAATCAATACCAAAAAATAATGGCTCTCTGTTTTATGGAATTACTGTTCTATTGCCACACCTGTTGCAATTGAACTGTTTAGGACCAAACTGAGACTCTGCTTTTTGCACTTGTAAATATGAATAAATATATAAAAAAAAAGAATTTATGTTCTAATCTGATGACAGACTTTAATTTGGATGGATGGAAACTAAAGTCATGGCTGACTACATATTAAATTAAATATTAATAATTTATTTCATTTTCAGTATCATAAACTTTTGGGCAGATAATGTGATCCCTTTGCACTGCTGTACTATCGTAATTTTATGAGCAGACCACATAGTGAGAAAACGGTATATGATCTGCTCGTAATGTTAATTTACTGTTCATTGTTAAGTGAAAATATTTTTAATTCAAAAGACCAGCTCTGCATGTCGTGAGTTACCCAGAACTTCTCTTTTTGTGTTTCAGCGTTCGTGTTAACAAGTCAGACATTTCTAAAAGAAAAGCACACAGCATTTATAGAACACACACAGAGCTGCGGAGCCACCCAGCAAAATGCTGTAAAATAAGCTATACGAATAAGTGAAAATCAAACAGAAAACCAGATGAAACTTTTAAAAATACAAATTCTTGTTATCAAATGAAATACTAGCTAAACATTGTGTGCTGCTTATTTGGCCTACCAGATTTGAAATAACTGCCCGATCACAAGTCAGAATTCTGTTGAGGGTAAACCAAATTGTTTTTTTTGCTTGCTTCTCTGTTGCTTGTAGAGCTGGATGGTATTACAATATATTTGTATGTTTCTTTAAAAAGAGGTTTAGAAGTGCCTCTTAAGTAGCATAGCTGTTAAAGTTTTCGCTCTGTTGTTGGGTGAGTTTGGTCTCAGATGATGGCAGCAGACCAAAAAGGGATAACTGACCATGCCTAATTAGATGTAGGATGTCAATTAAAATTATCATTGTACTTATACAATACTGTGTAAAAGCCTGAGACCATCCTTCATTTATTTAATCTCCAGCCCAGATGGCCATTAAGTACAAGCTATTCATTTTCCACAAGTGACTACAGTCAACACAATTAATTGAACTGATAGTGAGAAGAGTAAAAATAAGAGTAAGAATGAAAATACGCTTTAATAGTCTATATGAATCTTACCTGATCTTCTGCCTCAAAGTCATGGTTGTACTGAGCCATTTCTTCCGACGGCCTCTTCTGCTCGAGACTCCTACACAGCAGCCAGGTGCCCAGGCCTACCATGAACATGCCAATGTCTGGGATAAACACCCGGATACCATTGCTTGCATCTGCCCCTACAACGCTGACCACAGTGAAGACACCAGAAATGAGTTGCTGGGTTTCAAGACAAGTAGTTGACAAGGCTCTGATTGTGGGTTTACATTCTACTGGGATTCTTTAAGCAAATATTTAACAAAAAAATCTAAATATAATTTTTAATTGTTCCCAAAATGTAGTCAATCAGCCAATATGTTTGCTGTTTAAAGTTGTTTTAAGTTGCTGTTTTAAGTTGGCTTTGGAATTACACTTGAGCTATAATATATAATGTAGCTAGCAATTAATGGAAGCTTATACCTCACCAATTATATATGACACAATATGTATTATAAAATCATAGACTTGCTCTTGTGGTTTCTGACACTATACAAAATAATCGTATCTTCACAAATGAACAAATGTCGTTTTGTAACATACTTTTTGTTTATTTCTATACAACACACTTAGAAGGTCATTCAGGGTCAGAAATGACATGAGAAAGTCTTTTTGAGATTACCTGGCTGACATTACTTTGCCTACATTCAAGGAAAAATTACACAAGTTAGAATTTTTATCAAACTATTGCTTTAATAATGCAACATCTCACCCTAAAAAAGTTACTAAAAGGTTTTCTGATTATGGCAATATTTGGACCAGCATCATATTTTGATATAACACCATTAATGTGCATATATGTGCATATTTCACAATACAGATACATTTCTGTGTAATTTCTTTCATGTTCTGAGAACTTCAGCAATGTTAAAGTAAGGCTAGTATTTTCATGAGAACCCTGTCACGTGTGAACTTGTTATTGGGGTTCATCTGCCAGTAACCAAATACCACATGCATTTGCAGAGCTCCTGTGAACAAACACCATCTGGACAGATGGAAAGGTGGGAACTTTCTGGGAATGCTGATTTTTCCGGCAGCATTTTCCAACTACAGCTTTTTGCACATCTGTTGTGTGCTATAATGCGTTGGTTTTATATGCCTCTCCACCCAGTTCCATAAAATCAGCCTTGCCCCATGTTAAAAGGATATAAATATTTCTCATTAAACACACATTGGCTTCCTCTAAAGCATCCCCAGTGAAATTAAACCCTTCTCTAAAGTGTTATTCTATATAGGAATGACTTCTTCAAAACCTTTTTTTTTTCAGAGCTCCATTAGGGTGTCCATAAAATCCTGTTTTTGAAGGAGGCTGGCTTTTCTTTCAGAAGCATTGTGGTGTACTTTCGGTCTGTGCAAACAGTTTGAACTTTTACTTAAAACCACAAAGTGAAACTTCTGTGATGTCAGGGGCTTGCAAAATAATAAGTACGTTTATAATTCAGGAAATAAGCAGTGATAAGAAAGCTGCAGCCAAGCAACGGGACACTTTAATGGTTCATTCAATGTGTCAAATATCACACCTCACAATCCCTGAGAAATGTTTGAAGTTCTCCTGCCTAAACTACTGAACATCAGGACATTATGTTTATATTCAAAGTTAAGAGAAGGTGTAAATAGCTAAGAGATGAGAAATAAACATAATCCTTGAAGTGATTCTCAACCTTTTTACTTGCCAGTTTATAAGGAGATTTATTTTACCACAGATACATTTTTTAATACACGTTTTTTCCTGTGACCCAAAGTGTATTTACCTCTCATGCCACACTTTTAATCAAGTGAAACTAATTACAATAAGCAACTCTTGCTGTCACTTTGATTGCAAAAAACACTGCAATGTTTTTTGTCAGTAAAATGTGGCTTTCTGAAGAAAAGAGCCTGTCACTGACTAGATTAACAAGGGGTGTGTGCCTTATAAGTGTCAGAGTGGAGGCGCAACAGTTAATCAATGTTGGAAAAACGAATTCCTGTCTAATTAGGAACCTCTGGTATTTCCATTTGATGAAGAGCTTAACTTTGCCCTTTAAAACATAATGAAACAATACTTTCACAAAGGGCCAATGTACCTACAGAGCTACTGAACGTGATGGATGGAAACAGACGTTTTTTCTGTCTGTCTTCTTGTCAATGAGCATAGGAGCTTGATTTAAAATAGACAGATGTAGAAAGAAAAATTTATGAGCACAAACTTAATATTAATCTGCAAACTGCAAATTTTCAGTTTGAACAGCCTTGATGTTGTGATCATTACAGCATGCCTAATCAACATATTTTGCTTTAATGTGATGAGGCCATATTGGCAACTAACTGAGCTGAGTAACGCACTGCAAACACGCAGCTGATCTCACTTTCTGTTTTGTGATGGCACTGAGCTGAAACAAACTTCTCTGGAGAGCATAAAACCCATGAGATTTAGGTCTATTGCCATGAGACCACAGCACAAAACCTGTCAGCTAAACAAGTTATATAGCATTTGAGGCTAGAGGTATGCATCATTCAAACAAATCTTCATGTTTGTATTCACGCATAATGAAGCGGTAGGCTATTCAGGTCAAAACTTGTTTTGCAGGAGTTTAAAGTTTAATATGTATTTTTTTTTTAAATAAAAACAAGAAGGACCTTAAATCACACTTACATTCGATTTGCATCCTGTATTGAAAAATACTAAAAATACTTACAAATGGCACTTTTGATAGAACCTCTATGTTGCTTCAACAAGCTGCATGGGTATGTCCAGGAAACACACATATGAAGCAACACATGCATGAAGGATAAACATCTATACAAAGCAAATAAACACAATGGTCAATAATTCATCTGTGGTGGGGGTTGTAGAAACTCAAATTAAACCACACCTAAATAGGTGCTTCAACTCACGCTAACAGCTCTTGGCGAAAACACTATGTAATAACATGCCCGGTTTCTATCTTTTCAGGGCCAAAGCAGCCACTTTAGACTCATCACTCCCTGCCGTCCCGGCTCTAAGTCAATTTGGCGGCTCTGTTTCCTCCCTCTCCTGCATCTCCATGCCAGGTTTAAGAGGAGAGAGGCATCAGTGTGCCGTAATGTCATGGCTAAATGCCTTCGTTGGAGTAACAGGTCAATTAGGGACATAAACAGTTTACAGTTCAGCTTCCTGCCACTTTCCAGCAGCCCTGGGCTCCTTGTCTGCAGTGCTGCTGGCAAAAGACATGCTTCGGACGTTCCCGCACTTAGGAAAACCGCGGTTAATAGGATCAGGGCCTTGTGAGCACATCCATATGTCAAGACAGGCTCTGAAAAATAAGGCTGTCAAGCTCAGGTCAGGTGTAATTGGGTTTAGTCATCTTCAGGGAAGCTGCCGGTTGGAGGGAGAATACAGGTTGGAGCCGTTTGAAGTGATGGGCAGACTGCTAAACACGTATGTGAGTGGGCTGTAATGCTGTTTGATTCTGTTTTCTGCTAACATGATGCTTACAAAGGCAAGCGGCTCAATACTTTAAAAATATCACAAACATCTCTCGCTCACCTAGACTCGAGACAACCAACTGCAAAAGAGTGTGCTAGTCGATACTTTTCCACCATGTTAAGTTATAAGCTACAAGGGGTGTACCATGAGTGAAATCTCTTCCAAACAAACGGACCAAGTCTGGTGCTCCTCCATACAGCCCTCCCTTAAACCCCAAACTGTCAAAACGCACCTGAAAAACACAACATCCAGCACAAGCCCCTTTTGGACATTCACGCTGTTAATAGTAAAGACATGAAAATGATGAAACAGCTGTGCGTGCGGAATATGGAATTACTGCAATTAGAAATATTGCCCTTCACCCAAATAAAACTATTTAAAGGCATCCTACCTTACAACACAGCTGATCAGACAAATTAACTTAATATACAGTAATCGGGATGATACAATGATTGTGGTTCGATATTTTCCATCTCTAAACGTCAATACATTTCTAAATGGAGACTAAGTGGGGATTTGGTCATTCTCTGCTCATACTGCAAACCTGACTCAGTCATGCAAGCTATTCCTCTACAGCATCCAAAGTATTTAACCCTTTCTCCATGGGGAGACCAACCAGATGCTTGTTTAGTCTCTTATTATCTCAAGGCTTGTCTACTGCAACTTGCTCCTGGTCTTCCTATGCATGCCATCAGGCCCTTGCATATGATCCAGAATTCTTGCCTACAAATCCAAAAATGGACTAGGCCCTCCTTATGTGATGGCAATGGCGTAAATATAAATGAGACTACTGTCATCAACTTCACGGCTTATATTTGTCTGAGAAAAAAAAAACAAGCATTTAAGCATAAGCCTTTAAACCAAAATTTCTGCAAGATTATGAAAAACACACTCAATGAGATGAGTCCAAACCTTTCCCTGGTACTTTACACACAAACTCCTTTCTTAATGCACCAGTATCAAAAGTGTAAAAGACTTTCTTTTTTCTTCACCCCGCCCCCCCTCGCTCTCTTGCTCTTGTGCTCTCTTGCTCTCGTGCTCTCTTCTCTCTTTAATACGCTCCTTTCATGCTGACCTTGCTTTAAGTTTCAAAGCATACACTCACCCGAGTGAAACTCTATTGACTGTAAAATGCCATGTGGTCAGAGCTGATTGACCCTGGGAGGGGAAGATTCATGCTCAATTTATCCAGTATAGCAGCCTCACAATTCATGCTGCAAATAGAACTGAAAAAGCCAGCAGCAGAACACTATGGCAATCTACAGCAGCTCCAAGATTACCAACGTACAACACTCTCTCTAGAGAGAATATCTATGAATCTCGAACTCAAATGTTGGAAGATCACAGCTCTGCAGAGCATTTTACTGCTCTAAAACATTCAAATCCACCCATAAAGGTTGAATTAAGTGTGATAAATCAGGGAAAATACTAAGCTTAGCAGTTTCTTGGCCCTCCTAGACTGCAGTCTGACACCTCTAGCTTTAATCTACAATGCGTCAAAGTCATTTGGAAATGGATTTCAACTTGCAATACAGTGTATGCGACAGACATAAAATAATCCATGTGGAGTCAGAAGACAAAGTAAAATCATTATATTTTACCTCTCAAACCCAATCTGTCGTATAGACTTCTCCCACATCGTACCTGGAGAAACAAAAAACAAAGGCTTTTAACATTTGGTTTACATTTTTCTTTATAACCCATTTTCTCAACTGTATTTGTAAATACAAAATGAAAATAGCCATTGCAGAGTTCTTGGGAGCTCGTTTCAGGTAACTTTGTGATACTAGTGAATGACTTCTAATTTATCTTTTGCTTTCATGTGAGCAAAAAGTCATTTATAGCTACAGTTTCACAACACAATCAATCAATACAGTGATAAAAATATTTGTGTAATGCATTTACATTATTTCTTGAGTTAGTTTTTTTATATCATGGCCTTATTCTGTCAATGGTTTAAAATAGTTCACACAGTCTGGAACATTTCAACAAGCAAACAAACAGACAAAGTACATTCTATTTAAATGTTTGTTTAATAAAGTTCCCGATCGTCATTCCAGCCACTGCATTTCATTTCCAGGTATTCTTTGCCTTGAGAGCCGAGTGGTGCCGGTAACTGGACTTTGTTAGGCTGCCAAGAAGAACTGTACACAGCTTCATCTATAACTGAAGTATTTACAATAATGACAAATCAATATGTCTGTCTGTTTTGTTAGTAAATTAGGTGTGTAATTAGGTGTTGGATTGCCTTTTGAGGCAGAGGTGCATTACTCAGCCTCTGAGCAATCACCAAAGTCTGAACCTCCATAATTCAAGTGTGACATCACACACAGGAACCCACTTCTTTAGGAACTGCATTTGGTAAACATCAAACAAACATCGCAGGCAATTACAGGTTTTTATATTGAAGTACATATGCGCATACACTAATCAAAGGTTTGAACACATCTACTCTTCATTTTATAATTGCTATTCTACATATTATCCAATAATAGCAAAGATGTGACAGTATGAATTAAGTTAATTTATAAGGAATTATGACAATTGGAAAAATCGGCCTTCTACCAAATTTGCAGGATTTCAGCCAAGTACAAACTTTGAGTAGTAATATTTTATCCTTCTGTTTTAACAGAATCTGGAGCACTAAAGCACTGCTGAGGATGTAAATAGAAAATGTCTAGTCAGGCTGTGAATAGCACTGCCATAAAAGAAAAACTGACATTCCTGGATCCAAACATTCGTAACACCTAAATGCCTCCAGCCCAAACCGAGCCAACAGGTGGATGAGTATTGATGGCTGTTTCACGGAACAGAAACAACTGTGCTTCAGAAGACAATTGGCAAAACTTTCAAAACATCACATCTACTGTAAAGAGAGTATTCTAAGTGATGCTTTTTATACTATGATGGTTTATGGTTAAACTTTCCCTGATGTGCAATCTTTTGGTCAGTTCAATACAATAATACCTCATTTCCATGTTTTTTGACTTGTTCACATGGACAATCCTAAGCATTTTGTAACAACAGCAATAATGCCACTCCTCCCCATAAGATTGTATCATTCATATGAACAGTTAGAGTTACCTGGCTCAAGGTCTGTATTTAACAATATTGGCTTAAGTCATGATACCAAAAATAAATATACAGAATTTCACTGGATAATGTCCCAAGCCAAATGTAGTGTATTAATGAAAGGGTGATGGGGTTCAAATCCATAGCAGTATACCTAAAAGCACAGGCATTCCATATTATTGCAGGCCTGAAACATCAATACGAGGCACAATGGAAAATTCAAAAGCTTTACAAGGTCAGAAAGGTCAAAAAGACCATAAGTTCATAGAAGCTTTTTTTAAGGGGCATGCATTTCTAAGTGCTGAAAGCACTGATGAAGCTATGAGGCAACACTGTGCTCATTATCATTAATCAACACTATGGTCTTGTTTTTCATAAAGGCTGCAATCAACCCTCAGCTTTTATTTATTAAGCCAAATCCTTCCCAAGGGACCCATCTGGTCAGTGTTCCTTGCACATACTTCTTTTGTTTTGTTTTCATTTCTTTTTAGAGGCAGTTCCTGGCTGTTTTTGTAGCATTTCCATTAGTCAGATGTTTTTAAGATCATTACTTTTCAGAAGGAGCTAATAGAAACTTTATCTTTGATGGTAACCGAAAATTTACTCTTACTATCTTGTGCTATTTTCTGTCTTTTTTTGCAGCAGGATATGTCTTTTTCAGCTAGCAGTAACTCGTGTCTATAAAAAGTGATAAAAATGATTGTGGTCAGCACAATGCACTGGAGCCTGAGAAGGAACTAAAGGGGCAAGACACCACTGGCTTAGTGAGACATCACTAACTCTGCAAAGGTTCTGGCGAGGACTGAAGAAATATGTGTATGCGTCAACGTTTCAGAATAAAAATGTCTCAATAATCCTGAGAAAAACAAGGGCGAGCTACACTAACAGGACCAACAACAGGGTCTTAACTTTGACAAAATGGTCTAGGCATATTACAAAAGGTCTGTTTCATTCTATTTTAACTGATAGGTCAAAACCATTTATTTTTGTAAGTGAGGTTAGAGTTAAGGTTAGGTTTAGAATACATTAAATGTAGGTACATACATGTCGTTACTGTCGGAAGAAAACCTTCACATCAAAGTCACATCACCAAAATAAGAACTTCATAAAAGAAGGAAAAACATACTTTATATTTAACGTAAGTCTATGCAATCAGGCTTTTTTTCACACATAATTTTGGGCCATGTCTATTGGTGCACTTATGAAATCCAGACACAATGTAAGGGGCAACAGGCATTTTCAAGACAAAAACTGAAAATTAAAAAATCTGTTCTAAGAGCAGTGAGATATATATAACTTTGTAACACACATCATCGTCACATTTTTTAAAGTCAAAACACTGCTCAAATAACAGCTCTCCCATGTTTTGTGTTTGTTTCCAGGTTACTGCATTAATGGCTTATTTGGCACAGTGAGGACAGAAGCATGGTGAGAACAGAAATAGGAGGGAAGGGTGTCATGTTATCAGAGCACCAGACAGATGGCCTACGCAGTGTAGAGAGTTTTTGTGCTTTTTTGACTTTTAATTGGGACAGAAAAGCCAGCTCTGAAGGATCTCACAGGGTGAAACATAAGAACTTAGTCTGATGGATTTATTCCTAAATAAAATCAACATATTATAGATTTATATTTGACTAGAACACTAGAATGGTTGATGAGATATGAACAACATATTCTAATGTTTGCAAATCAGCTTTCATTAAGATCTAAACACCTGTCTGTGAAGGCAAAATATAAAATATGAAAATATAAAGTTCTGGTGAGGAATCTCTCCAAGCTCAGGAGCAGTCCTGTCTAGACAAATATGACTTTAATGGTTTGAGGCAGAGTTTCACGAGCTTTCGAAAGCCAACTATCCACAAACTGCCCAGCCCAAGAGGCTTTTCAGACTCATGGTCTCTCTGTCTTTTCTCCTTAAAGTAAGCTCCGTTCAACATGTTTCATATGGAGATATGCAAAACTGTGACAATGTGCATCATGCAGGTGTGACAATGCATCATGGATAACGGATGTTCTACTGATCAAGCCACCTAATGCACCTGCATAGTTTAAATACAAAGTTTGCAAACATTTGGCACCAATCAACTACCTGCACTCCTCATGCCTCTCGGCTCAAGTGTTGTTAGTAAGCTGTCAACAATCTTATGAAACTCATGTTTCTTCATTTGTATTTTGTTCAAAATATCATAAGAACATCGAATCGTGAACCCAGGATTGCTACCCCCTTAGAGAATATGGTCTTGGGTTATTATAGTGCTTAGCAATCAAATGGCTGTTTTGAAAAGTACTCGCTCTCTCTCTCTCTCTCTCTCTCTATATATATATATATATATATATATATATATATATATATATATATATATATATATATATATACATATACATATACACACACACACACACACACACACACACACACACTGGATACACAATATGGCCATTTTCTCCTAAATTAGATACTCATGAAATAATATCGTGTTAAAGCCTGAAGTGATTTTCATGGTCATATAAACATGCGTTGAGTATGTTGCAATCAAGCATTGCTCAGTCCGTTTGACTTAAGAACCAATATTGATATTACATAAAACTGATAGTAATAAACTTAACACAATTTATGTACATATTATGTAAACTAATGTCAGTACTTCTGATCCAGTATGTTTATATTTAATGGACTGTGAAAAGCAGAAGGCACTTGCTTTTTAACATAAATCTTGAAGAAGAAGAAGAAGAAAAAAAAGATATGTAGCTATCTGTCAGATATAATTTGAAACGTGACGAATATATTGGTATAATTTAACCAATATCTTCCACTTCTGAAACACTTAAAAGGCTTTTGCAATGACCTCAGTCAGCGATAACACCAAGCCAATCTTTTCCATCTGTTGATTATCTATCAATACACATCTTGTGAGCAGATGTTACAGTTTGTGCTTAGGTAGCCTCTTTTTTCTGTTGGCAAGTGTGAGCCTGTCTTTCCACAAGCACTGCTGGACAAAGATCATTATAAAATGGTAGACTGACCACTTTGACCACTGTCTCTATCAGACCAGAATTAATGTGTTTCTAAGTCCTTAAAAATGATCTGTAATTTTAAATTACTCCAAGCTACTAATAACTAAGGTCTGCTTTGTATTGTGTCACGGTAGGCATTTAAGTCTGTAAGCAAGCTGCACAGCCAATGACTATTTAACTACTTTACCTTGTACAATCCTTTGTAACTGAATATGTCTAGCTGATTTGACATCATACTTAAAAGCGTGTTGAACTTACAGTTGAAGTCAGGCCTAATGGTGTTTCCTGCCAGCAGACTGTTGACTGTGATTTGGTAGATGATGTGGAACACGAGGAAGATCACACAGGCAAAGCACAGAGACTTCAGCAAACGCCCTGTGTGGCCTGTAGAAGACATAACAATATCAGGGAAAGGGATTACAAGATGTTATTACAAACACACACAACTTTAAATGAATACCCTATTGTATGTCTTGGTAACTATGTAACTGAATAACTAATACAACATAATTCATATGATTATTAATTAGTTTAATTAGATCATATTGGTGCCAAATGATTTGATAAATCAGACTAATCATGCACTGCTAATATGAATACAAGAATACTACATGAAATCTCTGAAACACAACACACAGAATTTACACACTCTTCCACAGGGTCACAGAACATCTCAATAATGTAGTATTTTTTGGATGAGTGTCCATGTTTTGGCCAAACAAAGCCATAAAGAGACTAACATCAGGCTGATGTAGGAAGAAAAGTGGCAAATCATGATAGAATGTAACCTACTCTGGTTAAAACGAAAGTAAGGCTGTTAAGGAAAAAGTATGTTTTTAGCAAATGCAGCAAAACACTCAGGAATGTTTATGTTGCACATATTTTGAAGTGATGCTAAGGGTTGTTTGGGTGATAATTTCACTGTGAATCCTTCATTTTCCACTGGATAAGGATTTTCCTGTTATCACTAGAGAACTATAAACCTTATCAACACTTGTTAGAGCTTATATCTAGCTGCAATATAGCTGTAATTATGGACACTCCTTTACATATCCAATAAACATTTTATCTTATAACCTACTGTAGCAAAAATACAGCAAGCAATAATCATGAGTTTCTGCACTTTCTCTTAACCAAATTTCCATATGCTCCAATGTATTGGTCCAACTGTTGCTGTGAAGCATGATCTCTAACCTACTCCAAACGACCATTAAGTTTAGTACAGAGACCCGAGGATCCCAAACACAGACCAGCTCCAGGTTGCCAGGTTTTTTAACCTACCTTATCTGACTCAGCCCTGGCTCAGGCCTGCCATGGCTTCATAAAACTGAGAGCACAAAACAATTTGTGCTAATTTCCCCTCAAGTTTGCCCCAGGCAGTCACAGAGAGGATAGAGAATGCTCATTAATGTGAGGTTGATGGAAAAGAGAGAGCCAGAAGCCTGTGGTTCAAATTCCCTGCTAAAACCCTAAACCACATCACACTGCTCCAGATGCGACTGCTTTTGTCCCCATAAAACAAAAGTGTAAGTGATGAGGAAAAGGCCACATTTTGGTAAATCTAGTGAAGCTTTTTTAAACAGGTTTTATCAAAAAATGACAGATGAGAAGTAAGTACTTAAATACGAACTTAAATTTCATTTCTGGTTATATTTAGCAATAATATGACAATTTTTAAATGTGCATTTTCAATGTGCATCCAAAGAAATGTGCTTGTGTTTAGCTAAAACTCCTAACAAGCATCTCTGTAAAAAGATGGAGACTGTCACTTAAAACATTTAATTCAAATGCAGTACATATACCAATCAGGCATAACATTATGACCAGCTCCTTGTTTCTATGCTCAGTGTCCATTTTTATCAGCTCCATTTACTATATAGGTGCACTTTGTAGTTCTACAATTACAGACTGTAGTCCATCTGTTCTCTGCATACTTTGTTAGCCCCCTTTTACCCTGTTCTTCAGTGGTCAGGACCCCTCTGGACACTCACAGAGCAGATACTATTTGAGTGGTGGATCATTCTCAGCACTGTAGTAACACTGACATGGTGGTGGTGTGTAAGTGTGTGTTGTGCTGGTATGAGTGGATCAGACACAGCAGGGCTGCTGGAGTTTTGAAACATTGTGTCCACTGTTAGACAAAGTACACAGAGAAACAGATGGACTACAGTCTGTAACTGTAGAACCACAAAGTGCTCATATATAGTAAGTGGAGCTGATAAAATGGACATTGAGTGTAGAAACAAGGAGATGGTCATAATGTTATTAGATAATAATAATAATAAAAAGGGCATTTCCCTTAGTTATTGTTGCTATGTCTGTCAAACGTTATTTCCAAAATAAGCATATTTAAATAAAGCAACTGTGATGCAACTTACCACATTTTAATCAAGAACATTTTTTCAGCATAGCACCGATTACACTGACTAAAAAGTTCAGTAATACAAAGGAAAATTCAGAAGCACAGAAAGGACTACATTTGTAAGAAATAAACAAAGTTTCACATGTTCAGTGTAGACATACATGTTTGAGAACATGAGAACAGAATGTGAATAAGCACTGTACAGTCCTATATAATACGACTTATCAAGATATCAGCAATTAAATTAAGACAAGCTAACTAGGAACTAACTGATATTAACTGATCTTGTTTTGTAATGTTATTTGTATATTACAGTAACCCAACTGCTCACCATGCAGTCTCACTTCCTGTTCTAAAATGCAGGGGTACAGCTAAAATAAGCCTCTGCCCATTGACTTAAAAAGTTTTGTGTTTAGGTAATGACATGTTTTATTATTTAGAAATTAAACTTACGATAAATTAAATCTTTTCACAACTTACAACGTACTGATTAGAGAAAGTCACCTCCAAATAGGAAGTATCCTAAAGATGATGATTTTGCACATATTTAGCGTATTACTACCCCTATGAATGCCTTGGTTTAAAAATAGATCATAATATAATCCTCTTAAATATCTACGGTCTGATTACATAACTGTTTTTAAAGTTGTTTACTGTGGGACCACAGCTTAAACTAATTTAGCTGAATTGCCCTTATTTGGCTCCTTTTATATGCCATGGTTATTTGTGTATGCAAGTCCGTGTTCAATCTCTGGTGACAATACAGGATACTGTACCCGCTCTTCAAATCTGTCCTAAGGCAAACTCTTTCATCATCTACATTTCACAGATGTGACTAAAATGCCTCCTGGCATAACCTTTCAGTACAGAGTACAAACTAACAATAGTTTCAAACAGCTGAGTAGTATTGAAAACACACTTAACGTCACAGACATAACACCCCAGGTTACTAAATGAGTCACAAAACCCACAAACAAATTAATCACTCAATGGTTAAATCATAACTGAAAGACGCATGCATCATGTCATATTTTATTAATGAAGCTGATTTTAACTCACTATTTAATGTTTAACATGCCACGAATGAATATTCTATCTGTAAAACATTAAATACAGAAGACTACATTAATATTTTACAGTAACTTATTTTCTAACATTTAATTATAGAATTTACTGTCTGTGTCTAATTTTTGCATTGCGTTTTTTGCTGCATTATCATTTACCAGATGTTCTTATCTAGAGCAGAGCACAAATAAGTGCCTATAAAAGTCTGTTTAACATCTTCAAGGGGAAAGCTTTATATTCATTGCCAATCTAGGATTTAATCATTGTCTGGAAGGTTGACTCTAAATATTAAAATATTTTATTAAATTAAAATATTTTTTCATAGTTGCTTTTATCTCAATGTTTGACTCTACAATCAAAAGCATCACTGAAGTCTCAAAGCCTTACCAACAGCTTTCTGAAAAAAAAAGACATACACATAAAGAAAAAGATATAAACCAGTTCTACAACACAGTAACAGAACCAACAGTGCCTTTATCAACACATAACTCAGTTATATTACTGTTGTAGAGTGTAAAGAATACAGCTTGGAACAGAAAACACTTGTTCCAGTTTAAGTGCTGCTATTGAAGAAGAGAAAATCTAGTTCAAGTGTTGAACACGTTGTATAGTGAGTGTGTGTGCTACTTTTATAGTATATATACACTGGATTAATATAATGTACTGAAGCTCGCAGGTATTCATACAGTTGACAAATACTGATGGTCAAATACACATAACTCTAGTCCTGCTCATAGTCCTGCTCACTTCTGTTAAACCTTTACTGTAGTGATATATCAGTCAGTGCTAGTCACAGACCACCCTTCATTGATTTAATTTCCATTCCACCCACTTTTCAGCATCAAATTATACGGAAGCCTCAAGAATTAAATATAGCACCATTTTTTCCAGTATTTAGTGTATCAACCCTTTACCTATTACAGCATCCGTTTTTTTTTCAAGAGACTTGCTTTTAGGTTTTCAAACAGAATCTGTAGGAACATTTTTCCTTACCTCCAAAGCTTAGTCTCAGAGATTGGCTGCTTGCCATTTCGACTGGAAATTAAATAAATAAAGAGTAGTCTCTAACTTTTGCACAGTACTGTATTAGTGAATTTACAGGTCAGGTCAGGTCTAAATCCCTATTTTTAATGAAAGATGATCTCATTATTGTAGAAATACTGATGACACCTGCATTGTGCTCAAGAAAGAATATCATTGCAATTTATCATGATAACAATAATATCATCATATTGTCCTCTTCTACAGGTATTACAAAACTATATGACTCTAACACAAAGTTCTAAGAAACACCATGGCAGAGTGCATTTTCTTTACAATGTAGGCAGGTCTCTTTAACTATTGATGAGGGTGTAATGGTCCACTTTAGAAACTCCCATCCTCTTCCTTTCTCTCCTGGTTTCATAAGACACAATGCAGTAATGTCCCTGCCCCTTCCTCTGACCACTCTGACTACAGCGTCTTTGAGCACGACACTTAAGACCACACAGCTACTGTGCTGTTGCATGGTAAAATAATCTGTAACAACAGTGACTCTGGTGACACATGATGGTCAGTATCTCCAATCTAAGACTAATGACCTTTCTGATGTTTGTATGTTATTGCCCTTCATGACTGTATTCTGTTCTCAACTGTCTTAGCTGTTTCAAATAATATTCATAAATGAGTGACTGAATGCATGAACGAATGAACAAAGTTGCTGTGTTTAGTTTGTATAGAAGAGGCTTTAACTTCATATAACCCAGTTGCAAGGACTTTCCCAAGGCTTTGCCACACAAGGCTACAAGTTTTTAATCAAGAGAGATAAAATGGCAAACTTTAAGTGTCAGTGGATCAATGCAGTGTCCTGCCCCAGTCACTGAATGTCTCTCAAATAATTAAACTTTAATGACCTTTAAATCTTTATTGTGACTACAAAGCACTACAAAATCGCGACGCTTAAGCTTCTTACATAAATGTGTAATAAAGACAAAAGGTATGTAGGAGCATGAATAAACAACAATACAAAGCTACTCTCATGAACTGGCTAGACATGATAACGAAGCAGGGTATATTAGAAATGAGTGAAATGGCAGTTATATCAGTATGTCTCTTATCTAGACAAACAATTAAATGGCACATGCACTATGTAACACACAAACATGCCACCACCACATCAGTGTCACAGTGCTGAGAATGATCCACCACCCAAATAGTACCTGCTCTGGTGGTGGGTCTGTGGGGGTTCTGACCATTGAAGAACAGGGTAAAAGGGATCTAACAAAGTATGCAGAGAAACAGATGGACTACAGACTGTAACTGAAGACCTACAAATATGCAGCTATATGGAGCTGATAAAATGGACAATGAGTGTAGAAACAAGGAGGTGGTTTTCAGGAAGTGGCCGGTCGGCTGTCCAATCTAGATATTTCGTCTGTGCCCTCAGCGGCTGCATGAATTTATTAAATTCCATCAACAGCCCACATTATTTAAGCTAAAGAAGCGCTGATTAGCTGAAGTAGGTACTGGATGATAACTATAAATAATTCAAGCTTCATCAATGAGAGGTTTGGAAATAAACACATTTGCATACATTAAATCAGAACTTATAATATTATTTGTATTTACTCTAATAATAGTGTTTTTTCCTTAAATGCATAATTACTTACTGTTCAGATGAATAGCTTTTTAAATATAAATTTTCACAGACACCTAAAACTAGCGCAAAAATGACATGTATCAGCTCAGAGTAAGACATTATTTACTCACTAAAATCATATGAAGTATTTTTTGCAGTAACATTAACTGGCACCCTAGAACATCTTAGCTACACTTGATTGACCTATTATGCACTGGTAGCGTGCTGTGTGTGGCTGCATTATTTCTGAAAAATAATTCTGAAATCAGATCATAACAGTATTGGATCAATACTTAACACTGAAGGACTAAGATCACTAAATAAATTGAATAATAATTATCTTAAATAATTTCATTCACATTTTTATGTCCATTGGTTTCTATTAATCAGCTATTTGGTGGATTTGGTTCAAGCACTATATTTAAACTCAGTGGTGAATTAGACCAGCTCTTACCTTGCATAGTTTTGGTTGTGGGCTCGGGAAACAGCGGGATGAGGAGGAGGTAGATTAGGTAGACCAAGGAGAGACCATTGTACCTGAACAAACACGCTACAGAGAAACAAGACACAACAAACACAAAAAAACAGACCATGGAAGATTTAATACAGGTAAATAAAAAGTTACTGCACTGTATAATCAACACAGTGATAAAATCTGTGAAAATCTAACATTTATTTAAGGCAAATTTGTCAATGTCATAAAACCTTTCCTCTTTCCTCTAAAAGTGTTATTACAACTCAGGCTTCATTCTGTGATGGTCTTTCTGGGGCTATGCTGCACAAACGCCAGGCTCACTAATTGAGCTCTGCAGTACTGAAATGTGGTTAATTTAGCTTTTCGTACCTCGTCCAGGTAATATACTGCACTGGTGCATTTCCAGGGAAATGGAATTCAGTATAAAACAACCAGAGCCAAAGATTAAATTAAGACAAGCTAAACAAATTACTTTTGCTACAGTGCAACCCAAAGAAAAGTAAGAACAGTAAAAAAAAACATTAAATCCCCTATAAATACCGTCATAGCAAACAAAAAACAAAATGAGGAGCAGAAGAAGCAAGATTGACTGCATTGAGATCTCCTTTCAAGACATGGCCATGAGCAAAGATAATTATAACTGATCATGTATGAACCACATTCATCAATACATTAAGGTTCAGAATGTCAATATATGAAGTCAACCAGATGTAACCCTTTAAATTAGCCTAATGCCAATATTTCATGTGATGACTACTTCATATATATATATATACACACAAACATTATCCTATTATATATATTATCTCAGGTTGGCTACACATCTCTCAGACATGTTTGTGGTAAAAGGTATAGGCTATACCAATAAATATATATGAAGATGTAATACATTTGTGTCTTCCATAGGCTTGAATCAATGCTGGTTAATGGTGCATTTAGGATATTGTGAATTTATTCAGCGAATCAACATTGATTCATAGGTCCATTGGTCAGAGGCTATGTAGTAATTTTCATAGGGCACTGTGAGGATAATTTCTTCATTAAAAACACCTGTTTTTAAACCTGCACTGGGACTAAAACTAAGTGACATATCTAAATCAAGCTCTAGAAAAAAATCATGCCACAAACTGTTGCCATATCATCACTACATATTTGAAGCACAAAACAAACAAATCCAATCATCAATCCAAGATCTCATGTTAATCTAACAGCGATCCATTCATCAAACATAAGAAAAACCTCAATGTGTGCCAGGCCATCAAGAAAACAATTACGTTGCAATATAGAAATTGCCAATAAAATGAAATTACATTCATTCAACTGGTGTCTAATGGCAAGGTCTGTGTCTGGTCAGCATTTCTTTCCCGTAAAAATGTGTGAAAAAGGGACAAGAGGAAGAAGTCTGATCTGGCCTCTGCAGAGCTGCTGCACTAATGGCTCTGAAGCATTGCCATCCAGATGGCGACAGCTGGACAATGGAGTCAATCCCTCCATTTCTTCTCTGCACTCACTGGACCAGGACATTTTTGTCATGGTAAATTATAATAAGTTTGAGCTGAGCTGTAAGTGCAGATCATTTTTTGAGATTTATTATAAATCCATCTTTTTTTGTTTCAAACTATGTGAAAAGCAAGGTTCCTCCTGTCGTTTTCACATGCTGCAGCCTCTGGCAGTAATCTATAACCAAAACATTCTGTTCATATAACATTTATGAAACACTGACATAATGCCACCCAATTTTAAGTTACGCAGTCCACACAATTACTGACTATGCAGTAAACTAGACAAATTTTTTGGACATAAAAACATGAGGACATGATGGATATTATGATGATGATTTCAGAGGCGATACACTAAGATTAAAATATTGTGCCTTGTGTCTTTAACTGGTTGTGCAGCAAATTTTTTTTGTAATGTAATAAAAGAGAAATAACTACAGTAAACTGCAACACTATAGTATGCAGTTAATTTTGTGCCAAAAGTTTAAAATTAAATGCTAAAATCCACAAGCAATATCAAAAATCTCCATGTTTTGAAAATGCAAATGAGTTAAATCAACTTAAATCAACTCTACTACTACTATTATAACTACAACTACTTACTACAAATTTTCACTCATTCTGATACACATTTAATATTCCTTTTTCCAGTTGGTTGTTTTGTAGATTTTTTCTTTGCTCTTTTGCTTTTGAAAATTTTCTTTTGCTTCTGGTGTTTGAAACCCTTTATCGGGAGGCGGTCGTCAAAGAGGGCGATAACCTGCATGTTGTAATGGTCAACTGATCTGGAGTTCCATTCAGCATGAACTGCCCCAACACGGCTGAACACGTCATTCTGAGTGCTGCCTCGTTCAGCATTATACCGTCGTATCCGACATGAGTAATGATTGTAAGTTCTTAATATAACACATGTTTATGGGTCCTGTGTTGACCTGTATAAAACAATATATACAACAACAAGGCTCATAATTGAGCATGACATCACCTTGAATGAAAGCAAGTGTGGCCAGTTAGTATCGCATCACAATGGATGAACATAAACGTACCCAATGAGGATTTTATCATAATGGAGATTGTGTTGTCAATCAGTGTGAGCTCACAATGAATGAAAACAAGCATTGCCAATTAACATGAAGTCACAATGAAAGAAAGCATTTCCAGGTAACAATGACTTCACAGTGAAACAGTGTTACAGGTTAATACAAAAAATCCATGCTAATTGAAAATCTTAGCTTTTATTCACTGTTAGTAGGGCTGGTCCAAAAAGCATTTTAAAGGCTTTGTATACTTGCTAGTATTTCTCAAAATCACCCTCAAAAACAATCATATTTGATGTATTCTTTATATTGTATATTTTAGTAATACTTATTTATTTCTAGATGGCTGCTGATGGAACGGACACATTAGATTTGTATTTTGTGTCCATCAAAAAGCCTATTTTTTCCTTTTTTTTCCATTTCCAGATCTACAGATCCAGTCAAAATAATAACTTATTTAAATGTGATGATCTTGTAGTTGCCCTGCAACCACTGCGCTGCCTTAATGGTATGTGGAGACTACTCTTCTCTGATACCAATAGCGAAAAAAAAAAAAAAAACTTTGTCCATGATAGACAGATTCGCCATTTCTGCTATCAAGTTTGAAACAAGCTGTAAAACTGAAATTAGAAAAGAAAATGAGGAAAAAGCCAAGATTCCCACCTGAAAAGGTTAATTATGGACGGAACAGTAAATCGAGAAACAAATACCAACAGTACAAACAAAAACAGGTATCTGAATTACTCAGGCCAGCCCTAATCACTGCACTGAAATGTTGTTCCTTTACGCACCTCCTTACAGAGACATGCTGAGTTTGTTCTAAAGCAAGATCATTTGAACTACATGGAAAACAAAGCAATTTCACAGTGATACAAACCCACAGCTCTGTCATCAGACAGAGAAAAAAAGTTAACATTGAAATAAGGACCCTCTAAACACCAAAGGGGGCATCAACCTTATATATCGTCACAATGCACACGTTTGTCCTGCTGATAAAACACACAACCAGAATGCAGAGAAGAAGCAGAGCGCTGTCTGAGAAAAAATGACTGTCATCTGAGTCAAGCTGCAAACTTAAAACTTGAGCAAAACCTGTGAGTGACGATCTGTGTCGACATGACATCACCAGTACATAAACAGTAGTTTTGGTGTGGGGAGGGATGAGCCAAAATTATCTGAGGTCCCTTTTCATCCAATTATGTCGAACCAGACTCAGCAATACTCCAATCACTTTTCAATGTTCAATTCTGACATATCCACGTGTCGTAATGGCTGGACTCAAAACTAATTAAGGTGTACTGTATTATGTATTGAAAGGTGGGTAAAATCCTTACTCATCTAAAGTTACGTATCCTCTGTGCATCCCTCTGTCTACGCCACACTGACTGCAGGGCAGAGAGAGTGTTATTTACCCTGGAAATAATGCCCACTGAAGAGCTCTAACACACAATTACGCAATGAAAACAAATGGAGTTCAATGCCAGGAGAGTAAAGAGTAGCTCTCTGGTGTAAGTCAACATGTTCAAAAATGCTTCACTTAATTCTTGTATTTGTTTTGAAACCTACATATTTTAGGGTCCGCGACCCTAACGGAGAAGCTGCTTAGAAAATGGATGGATGAATGGATGGATGGATGGATGGATATTTTAGGGTGCCATCTAAGACAGCCCTCAGTCATCAACTAAAAACTGATAACCTCCTAATTCACAACAGCAACTGACAATCAATTTGACAACCCAATCACAATGAAGCACATACCAAGTGTTTTGTAATACACATAGATTGTAAGTTTCTCTATGTTCATGCAAATATGAGTTTTTGGCTCAAATGGTAGCAAGTGTGACAGTAACAGGGCCTTTGTATCCCTGCAGTTTCTCACCAATGAACAACCACCCATACGTATAATTCTGAAAAAGATGTCATGTCACAAAAGCCTAAACTTTAGCATGTACTACCATAAACTAGGTGTGAAAACAGCTTAGAATCTTATGCAAAGGCTTATTTTAAAGTTTGGTAATGCTTAAAGAAAAAATATGGAATCAACTCTTGTCAAAGCTGAAATATCCATAGCGGTATGAGAAAATGTGAGTGGTACTGTGCCATCTCTACACAAAACTGAAGAATCTCATTCATTCACACCTAGAAACCGTCAATATAATGTACAAGCTATTTACTGGTTGTCTCAGAGTGCGATGAATGTTATTTTAATCATCTCTCTGCTGATCTACGCTTCAGAATATTCTGAAAGAGATTTCAATTACTTAATAGATCAGAACACATTAGATGTCAGATAGGTTAATTAAACTGTAGCAATTCAAATAATCATTAGGTATTCAAACGATGAGTGTTTTTCATTTTTTGTCACAGAATTGCTTTGTTATGGATCATTTGGTATCAGCAGTAAAGCTGAAATATTCTCATCATGACAACCACACTATACACACAGGCTCATTTCAGAGCATGTAGAACATCTAAGGATAGGTTAAGCTAAGTTGTTATGTATTTGTCAGCCATTATAGGACTGTTTACAGTGATGCTCATCTTTAGTTGTAGTGAACTTGGCCTAGCTCATGAGCATGAATTTAAAAAAGCAGCGGTTTCAGAATGCAACAGTCTTGCGTTTGTCTTAACTGCCGGGTTTGACCAGCATGGCGAACCGACTCAGTAATAATTGATGCCTTTTGAGAAGTGGAAGCCACAGCAGCTGTGTGCTGTGTTTAAAATGATGTGGTTTGAGAACACCTAAAGATTTAATGTCTACATCATTCTTGATTATTTAACCTTTGCACGATTTTTTTGAGCCTGAAATTTGAGAAACCTGAGCAGTAAACAGAGAAACATTAACCATCTGATATTATTGAACTTGATACAGATTAACAGGCATAAATAAATGCACAGCAAATTACACTAACCGAACCAGCCTACATGAGGAATTGCCATTACATATAGAGGTCAAACCTCTAAAGTCAACAAATCACACTGTTATTGATCCGTCACTTTTCCGTTAACTCACATCCGTCAAATTATTTCGTAGAAATGTGAAACAGGCACAAAAGACTCCATTTTTACAGATTTATAGATAGCCAAACCGAATGTAAAACAAATATTTTACCATCACTTGATAATGTTTTTCATTAGTTAAGAGCATCTTAACGCTATGATCCTTTTGGCCTTGTTTCCTTGGTAGTTTCCAATAAATTGCGTCTCAGCACAGACATCTCAGAGTCTTTAAAAGCCAGAACAATCAGCAAGTAGTATTTATTAAGGACTCATCCAAACAGCAGATCACTCATACAAGACTGTAAATGACCCTGTTTCCCATAATTCATTGTGTTCTATTCATCTTCATTACCCGTGTAGATTTCCTATCTTCTCCATATTGTTTGTTCCTGTTAGCATGGAACATTCCTGTGAGTGACCTCTGCTCATCCCCACTTAAAAAAGAAAAATCATCAAATATTAAAGGTGTGTTTACGATAATGGGCAGTCAATTTTTCTCTCCTCTCATGCCACATTATTAATTCATGCGGTTAAAGCGACTTTCCAGCGATTAATGGGGATGCGCCACAGCTTGGTGAGATTGCTTTCTGAGGAAAAAGAAGAGACTTTGTCAGCTGTCAGGCGATACATTATCAGTCTATACTGTTGAGTGGATCTTATCTATGGAAAGCTCCAAGCTGCTGAAAGCCCACACTGAGAGAGCGATTCTGAGTATTATGAGTGACAGTGGCTTAATTCTTATCAATTGTGGTCACCCATACATCAAATTAAGACCTTCGATATGTAAAATTAAGTGGCATTATTTATTACATGTAGATTTAAAATGAAGTGCTTGGTGTTTGATGCCTAATGGATTACAGGAATGGCACATTAACACCACACTGCAATATCTGGGTCCAATTCAATAACTGTGTTGGCACAACACAGAGAGCTCCATTTTGCATTTTGTCAGAGATGAGTACTGGCAGTGAAACCTGACCACTGTTAAAAGGCTATACATACTCAAAAACACCCAGTGAGATTTCAGAGATATGAACCTGTGTGTATTCAATATAACACCCAAGTACTTTTGTTCTATATATGTGAGTCCTGCATCATTATAAATCCACAAAGAGGATGCACTGTGTTGTGATTCCTGTTATTTTCTTAGGCTATTCTTTTAAAAATACCACCTAAATCAAGAATTTAAATTGTGTGAAATGTTTTCAATGTACCTTTTTTCTCTTTAACATCTTTCCATGGCAAACATTAGAGTTTGAAAGAAGAAATTCAGCACGCATGTAAAGAAGAACTTTTTAAAAAGGCAGGCGAACACAAAAGTCACCTTCATTGAGAAATATGCCTTTTTAGCAGTTCAGCAGAAAGAAATGGAGCTCTAAAGTGGTTTTATTTGTTTTGTCTTTTCCCCAAAAATCTGCTTCAAGTGAAAATGTTCTGACTGCAGCCCAAACCCACACGGCCGGCCTCACACACACACACACACACACACACACACACACAAAGCTCAAGAGCTTTCACAAAAAAACTACCATCTGATTCTGAATGAACTCCAAATGTAAGACACTGTCTGAAACAAAGCAGAAGTCAAAGATCTTTCCTGAGTCAAACACACTAAGTCAGTTTCCCAGACAGGGATTAAACCTAGACCTGGATTGCATTCTTCTTTTCAATGGAGAATCTCCAGAATACAGAAGACTGCTTAATCCAGGACTAAACTTAATCCCGTCTGGGAAACTAACTCAGGGTGTTTGAGAACATTTTCAGTGGATTCATTCTCGCATTCTGGTAAATTCAGTTTCTTAATGTTTACTTGCAGACGAGAAAAATGTGAGGAAAAAGACCATTAAATTTGAACCCTAACCCTATCAGAAAGTCTTCAGCTGAGAGTCTCTGAGATGAGGATGTAGGTATACTCACCTGCCGCCAGGCAAAACGGCAGCAGTAGCCTGAAGACGAGTCCACACACGACCTCGCTTGCCATGGCCCAGAGGTCTCACATCCAGCTTAGTTCAAAACGTCAAAAAAGCGGAAAACTTCTGCTGTGCGGTTCAGTTAAAGCAAATGAACTTGGCCGTGTGGTTTCCCTTCTCGAGTCCGAACAAGGCGGCATCGCGCTACATGAGTCCCTCAGAGAGTCCCCGGGCTGCTTCACTTCTCAGCTCCACAGATTTCACGCAGTTTCACGCTTCTCATTAAAGTGGTAGACTCACCTCGGCACAAAAACGGAGGCAGGTATCACTGAGTCACAATATTCAGTCTACTGGTAAAAGTGTGTTTTCTTGCTTTTCTGTCGCCGTTGGTTCAACTTAACGGTCAACACCAACCACAGCGTTCAATGAAATGCCGGACAAAAAGGTTCTCGGTGCTGTTTGGTGGAGTAAACTGAGTAAATACTTGTAGTCTTATGTGAAATTTACTATCAGATAAATGGTTTCATATTTACCTCAGGCTCGGTTTCTGAGGCGGTGCTCCTCCGCACCTCAACCAAAAACTCCACGAGGCTGCACTGACTGAAATGCTGCCCGCTCACGGGGCAATAACAAAATAATTCATACGCAATCAGCGACACAACCAATGAGAACCAGCGCGAGAGGCAGTTTAACTCTGACCGCGTTCTTTCTTTCCCACCCATATTCAGACAAACCCCGCCTCCTATGCTAGGATTGGCCAATAGATTCCACTCAGACGCAGTTCGATATGTGGTTTGAAAGCTAGTATGAAATACTAGCCAATCCCAGCGCAGAACGCGGGATCGTAGCAACCAATCCGCGTGAGAGAGGCGGGGTTTCCGGAATACAGGTGGTGGGGGGAGCACTCAGACAGCGCCAACGTTCAGTAGGAGCTCCGGTACATTAAAAATTTGTTGTTGTTTTTTTGTTTTTTGTTTTTTAGAGAAGATTATTCCTGTCAGCCGCCTTGTTGCAGATGTATCTTCTGACTGACTAACTAATATGTAAAAGAATCAGGTTTTCAATAACATCTTCCGTTTTCCAAGCGCCTAGAAAACAGTCACAGCTGGGGAAGTCTGCACTTCGCCAAGAATGTAAACAAACAATTATCATATCTCTGCGTTAGCATATATCACAATAGATCTGCTGAGAAACAGGCCACCAGTTCAGATCCATTACTAAGAAATGACCATTGGGTTCTGCGTGTATTTGGCCTAGAAAAGTTTTAAGTATGAAAAGCCCAGCTCTACCTTTCCCAAGATTTCTCCAGCAGATTGTTCTTAGATAGGTTAATGGTCAGGTAAATCTCCAATACTCTTAAGAGTCCACTTTCACTACATTTTAGATAGAATAATATGTAGGAATTTAAAATTGTACCAGTGCTGTTAAATGGTCTGTAAAATGTGCCCTGCAAATTACTGATAAAAATCAATCAACGCCAGATAGGCTCCATACAGTACGGACAAGATATCGTTTCTTTTCAAATACTATTTTTCTCTCTCTATAAACTCTCTCTTTCTCTTGATCTGCTGTGTTATAAAACCTTTTAAACTTATGTTCAAGTAAAGTGTGATGCTTCATTTAGTTTAAAGTTTAAGTTAAGGTGTTGGAGATGTGAGGAACAGAGCTCATCTAAGGACCAAGCATTAGCAAACTAATTACATATATATATTACACACACTATATCACCAAAAGTATTCAGTCACTCATCCAAATCATTGAATTCAGGTGTTCCATTCACTTCCATGGCCACAGGTATATAAAACCAAGCACCTAGTCATGCAGACTGCTTCTACAAACATTTGTGAAAGAATGGGTCGCTCTCAGGAGCTCAGTGAATTCCAGCGTGGAACCGTGATAGGACGCCACCTGTGCAACAAGTCCAGTCGTGAAATTTTATCACTACTAAATATTCCACAGTCAACTGTCAGCGGTATTATAACAAAGTGGAAGCAACTGGAAACAACAGCAACTCAGCCACAAAGCGGTAGGCCACATAAAATGACAGAGCGGGGTCAGTGGATGCTGAGGTGCATAGTGCGCAGAGGTCAACTTTCTGCAGAGTCAATTGCTACAGACCTCCAAACTTCATGTGGCCTTCAGATTAGCTCAAGAACAGTGTAGAGAGCTTCATGGAATGGGTTTCCATGGCTGAGCAGCTGCATCCAAGCCTTACATCACCAAGCGCAATGCAAAGCGTCGAATGCAGTGGTGTAAAGCGCCGCCCCTGGACTCTAGAGCAGTGGAGACATGTTCTCTGCAGTGACGAATCACGATTCTCCGTCTGACAATCCAATGGATGAGTCTGGGTAAAGTTTGTTGGAGGGGGGATTATAGTGTAGGGTTGTTTTTCAGGAGTTGGGCTCGGCCCCTTAGTTCCAGTGAAAGGAACTTTTAATGCTTCAGCAGACCAACAGATTTTGGACAATTTCATGCTCTCAACTTTATGGGGACAGTTTGGGGACAGCCCCTTCCTGTTCCAACATGACTGCGCACCAGTGCACAAAGTGAGATCCATAAAGACATGGATGAGCAAGTTTGGTGTGGAAGAACTTGACTGGCCTGCACAGAGTTATGACCACAACCTGGTAGAACACCTCTGGGATGAATTAGAGCAGAGACTGTGAGCCAGGCCTTCTTGTCCAACAACAGCGTCTGACCTCATAAATGCACTTCTGGAAGAATGGTCAAAAATCCCATAAACAGACTCCTAACCCTTGTGGAAAGCCTTCTCAAAAGAGTTGAAGCTGTTGTAGCTGCAAAGGGTGGGCCGACATCATATTAAACCCTATAGATTAACTACAGTGCAAACTAGTTTAGCTATTCTTAGCTTATAGAAGTGTGTAATATTTTTTTTATTTTTTTTGTCTGTCGGCAAGCTGTGGCCATTGATTACAGTATCCATTCTTTTTGGAGACGTGCTTTCAGTTTTTCAAAGCAAACTGTCAAAGAGATATTTTTTCACACTTCCAAAGTACTGCACAAGTATGAAGTTTATGTATGCCAGAACAAAAGTCACTTCAAATCATTAAAATGTCTGTAACAATAATCTGTTTACATTACCCTCGTATTTTTAATGGCTTCTTCTACAAAATATCCATACATGTCACCCAACCGTTCTCAGTGTAATGCAAACGTTTTTACTGCTGTATAATACTTTTAATGTTAAGTTAGCCACTAATGGCTTTGATTAGGAAAGAAGAACTGATGTTACATTTTGTTGCTTCTACTCTATGTTGTAAACTATTTGAAGACCACTTTTAGGCATAGGCAGTCAATTACATCATCACTTTCTTTTTGCCAAAAGCAATTAGGCTGCTGTGTCTAACTTCTCTGCAGCTTTTAGTGTCTAACAATTTCCTCATGGCTAATAATAGATACACTAGGTTTATTTTCTATTACATTTGGTACATCAGCTCATTTGACCCTACTTGATGGCTATAGCTGCAGTGGCCTTGTACAAGGCACCAAACCCAAAGTATCTTCAAGTGGCCCACCCTTGCAGTGACTTCATACACTACATTGCCAAAACTATTTGCTCATCTGCCTTCATACGCATATGAAATTGAGTGAGATTGCATTCTTAATCCTTAGGGTTTAATATGATGTCGGCCCACCCTTTGCAGCTATAACAGCTTCATTTGCAGCTATAACAGCTTTGGAAACCCATTCCATGGAGCTCTCTACACACTGTTCTTGTGCTAATCTGAAGGCCACATGAAGTTTGATGGTCTGTAGTGACTGACTCTGCAGAAAGTTGGTGACCTATGCGCCTCAGCATCCGCTTTTGCAATCCGAGTTGCTGTTGTTCCTAATCGCTTCCACTTTGTTATAATACCACTGACAGTTGACTGGAATATTTTGTAGTGAGGAAATTTCATGACTGAATTTGTTGCACAGGTGGCAACCAATCACAGTACCATGCTGGAATTCACTGAGCTCCTGAGAGCGACCTATTCTATCACAAATGATTGTAGAAACAGTCTGCAGGCCTAGGTGCTTGGTTTTATACACCTGTGGCCATGGAAGTGATTGGAACACCTGAATTCAATGATTTGGATACGTGACTGAATACTTCTGGAAACAGAGTGTATCTGTAACTCTGTTGAACAGCATTGACTAAATGTAAAGCTGTCATAATTTATTACATTTTTATAGAAATGCATATTACAAATTTACTGTGAGTAAATGTGGGGTGAGATACTTTCAGTCTTTTTCATAATGTTTTTGTTCTGTGATTATTAAGTTTTTTATTAAGGTTTTGTTCCATGTTTATTAAGCTGGAACAGACAAAACAGAACCTGTAGTGCCATATTTAAAAAAATACAACAACAATAAGAATAATAAATCTACAATTACAATGAGTTTATTCAGTGTTTTACAAACTGTACTGAATGAAAACCAACTAAACAGGTGTAATTTTGGTCACTGTATTGTGAAAAATACAGTTAGTCAATGTTCTTTAGGTACTAATGATGTCCATGACTTGCTTAGAAAAGTGTATAATGAAATAATTTATCAATCAATATCAATAAATATTTGCCCACCTCATACAAATGTCTTGAACTGTATATATCACTGTCATATACAACCATGCATCTCTATTTTTCTACATCAACTGTCCTTTACACTGTGTAAAATACTCATAATAAAAAAATGGAAATAAAATTGTATTTTATTAATTTATATTAAAAGCTAAAAATATTCTTGCCTTCTCTTGTAAATCTACCATGCAAAAGTCAGAGTAAATTCCAGTTAAAACAAATATTCAATAGAAAATTCCACAGAAGCAAAAGTATAATATCTTTTTTCAGTGTTTACTGTGATCACCCTTTGCCTTTATTGCAACGTCTGTTCTTTCTGGAAGACTTGCTTTAAGTTTTACAAAGAAAACTGCAGGGATATTTTTCCAGACCTCCAAAGATCAGTCTTATAAGTTACATTTTCTGCTTCTCACGATCCAAAGCCAATTATAAATTTATACTCATCAGTCTGAAAAACCCTACTCAATATCCAGCTGTCCAGTGTTCTAGTGCTAATTTTCTCTTTTTCAGCTATTTCCTTTTCTCAGAAACGGTTTCTTGACAGCTACACATCCTTTCAGACCCACAGAATTGAGTTGTCTTCTCACAGTGGAATGATGGACAGAAAAACCTGTGGATTTTTTCAGTTCTGTAGCAAGAGTGGAGTTTGATTTCACTTTCTGATTTTCAATGAATTCTGTGTCAATGTTCTTCCACACCTCCAAAAGTCAGTCTTAGTAGTTGGTTGCATTTTTCTGCTTCTTCACAATCCAAGTTATCCCAAACACATTCAGTGATGTTAAGGTCTGGGCTCTGGGGTAGGCAGTCTATTGTTCTGAGAACAACATCAAATCTAAAAATATTTCATTAGATATTTCAGATGCACATGAGAAAGAAATTTGCAAGGTCAAATTTGCAATTGGTCAAAGAATGTTGGAGATGGAGCTGCCAGGTAGAAGGAGAAGAGGTAGACCTCAGAGAAGGTTTATGGATGTAGTGAAGGTGGACATGGAGATGCCTGGTGTAAAAGTAGAGGAAGCAGTGGATAGGGCAAGATGGAAGCAGATGATCCGCTGTGGCGACCCCTAAAGGGAGCAGCCAAAAGAAGAAGAAGAAGAGAAAGAAATTTGCAAGGCAGCTATGGTGAGTTTGGATATGTACATACATTTGAATTCGTGAATGTTAGTGTCTTTTTGAAGGGGAGCATAATGCCATTGAAACCTTTGGTAACAGCTTCAGTTGGGAGGGCACAGCTGTAATTCAGCCTGTCACAATTTTTACATAATCGCCTAATCTCAATTCTTTGAAATGTTCATAATTATTTGAGATAGTTGCAATTATTTAGTCCTACAACACTTAGGTTAGTTAGATTTCTGCAATAAGTAAAATGAAAACAGAGTGTGCTGGGTTGAGGCATGTAAATGTAAATTAAAAAAGCAGTAAATGCATTCACCGAGACATCATGGCGCTTATGAAAACAAAAATATTCTACCTCCTAACTTGTTTAGAGGACAGTGCCAATGTTGGTGTATAATTGTTTATGTATGTAGCTAATTCTAACATTTTCAGCATGCATGCTAGCAGAGCTTTTTGCTTATATTTTCACTCTTGGGTAGCTTTGCTTGACTAAATATAAGATTATGTAGATTCTTTGTGTGAGTGTTTGGGCACAACAGTAGTGTGTCATTTTGACAGTACAACAAAAATTAGCTACTAATCAAACTAATCATCACTAATCAAGCTGTGTCAACAAATGTAGCCACTTTAAACTTGTACTGTAATATTAGAATTCAATTAATTAGAAAAGACAAATTAATTTTTTATCTTAATTATTTATGACAATTAATCATCAGCTAAAATTTCATAATCATGACAGGACTAGCTGTAGTTTAATGGTGGTTTTTAATGGTGGGATGGAACAGCTAAAGTGATAGTAGGGTGCACAAAAGCAAAGAGTAGATCAAATAAATAATGATAAATTTGCTAATGTTGGAGGCCTTTGTGCAATTTTCTGTTAAAAAATATGTTTACTGCTTTTTTCTAACACTGAAAAATAAATAACTTGTACGTAAAGGTCATTTTGACTGAAAATCAGAGAAATAAAAGGGTGGTCATCCTAAATATGCTTTCTAGATATGCAAGTACTTTCTGTAGGGGGAAATGTTCAAAAGTGAAAAAGGTAATAAAGGAACAGATTTCCTAGGCGTTCCTCATTGAAAACGATATTTATGATGATCATTTTAAGTGTAGATCACACACACACCTTCTAAGCCGCTTATCTTTCTGGGGGGAGCTCGAGCCTATCCCAGCAGTCATTGGGTGGTAGGGTACACAATGGACAGGTCACCAGTCCATCGCAGGTCAGACAGACATATACATTCACATATAGGGGCAATTTAATTGCTGTGAGGCAACAGCGCTACCAACCATGCCACCAGGCCATCATTAAATCTAAGACCTGACATAAAAAAGCTTTTAAATTTACAACCAAAGTTCAAAATTACAATCATTTTCCTAAATTTCCTAACTCCAACCCACTGTACACTTCTGAGAGAAGAACAAAAGCAACGAAACTAAGAATTGACTTATAGAACCAATCTGGGTCATCTGTATAACCATTCTTTGGTTAAAGCAGTTGGAACTTGCTGTGGGCCTTGGCATTTTTCATGCTTCCTATATCACATGTGTAGCAGAAATAATACTATCTTTTCAAACTCCAGCAAACTCCAGCATGGCTGCTGTTGCACAGGATTTGATTATATGCACATTGAGGGAGCTGACATTGATAAGTTACCATCAAGTCATTTAGCTCCTAAATGTGTTTCCGACTGAGGCAAACAGTAATTTGCTTTCTAAGGGTAGTGATCCCATCCACTGATGTAACTGTGATCTTATGAGTTCCAGTATGATTGCACCCCCTGGCTCCCTCAATAGTTAAGCCACTGAACCCATTCTCGAGCAAACCAACGACACTACAGATGATCAAGATCTATAGGGGAGGATGTTCACGCAGAATTATCTCACTCACAACACTCCCTCCCCCGCCCTGCCCGTTAACACAGCTACTTTACTCAGGCAATTCTCTTCAGGAAGCAATGGATGAATGGCATACAGTCAATCAATACAGAGCAAAGTGGCATCTATTGACTGATGCCGATACTTTTTAAGACTGTTCTCCGAAGGCCCGTCTCTGTGACTAACAAACATCAGGAAACAATCGTCTTTTATCCATAATTTAGGAGTTGTTGAGTTAATGTTGCAGACGAAATGGATGCCATTTTCTTGCCCCACCCCCCACCCCTTCACTGGCAATGGTAGGGACTTTTTTTTGTCCCAAAGTTTTATCTATGCACATTAAATATGATTGATAGTGAGGCTTAATGGTAGACAAAGCAAAACATATTGATTATAAACAGTGGGTCAAAAAAGTATCACAATTGATCATTTTATAGCAAAATAATACTCAGAATGCATACCGCTGACTTCATTCATAAACACAGATGAAAGAACATGACCAAACCACTAAAAAATATTTCATTTTGCTTTATAGTTTAAGCTGGGCTGTCTGGTCTGTAAAGGCTTATCAGATGTCATCTTACTCATCTGTTGTCTGCAGATTTTACACTGGCATGGATTAGAGTTATGTAATCTATGTTGATTGGATGTAAGCCGTGGACAGTAAGTAAGTAAAGGTAATTTATTACTGTATTTAAGTCATTTTTTTGTGTATCTGTACTTTACTGAAGTATTTCTACTTTGGGTGACATTTTACTTTCACTCCACTACATTTCAGGGTCTAATATCTTACTTGTTACTCCACTATATTATGTAAAATCTGTTGTTTCTTTTGGCTTATGTGTGCATAAAAAACATAACATGCCAATAACATATTCATAACGTAATATGTCACAGAGAAAGAAGCGCAAAGCAAGAACACCAATCAGGGCACAGCCTGCACTTTGTTTTGACCTGTTGGACATACCGACCCAGTACAAGCATACAGTTCAACATCAGTGCAGCAGTGTAAATTTTTGGGGGTATCTGTTCAACATAAATGATGGAACTAATCTAACTTTGTGTAAATAAACCACAATATAGAAATATGTACACATATGCAGTTGTGACTGGCATGTTTAATTTTTCTGAATTTATACAAAGACTTTCATTTCATAGTAAATTTGTTTTTGTTAGTTTTTGTTCATGAACAGAGACCTACAGTTGCAATATAGTAAAGGAAAACTAATTTGTGAACCTGTGTTTAAAGTTTTTATTTGTAACTAAGTTGCAAATAAATCTTAAACTGAAACTTTGCTTGTTCATAAAAAGTTATTTCAGAGCCACTTGGTTCTACCTAATGGAAATTGTTTGCCTTCAGTGTTTTGCCATTATGATCATTTTAATAGACGTCAGTGACAGATTAATTAATGACATTCTATTAAAAGACTGAGTGACACCACAGTATTTTGACCTAAAATGAGTTTATGAAGTAAGAGTCCTGTTATAAAAATGATAAAAGGACATTGAAGTCATAATTAATCTGTTAGTGCTTTTACTTTTGATACTTAAGTACATTTGAAGGCAAATACTTTTGCACATTTACTCAAGTGGAGGTCTAAAGGGAGGGCGTCTATTTTTACTGAAGTAATACTTTACCTTGAGTATCACTACTTTAACTCAAGTACATGGTATGTGTACTTCGTCCACCACTGTCATGTTGCATAAAAATAAAAAAAGTCATTGTACTCATAGAATGTTTTCAATGTGACCCTAAGTGAACAATAACATATGAAGATGTTCAAAGAAATTCCTTGAAAACACAAATACCATTAAGCTTCAGCATGAGAAAAAAAGCAGAAAACATGTACAGTGGGGCAAAAAAGTATTTAGTCAGCCACTGATTGTGCAAGTTCTCCTACGTAGAAAGATGAGAGAGGTCTGTAATTTTCATCATAGGTTCACTTCAACTATGAGAGACAAAATGAGAAAAAAAAATCCAGGAATTCACATTGTAGGATTTTTAAAGAATTTATTTGTAAATTATGGTGGAAAATAAGTATTTGGTCAATAACAAAAGTTCAACTCAATACTCTGTAGCATAACCTTTGTTGGCAATGACAGAGGTCAGATGTTTCCTAAAAGTCTTCATCTGGTTTGCACACACTGTAGCTGGTATGTTGGCCCATTCCTCCTGCAGATCTCCTCTAGAGCAGTGATGTTTTGGGGCTGTCGCTGGGCAACACAGACTTTTAACTCCCTCCACATATTTTCTATGGGGTTGAGGTCTGGCGACTGGCTAGGCCACTCCAGGACCTTGAAATGCTTGTTACGGAGCCACTCCTTCGTTGCCCAAGCAGTGTGTTTGAGATCATTGCCATGCTGGAAGACCCAGCCACGTTCCATCTTCAATGCTCTCACTGATGGAAGGAGGTTTTGGCTTAAAATCTCACGATACATGGCCACGTTCATTCTTCCCTTAAGACAGATCAGTCGTCCTGTTGCCTTTGCAGAGAAACAGCCCCAAAACATGATGTTTCCACCCCCATGCTTTACAGTAGGTATGGTGTTCTTGGGATACAACTCAGCATTCTTCTTCCTCCAAACACGGTGAGTTTAGTTTTTACCAAAAAGTTTTATTTTGGTTTCATCTGACCACATGATATTCTCTCAATCCTCTTCTGGATCATCCATATGCTCTCTGGCAAACTTCAGATGGGCCTGGATATGTACTGGCTTAAGCAGGGGGACACGCCTGGCACTGCAGGATTTGAGTCCCTCTCGGTGTAGTGTGTTACTGATGGTAGCCTTTGTTACTTTGGTCCCAGCTCTCTGCAGGTCATTCATCAGGGCCCTCCGTGTAGTTCTGGGATTTTTGTTCACCGTTCTCATGATCATTTTGACCCCATGGGATGAGCTCTTGCGTGGACCCCAGATCGAGGGAGATTATCATTGGCCTTGTATGTCTTCCATTTTCTTACAATTACTCCCACAGTTGATTTATTCACACCAACCTGCTTGCCTATTGTAGATTCACTCTTCCCAGCCTGGTGCAGGGCTACAATTTTCTTCCTGGTGTCCTATGACAGCTCTTTGGTCTTGGACATGGTTAAGTTTGGAGTCTGACTGTTTGAGGGTGTGGACAGGTGTCTTTTATACAGACAACGAGGTCAAACAGGTGCCTTTGATACAGGTAATGAGTGGAGGACAGTAGAGCTTCTTAAAGAAGTTACAGGTCTGTGAGAGCCAGAAATCTTGCTTGTTTGTGGGTGACCAAATACTTATTTTCCACCATAATTTACAAATAAATTCTTTAAAAATCCTACATGGATTTTTTTTCTCATTTTGTCTCTCATAGTTGAAGTGAACCTATGATGAAAATTACAGACCTCTCTCATCTTTCTAAGTAGGAGAACTTGCACAATCAGTAGCTGACTAAATACTTTTTTGCCCCACTGTAACTGTGTCCAATGCTGTCCTTTCTGTAGACTTGCGTTCTATTTTTTGAAATCTGCAGGCATATTTTTTTGACTCTTTCAAAGTTCAGTCATAGAAGTTGGTTGCATTTTCTCCTTTTCACAGTCCAATAACAATAAGAATTTACACTAATGACAAACACATCTAGTGATAATGAAGTCCAGCCTCTGGGGTGACCTGTCCAGAATGAGAACATGAACAGCTTCTCTGTTGGATTTGCAGGTTTTCTTTTCTTCTTATCTATTTATTTTTCTCAGTAACAGCTTCTTGACAGCTACACATCTTTTCAGACTCACACTGTTGTGTCTTCTTACAGTGGAAGGATGGACAGAAACACCTGTGGATTTTTTCAGATCTGAAGCAAGAGTGGAGCCTAAATTTATCCTCTCTCTCAAAGAGTACTGTCCATCTAATGCAGATCAGGTCTTGCATGGTTGTTAAGAGTCCTATTTGTGTTTTAGAAACACTTGTTTTTGCACTTATTTTTCTTTGACTTCTCACAAGTGAATTATTTTATATTTATATAACCTTCTTAGAAGCATCTTATGAAAAATGAATAAATGACACTTACTAGCCATTTTGGGTTAAAATTTAAGAAAATAAAGAAAACCTTGTATCTCCAAAATGATAGGTATTTACAGGAAATGCAAGTCAACTTTTTTCCAAAACATTTTGGGCCACTTCGTTTGGTCCATTAATCAATCAATCTACACAAAATATAAATGGCAACAGGCATTTTTAAATTATGCCAAAAACTGAAACATTGAGATACAAGGTTTTCTTCCATGTTGCTTGTATAAAAACATGAATAATCATGGTTTTACACAAGCAACATACACATCTCTGCTACAAACGAACACTTGCAATGACAATGACAGTAAGTGCAATGTCACAATTTACCTCATGGGTGGTTATTTGTAATATTTGCTAGAAAGGTCTGATGAATGAGTGCAAACAAATTCAATGCAATTCTATGTTTTAAGAAACAAATATACTTTCCAACCATTATATATTATCTATTTATAGGATAGAGAGACAGCTCATTTGATAGACACAGATCAAATTACACTGCTCAGTAGGGAACGCTCAAATAAAACATCCTAGATCTGAATGAATGAAATATTCTCATTGAATACTTTTGTACAAAGTTGCATGTCAAAATCATCAATGGGAATTTATTAACCAATGGAGGCCTGGAATTGGAGTCACACACAAAATTAAAGTGGAAAAACACACTACAGGCTGATCCGACTTTGATGTGAGGTCCTTAAAACAAGTCAAAATGAGGCTCAGTATTGTGTGTGGCCTCCACGTGCCTGTATGACCTCCCTAAAATGCCTGGGCATGCTCCTGATGAGACTCCTGGACAGTCTGTGGTGCAACGTGACGTTGGTGGATGGAGCGAGACATGATGTCCCAGATGTGCTCAATCGGATTCAGGTCTGGGGAACGGACGGGCCAGTCCATAGCTTCAATGCCTTCATCTTGCAGGAACTGCTGACTCACTCCAGCCACATGAGGTCTAGCATTGTCCTGCATTATGAGAAACCCAGGGCCAACCGCACCAGTATATGGTCTCACATGGGGTTTGAGGATCCCATCTCGGTACCTAATGGTAGTCAGGCTACCTCTGGCGAGCACATGGAGGGCTGTGCGGCCATCCAAAGAAATGCCACCCCACACCATTACTGACCCACTGCCAAACCGGTCGTGCTGAAGGATGTTGCAGGCAGCAGATCGCTCTCCACGGCGTCTCCAGACTCTGTCACGTCTGTCACATGTGCTCAGTGTGAACCTGCTTTCATCTGTGAAGAGCACAGGGTGCCAGTGGCGAATTTGCCAATCCTGGTGTTCTCTGGCAAATGCCAAGCGTCCTGTACGGTGTTGGACTGTGAGCACAACCCCCATCTGTGGATGTCAGGCCCTCATACCATCCTCATGGAGTCAGATTCTAACCGTTTGTGCAGACACATGCACATTTGTGGCCTGCTGGAGGTCATTTTGCAGGGCTCTGGTTGTGCTCCTCCTGTTCGTCCTTGCATAAAGGCAGAGGTAGCGGTCCTGCTGCTGGGTTGTTGCCCTCATACAGCCTCCTCTACGTCTCCTGGTGTACTGGCCTGTCTCCTGGTAGCGCCTCCATCCTCTGGACACTACGCTGACAGACACAGCAAACCTTCTTGTCACAGCTTGCATTGATGTGCCATCCTGAATGAGCTGCACTACCTGAGCCACTTGTGTGGGTTGTAGAGTCCGTCTCATGCTACCACGAGTGTGAAAACACCAACATTCAAAAGTGACCAAAACATCAGCCAGAAAGCAGAAAGGTACTGAGAAGTGGTCTGTGGCCCCCACCTGCAGAACCACTCCTTTATTGAGTGTGTCTTGCTAATTGCCAATAATTTCCACCTGTTGTCTGTTCCATTTGCACAACAGCATGTGAAATCGATTTTCAATCAGTGTTGCTTCCTAAGTGGACAGTTTGATTTCACAGAGGTTTGATTTACTTGGAGTTATTTTGTGTTGTTTAAGTGTTCCCTTTATTTTTTTGAGCAGTGTATATACGAAAACTGACATGAGATTGTGTGTCAAACAATAACAAATTCATTAATTGTTCAGTGTACATTGTAAAACTCATTGCACATCCTAATGAAATAATTAAGTTAACACAAATACTAAATAAATACTACCGAAAGTTGGAATAACGTAATCTGAAAAATTCAAATTAACTCAAAAATGAATTGTTGAGACTCAGTCATTTTGAGTATGATTGTTTTTTTATTTAATTATTTAATACAAACTTTATTTAATAACTTTATTTAAATGTATTATATTCACTATTTTTAACTTGACTTTACATGGAAATACAAACAGGCCAATAATGAGTTGTTTGGCTTAAGGTGATTGCATAAATGTTTACATTTAAATGATTTGAACTTTCGTGCGTCAGTTTATTTTGATGATAAGTTCATTTTGATTATAATCACTAAGCTGATTTTTTAAAAACCAGGACATCAGAATTTGCTGGACAGAACAATATCATACTGTCCATTACAGTGCTTATCTGTTCAGTTACGCAATGCTATGTACATGACTGATCATCATCATCATTATCATCCCTAAAACATTTATAATGTCCTGTTAATTTCCAGGGCTACCCATCCTGCTATGCATTACTGGAGGCCATTTGTAGCATGCAAATCTGCAGTTAAGAGCTAGCTGTCTCAAGCTTTTAACACAGTTCAATGACCTGAGCTCCCACCACACCCTATTTTACAGCCTCCTTCTGCATACACAGCATATAGTTTACTATAGAGATTTACTCCAAAGGTCATGAATTAGATGACAGGAAAACTGAAATTAACACACAAGCAAATATCATTAATATGGAAAGAGACACAATAAAAGTCCACTCACCTGAATTGCTAACACAAAATTGCTTTCATGTGCTCAGCTGACATCCTAACATGAGGTTCTCTATACTTAAATTTCAACAAATTAATTTCAGTGCTGTTAACAGTAGCGGAAAATATGAAGTTTTATTTTCAAAGGCAGTCTTTACTCTTGCCATTTCATTTGTATGTATTGAGTTACACTACTTATTCCCTTCAGTTTTAATCTACAGGCTGCTGAACATCCTGAAAAAGAGGCTTTACAGCTTTCTGTGCCACAACACAGGCAATGAAATGATCTTCCCACATGCAGTATCATTTTGATGTCTCCTTATTTGATTCCCTTTTAAATTTCTTGTGAAAAATGCAAGCATTACATAATTCCGCAGTTCACTTTGAGTAAATTGTGTTTAAATGGGTACTTTAACTGTTCTGAGAACAATGACCTCAGTTAGAAGAAATGAGCTAATCAATTAGGAAAAGCTATTTCATTGGGGAAAGTTTTATTTATGAGTTGCATAACCAAATTAGGCAAGGGCAGCTCTGTCGAGTCGAGGCAATCATTTTCCATTAAGCATGTGTGGAAACTGAACACACTTTACAGCAATACAATGCATATCATTTTTGTGTGTAATCAACATTGTAGAGTTTTCATTAGAAACAAAGATTTATGAAACTCCATATAATGCAAAATAAATAGATACGAAAAAAAACCCCTCAGATCTCTTTGTATGTTCCAATGAAACCAGGCTGAACAGTTCTGTGTAATGCCCCTTCAATGCTAGCTCTCTCAATGCAGCCCAAATCTAATTTTCTACAATTATTCTTTAATATAACAGACATATTTACCATCCCTTAGTCAAATGCCACCCTTAATTTCTATTTAGCTGCACAAGCTTTTAGCATAAGAGTGCATACTGCCACTGAACAATACAAATTACTCTGATCATGTTAAGATACCTGCCTCATCTGACAAGCAGAAAGCGATGGGCTGCATTTAAGGGGAAGTGTGCTACATCTAATTAGATCACATGGCAATCTAAACTCAAAACACTCTGCTGACTGGACTAAAAGTAGAGTAATGATCTGAGGATGTTAAACTATTGAGAACAATTTAATTATGTAAAAGTACAGTCAACAAATAGAATATATTCAATAATAGGCCTGATGTACTAAAGCATGTAGTGCACCTGCAAAAAGGAGGGGAAAAGGCCATTTGACTATTACTACTGATACTGATGCGATAACTTTTAGTACTACTAATACTATGACTACACCCTTGTTTCCAAAAAAGTTGGAACACTGGGCAAAATATAAATAAAAATAGAATGCCATGATACGCAAATCTTTTCAACTATATTTTTAATTGAATATGGTAGAAAGGTGACCTGAGAAACCTCAAAACTGAGAAATGTTATTGTTTTTTGAAAAATATATGCCCATTTTGAATTTAATGCCAGCAACATGTTTCAGAAAAGTTTGGATGGGGGCATGTTGACTGCTGTGTTGCATCACCTCGGCTTTTAACAACACTCTCCAACTGTTTGGGAAGTGAGGAGACCAATTGCTGTAGTTTAGAAAGTGAAATGTTTTCCCACTTTTGCTTGATAAATGATTTCAACTGCTCAGCAGCTTGGGGTCTCCTTTATCATACTTTGTTTCATAATGCACCAAATGTTCTCAATGGTGATGCAGAAAGTATTTTGTCTTGTTGAAATGAGCAAGGCTTTCCTTGAAAAAGACGCCATCTAGATGGCAGCATATGTTACGCCAAAACCTATACATATCATTCAGTGTTTATAATGCCTTCACACCCATGCTTTGTGCACTAATGCACCCCTATACCATCATGGATGCTAGTTTTTGAAATGTGTGCTGATAACAAGCTGGGTGATGTTTATTAAGACGCAGGGTCCACGATTCCAAAAAGAATTTCAAATTTTGATTCAGCAGACCACAGAGCACCGCTACACTTTTCCACTTTGCCTCATCCATCCATCCATCCATCCATCATCTTCCGCTTCTCCGGGGTTCGGGTCGCGGGGGCAGCATCCTGAGCAATGAAGCCCAGACCTCCCTTTCCCCAGCCACTTCCACTAGCTCCCTGGGAGGGATTCCGAGGCGCTCCCAGGCCAGCTGGGCGATATAGTCACGCCAGCGTGTCCTGGGTCTTCCCCGGGGTCTCCTCCCCGGTGGACTTGCCTGTGACACCTCCCAAGGGAGGCGTCCAGGAGGCATCCTAACAAGATGCCCGAACCACCTCAACTGGCTCCTCTCGACGTGAAGAAGCAGCGGCTCTACTCCGAGTCCCTCCCGGATGACCGAACTTCTCACCCTATCTCTAAGGGAGAGTCCAGCCACCCTGCGGAGGAAACTCATTTCAGCCGCTTGTATTCGCGATCTCGTTCTTTCGGTCATTACCCAAAGCTCATGACCATAGGTGAGGGTGGGAACATAGATCGACCAGTAAATCGAGAGCCTTGCCTTATGGCTCAGCTCTTTCTTTACCACAACAGACCGGTAAAGAGCCCGCATCACTGCTGACCCAGCACCAATCCGCCTGTCAATCTCCCGCTCCCTTGTACCATCACTCGTGAACAAGACCCCAAGATACTTAAACTCCTCCACTTGAGGCACTTTGCCTCAGTCTATCTTAAATGAACCCGGGCCTAAAGAAGTTGTCAATGTTTGTTTATATATGGTTTCTTCTTTTCATGGTAGAGTTTTAACTCGCATTTATGGATGCAGCAATGAGCTTTGTTCACAGACAAAGGGTTTGTAAGTGATCCTGGGCCCATGCAGAGATTTTAACTAAAGAATTGTGTGTTTTTAATGACGTGCCACCTGAGGGCCTGAACATCATGGCCAATATTGGTTTTCACTTTGTCCTTTCCATACAGGGATTTCTCTAGTTTCTCTGAATATTTTAATAATATTATGTACTTTATTGAATAAATCCCCTTGTTCTTTGCTATTTAAGGTTGAGAAATGTTATTCTTAAATTGTTGCGCTATTTGCCCACGTATGTTTTCACAGAGTGGTGAACCCCTCCCCATCTTTACTTCTGAAAGACTCAGCCTGTTGTCAACTAATCACAAGATGTTTATTTTAGCATTACACAACTTCACCAGCCTTTTGTTACCCTGTCCCCACTTTTATGAAACGTATATATATGCAGCACCCTCCACAATTATTGGCACCCCTTGTTAAGATGTGTTCTTAGGCTTCTAATATTATTATTTATTTTTTTAAATAACATAGGACAACAATGCAAAAAAGAGAAAAATCCAACCTTTAATTCAAGTGCATTTATTCAGTGGGAAAAAATTTCCACATTAAGAAATAATTCTTTTACATGAAATCACCTGTGCCACAATTACTGGCACCCCTGATGTTAATACTTTGTACAACCCCCTTTTGAAAACAAGATAGCATTTAATCTTCTCCTATAACATTTCACAAGATGGGAGAATACAGAGAGAGGGATCTTCGAACATTCCTCTTTGCACAATCTCTCTAAATCGTCCAGAGTCCTGGGTCCTCTCTAATGCACTCTCCTCTTCAGCTCACCCCACAGGTTTTCAATTGGGTTGAAGTCTGGGGACTGAGATGGCCATGGTAGGAGCTTGATTTTGTGTCTGGTGAACCATTTTTGTGTAGATTTGGCCACATGCTTAGGGTCATTATCTTGCTGAAAGACCCAATGACGACCCATCTTCAGCTTTTGGGCAGAGGCATTGATTTAAAATGTCCTGGTATTTCAAAGACTTCATGATGCTATGCCTTTGGAAGAGAAACAGGCCCACAGCATCATCAATCCTCCCCCATACTTCACAGTGGGCATAAGGTGCTTTTCCGCATACTCATATTTTGTGTTACGCCAGACCCACTTAGAGTGTTTGTTGCCAAAAATCTATATCTTGGTCTCATATGACCAAAGCACATGGTTCCAGTTGAAGTCCCAGTACCACTTAGCGAACTCCAGACGTTTACATTTATGCTTGTAAATGAGAAAAGGCTTTTTCCGTGCATGCCTCCCAAACAGCTTGTTGGTATGTAGATAGCGCCTGATGGTTGTTATGGAGACTATGCGACCACAAGATACTACTCTTTCATGTAATTCTCTAAGAGTGAGCTTTGGAGAACTTTTGACTTCTCTTACCATCCTCCTCACTGTGCGTGGTGGCAAGATAAACTTACGTCCTCATCCAAGCTTGTTTGCCACTGTTCCAGTTGTTTTAAACTTCTTGATGATTCCTCTGACTGTAGACATGGGAAGGTGTAGGCAAGTGGCTATCTTCTTGTAGCCATTGCCTGACTTATGAAGGTCGACACACATCTGCCTTACCTGAAAGGTGTTTAAAAGTGGATAAGAGAAATAGGCCTCTGTGTCACATCATATTTATACCCCAGGGAAACAGGAAGTGATGAATTACTAATTAAAGGTACACTGATCAACTTTACAAACTACAGTAGAAATGACAGAAATGCTTCAATTACACTGTGTGCACAATTATAAGGCAGGTGAGTATTTTGACCATATTATCATTTTTAGGCATATTTTCTAACTCCAAGCTGGATAAACTTGAATGCTTAATGGATTTAAGCATAGCAGGTGATGTGTATCTGTGTAATGAGGGAGGGTGTGGCCTAAGGAGGTCAACACCCTATATCAAGGTGTGCATAATTATTAAGCAGCTTTTTTCTTTAGGCAAAATGGGCCAAAAAAGAGATTGAACTGACTCTGAAAAGTTAAAAAGTACCAAAAGTCCCTCAGAGGGATGCAGAACTCTTGAAATTGCTAAGATATTGGGGCGTGATCACAGAACCATCAAACGTTTTGTTGCAAATAGTCAACAGGGTCGCAAGAAACGTGTTGAGAAAAAAAGACGCAAAATAACTGCCAAGGATTTGAGAAGAATCAAGCGTGAAGCTACCAGGAACCCATCTTCCAGTTCTGTCATATTCCAGAACTGCAGCCTAGCTGGAGTATCAAGAAGTACAAGATGTTCAGCGCTCAGAGACATGGCCAAGGTAAGGAAGGCTGAAACCCGACCAGCACTGAACAAGACACATAAGCTGAAGTGTCTAGACTGGTCCAAGAAGAATCTGAAGACAGATTTTTCAAAGGTTTTATGGACTGATGAAATGAGAGTGACTCTTGACGGATCAGATGGATGGGCCCGTGGCTGGATCAGTAACGGGACAGAGCTACACTTCGAGTCAGACGCCAGCAAGGTGGAGGTGGGGTACTGGTATGGGCTAGTATTATTAAAGATGAGCTGGTTGGACCTTTTCGGGTTGAAGATGGGCTCAAAATCAACTCCCAAACCTACTGCCAGTTTTTAGAAGACACTTTCTTTAAGCAGTGGTACAGGAAGAATCTGCATCTTTCAAAAAGATTTTTATGCAGGACAATGCTACAAGTACTCCTCTGCATGGCTAGCCAGTAAAGGCATTAAAGATGAAAAACTTATGACATGGCCCTGACTTGAACAGATTAAAATAAAAAAGTGAGATGGGAAAATGTGTGTTTTTCATTTAGTTGCGTAATAATTCTGCACCATTATAGTTGCCCAATAAATGTGCACATATAGATATTCTCCTAAGAAAGCCAAAACTTCACTTTATTTTTCTTAAACATTCATGTTTGAGGTTTATTAACATTTTGGATTAACAGAGAGCACTGGAGCTGGTCATTAATAAAAATAATCCTCAAAAATAAGACTTGCCTAATAATTGTGTACACAGTGTACATTTATTTTTCGAGGAATTGTTATGGGTGCCAATAATTGTGGAACCTGTGATATAAAAATAATGATTTCTTAGTCAGGGATTTTTTTTTTGTAATTCACTTGAGTTAAAGGTTACATTTTTCTACAATTTTCAGTGAGCTTATGCTTCTGAAATAAAAATTTTATTTAAGGCTTTTAACACATCTTAATGAGGGGTGCCAATAATTCTGGAGGGATATATTATATATAGGGATACATATATACATACATACATACACTATACACAACAAAATCACACAAAAATCATCAATGGAAATCAAATTTATTAACCAATGGAGGCCTGGATTTGGAGTCACACACAAAATTAAAGTGGAAAAACACACGACATCAAAGTTGGATCAGCCTGTAATGTCCTTAAAACAAGTCAAAATGATGCTCAGTATTGTGTGTGGCCTACACGTGCCTGTATGACCTCCCTACAATGCCTGGGCATGCTCCTGATGAGGTGCCGGATGGTCTCCTGAGGGATCTCCTCCCAGACCTGGACTAAAACATCCGCCAACTCCTGGACAGTCTGTGGTGCAACGTGGCGTTGGTGGATGGAGCGAGACATGATGTCCCAGATGTGCTCAATTGAATTCAGGTCAGGGGAACGGGCGGGCCAGTCCATAGCTTCAATGCCTTCATCGTGCAGGAACTGCTGACACACTCCAGCCACATGAGGTCTAACATTGTCCTGCATTATGAGGAACCCAGGGCCAACCGCACCAGCATATGGTCTCACAAGGGGTCTGAGGATCTCATCTCGGTACCTAATGGTTGAGAACCTGCTAGTGAACCTGCTTTCATCTGTGAAGAGCACAGGGCACCAGTGGCGAATTTGCCAATCCTGGTGTTCTCTGGCAAATGCCAAGCGTCCTGCACGGTGTTGGGCTGTGAGCACAACCCCCATCTGTGGACGTCGGGCCCTCATACCATCCTCATGGAGTCGGTTTCTAACCGTTTGTGCAGACACATACACATTTGTGGCCTGCTGGAGGTCATTTTGCAGGGCTCTGGTAGTGCTCCTCTTGTTCCTCCTTGCACAAAGGCGGAGGTAGCGGTCCTGCTGCTGGGTTGTTGCCCTCCTACGGCCTCCTCCAAGTCTCCTGGTGTACTGGCCTGTCTCCTGGTAGCGTCTCCAGCCTCTGGACACTACGCTGACAAACACAGCAAACCTTCTTGCCACAGCTCGCATTGATGTGCCATCCTGGATGAGCTGCACTACCTGAGCCACTTGTGTGGGTTGTATAGTCCGTCTCATGCTACCACGAGTGTGAAAGCACCAACAACATTCAAAAGTGACCAAAACATCAGCCAGAAAGCAGAAAGATACTGAGAAGTGGTCTGTGGTCCCCACCTGCAGAACCACTCCTTTATTGAGTGTGTCTTGCTAATTGCCAATAATTTCCACCGGTTGTCTATTCCATTTGCACAACAGCAGTGAAATTGATTGTCAATCAGTGTTGCTTCCTAAGTGGACAGTTTGATTCCACAGAAGTTTGATTTGCTTGGAGTTATATTGTGTCATTTTTTTGAGCAGTGTGTGTGTGTATATATATATATATATATATGGTTTAAATGATTTGCACGTCATTGTGAAAAATATAAATAAAACAGAATGCAGTGTCCCTACTTTTTTGGAAATGGGGTTGTATTCACTCATCTGCCTTCACACGCATATGAACTTGATTGATGTCTCATTCTTAAGCCTTAGGATTTAATATGATTTCGGCCCACCCTTTGCAGCTATAACAGCTTCAAGATTCAAGAGTTTGCACAGCAGAAGCAGGCAGTTACACTGTACAATGAAATTCTTCCTTTGCTGTTCCTCCATTCATCAAATATAATCTTAGAATACAAAAAATGGAAAACTTGAAATAAAATTGAAAATATAAGAATAACAATAGTAAAATAATAGTAAAAGTACAGTTATATGTGCAAAGTTGAAAGAAAAATCAAAGTTACACGTACGTATGTGCAAGTATGTAGAGCAGCGGTTCATAAAGTGCATGCTGCAGATATACAGATGTAACAGATGTAAACGAAGTGTATGTAAGGTGCAGTTATTGAGTGTAAGGTCTGCCAAAAGTTAAACCAGTTCAGAGTGGGAGTGGGGAAGAGGTAGTGAGTGAGGTGTTCGCAAGCCTGATGGCCTGTGAAGAGAAACTTCAGTTCGTCAGTCTTGCAGTCCTGGACTTGACACTCCTGTAGCGTCTTACTGAAAGTAGGAGTGTGAAGAGTCTGTGCTGGGGGTGTGTACTGTCCCTGATTATGTTGTGGGCCCTCCTGATGACCCTGGTGTGATAAGTATCCTGTAGTTAGGAGAATGCTGCTCCTGAGATGGACTGTGCAGTTTTGATCACATGGTGGAGGGCCTTTCTATCCTGAGCAGTGCAGTTTCCATACCAGACCGTGATGGAGCTGGTAAGAACACTCTCGATCATACTCCTGTAGAACATGCTGAGAATTTTGGCTGGCATGCCAACTTTCCTCAGGCTTCTCAGAAAGTACAGTCGCTGCTGGGACCAGGTGAGATCCTCATTAATGTGGATGCCAAGGAATTTGAAGGTTTTCACCCTCTCCACCTCTGTCTCACCTATGTACAGGGGTATGTGCAGCTCCTGCTTCCTCCTTGGATCAACAATCATTTCCTTGGTCTTGTCTGCATTTAAGGAAAGATTGTTGTCATGATACCAGGCCACCAGCTCAGCCACCTCCTTCCTGTATGCTGTCTCATCCCCACCAGTGATCAGTCCAATGACTGTAGTATCATTAGCAAACTTGATGATGCTGGTGTTGTTCTGGGAGGCCATGCAGTCATACGTGAAGCGTGTATACAGAAGGGGGCTCAGCACACAGCCCTGGGGGACCCCTGTGCTCAAAACTCTTTAACCCCTGAGATTCAACTCTTCTGGGAAGGCTTTCTACAAGGTTTAGAGTGTGTATGGGAATTTTGATCATTCTTGGAGAAGTGCATTTGTGAGGTTAGACACTAGTGTTGGATGAGATGGCCTGGCTCGCAGTCTCCGCTCTAAATCATCCCAAAGGTTTTCTATCGGGTTGAGGTCAGGACTCCAAACTCGCCCATCCATGTCTTCATGGACCTTGCTTTGTGCACTGGTGCAGTCAGGTTGACACAGGAAGGGGCCATTCCCAAACTGTTTCCACAAAGTTAAGAGCATGAAATTGTCCAAAATCTCTTGGTCTGCTGAAGCATTCCTTTCACTGGAACTAAGGGGCTGAGCCAAACTCCTGAAAAACAACCCCACACCATAATCCCCCTCCACCAAACTTTGCACATGGCACAATGCAGTCATTCAAGTACCTTTCTCCTGGCAACCGCCAAACCCAGATTCGTCCATTGGATTGGCTGCACGTTACATCGCTGCATTCGATGCTTTGCATTGCGCTTGGTGATGTAAGGCTTCGATGAAGCTGCTCGGCCATGGAAACCCATTTCATGAAGCTCTCTATGCACTGTTCTTCAGCTAATCTGAAGGTCACATGAAGTTTGGAGGTCTGTAGCGATTGACTTTGCGCACTATGCAATCAGCATCCGCTGACCCCACGCTGTCATTTTACATGGCCCAATACTTTGTGGCTGAGTCGCTGTCATTACCAATCGCTTCCACTTTGTTATAATACCACTGACATTTGACTGTGGAATATTTTGTAGTGAGGAAATTTCACAACTGGACTTGTTGCACAGGTGGCGTCCTATCACGGTAACATGCTGGAATTCACTGAGCTCCTGAGAGCGACCCATTCTTTCACAAATGTTTGTAGAAACAGTGTGCAGGCCTAAGTGCTTGGTTTTATACACCTGTGGACATGGACGTGATTGGAACACCTGAGTTCAATGATTTGGATGGGTGACTGAATACTTTTGGCAATATAGTGTTCCATTATTATTACTACTACTGACATTGCCATGACCAATATTTACAAATACTTTTACTACAATTATTACTAATATTGCGTATACTACAATAACTGCAACTACTACAACTATTACTATTACAAAATTACAACTAGTGCACCAGTGCAAATAAATGAAACATACAGGCCAGATTTATATGCCTGTGTACTCTGGCAGGTGACTGGTGCCCTCTACTGGTAAAAAAACGTACATACTATAAGCTGTGCTATAACGTTTGTAAGAACATATAAAATAAGATAAAATTAAGTATAATAAAATAAGATGCACTTCATATGGAGGATATTATTACTTCTATAGTGCTTGCATTTTATAGATGCTTTACATTTGCACATGTGCTCATTCTCAAAAATTATTTTTCATTTTTTTGTCTAGAGCACGACATCCACATCATGAAAATCAGTTATTTAAAGGTTATATGTATGTTATTTTTCCCTGACGTAGTGACCAGGCTATGTAATGTCTTTCAAGTTCTGCAGGGGAGGATGAAAGGAGGATATCTGTTATCGATCCTATTACTGTGACTACTACAGAGCTATTTTGTCTATTCTAACTACTGTTAGTACTTCTAAAACTGATGCTATTACTACTACAAACATCAATACTACTATTTCTACTGCTACTACTACTTCTGAGGTTATTACTAGATTACTACTACTATTTCTAATTTTATTAAAATTAAACTATACTATCATTATTATTTATAATATGATCATAAGTTAATAACTATTATCATTGTTAATATTATTATCAATAACAACAACAATAACAATAATAACAACAGTAGTTATTGTATCAGTTACTTATCAGTTACCAATAATGGTCAGGAATTTTGACCAGTACAATCGCCCTGTATGGACGTCTCATTAGTTCTGCAAAAGCTTCATCATTGTCTTTGGTGCATTTGTGGGTGAATGATCGACTGATGTTTCGACAGCCGCAGAAACAACAGCCTCGAGTTAGTCGCGTTGAGTGAGAGAGGATTCTCCTCCACTGCCGTAGGTGGCGCTAAAACAAGCGCTATATCAAAACAAATACAGCATGGCGCTTTTCAACGCTGTTTTGTTTTTCCTGTCTTTTGTTTTACATGTTTTGGAGTTAAGCGCTGTCGAGGATTCGTGTTACAAGCCAATCAAGGACGACAGACCTTCGTTTATAAGGTGAGCTTAGCAACACAAAAAGTTTATGTAACCTAAAGTGTCTAAAGTACAGTCGATGATCCAGCTACGCAATGAAAAAAGCTCACTTCGGTTTGCTCAGGCGGATAAAGGATCATTTTACAGACTCTCTTTAACAGTGTGATAGGGCTGGGTCTTGGGTGCTGGACCCCTACCTGTTCTAAGGGGCTGGGTGTTGGTGAGACGGACGCTGGCCCCGTGCCTCACTGCTCCCATTCCCAATGTTATTCTTTAGACGCTTAATGGCTCGTCTTACTAGAACTTTGCCTGGCCCTTAGGTCTTTCATCAACATTTCTTTTCTACCACGGCTACAGGTCGGGATTTTTGGCCTGGACCTCCAAGCTCCAATTCCATTATTATCCCAATTCTTAGAGGTAACCTAGGGTCTTGGTTAGACCTTTGGCCTTTGCCTCAGAGCTCACATCCAGGTTTTAAAAAGCTGTCAGAGGTAGTCTCTTCTAGGAGGTCGCTTATGTAATCTCCAGAAAGCCCATTTGAAAACCTAATGCTTCTACTGCTGTTTCTACTACTGCTATCACTAGACTACTACGAATATTATCCTACTACGTTAGTAACACTAATACTGGAGCTATAACTGCAGTTACTACTGAGGCTACTATGATCACTGCTGTTAGTACTAATTTTGATGCTATTAATTATGATTACTGCTGAGCTACTATGACTACTACTGTTAGTTCTTCTAAAACTGATGCTATTACTAGATTTATACTATTACTACTACTGTTTGCACTACTACACTCAAAAATATGGTTCCTTAGGAAATAAAATGGTTCTATATTTTATGTTATATATTTGCATTGTGAAAGGGTTCTTCAGATTGATGATTCATGTACATAGTGTGCTGTAGACGGTTCTATATAGCACCAAAAAGGGTTTTTCTATTGTTACAAGCTTGACATCAAAACAATAGAAGAACTCTTTTTTTGGTGCTATGTACAACAATCTATAGCACATTATCCACCAATCTGATGAACCCTTTCACACTGCAAACGCTCTTTGAGTGTTTATGGGTCTATATAAACCATTTTCTTGAATTACTCCTTCTAATAATTCTACTATTAATTTCACTACTTCTACTAATAAGATAAGATGCGTTTATTGTCATTGCACAGTGTACAATGAAGCTGAGCAGCAGTCCAATGGCACTTTCTACATGCAAAACAATTAAACATAAGGCTAAAATATATAAAGTGCAGATTTAGGGGAAAAAAGAAAAAAATATTTAAAAATCTTAAATATAAAGAAAAAGGACTATAAAACTATATTCTAAAACAGACAACAGACAATAGACAAGTGAGGTAGCACAGTTGACAACACTATACTCACGAGGGATATAAAAGGGCCTGCATTTAACTGTCAGGTACTCCAAATCAGAAGAACAGTGTCCATCAATGATGATGGCATTGGTGCACCAGCTGTTATGGATGTATTTGCATAACCCTCCTTCCTTTGATTTACCGGAGTCTTTGTTTCTGTAATACTACTATTACTACTAAAATTACCTGAAAGTAAAGATACTGTACCATTGATAAAAATTACTTAAGGAAAAGTGGAAGCTCTCCTTCTGCAGTTTCTACTTAGTACAAGATAACTGCCTTTTTAATGTACTTTTAAATGTACTAAGTATTAAAAGTATGGTGACATTTTCTGGCTATTATTATAATACTAAGAATAACAGTACTACTTATAATTGGAGTAATAACTGGTTTAAGAGGATCCTGGCTACTTCCCAATTTCCCCATTATATCAAAAACATGACTGCAAAACACTAGAGGACGCCTGCGAGCAAGTCCTCAATTAAAGGGAGTTAAAGGAGCTAAAAAGCTTAAACAAAAGTTAAGTCAAGTCACTTCAAATCAAAGTTTATTTATAAAGTGCTTTTTACAACAGGCATTGTCACAAAGCAGCTTTACAGAAAAATCCAGGTCCAAACCCCCCTAAGAGCAAGAGGAAGAAATCTTCAGAGGAACCCAGACTCAAAAGGGGAACCCATCGTCGTCCAGTCACCAGATAGCAAAACAATAACATAAGAGCAATATGAACAGAGAATTAATATAAAATATTTAAATAGAAAAATGGGGAAAGCAGCCTGTCACTGGACAGAACTTTGCTAGATTCAGCAATGATAATGATAAGTTAAAATAGTTTCTAATCAGTTGGCCAGAATTGTAGAAAGCAGAAGACGTATTTCACTGGAAAAAAACTAAGAAAACTGACCTATATGCTATAGCAGATGGGTTTGGGGAAGCAGGATGATAGCATTAGTGCTACTGAGTGCTGACTGGTTGGCGAGCGGAGCAGCTCATTGGATTTTCGTGCTCACTGATGTCATGGATGTGTATGAGACACCATTTTAAACTATAACTCAAGTTCAGAAGTTCTTAAAAATCTAGCAGCAGCATTAAAATGTTTTATGCTGTTCTGTGTTCAGGAAATGGACGCCTTCTTTTATATAAAAATGTTCAAGCATTTACACACTGATTTCGTTCAAATGCTCCATCATTTCATCTTGAACTCACTCAGGGACGCCCTCTAGCATTTGAGAAACCTGGACAGTACAGAATAGTAATGCTCCTCTCTACAAATTCTTTGGTAATACTACTATTGTTACTACTGCTACAAATAATGATGATGATGATGATGATGATAAGTCATCATAGGAAGTTCCAAAACAATAACAATTCTTAATACATTTAATAGCTAAGTCTAATCAATTGATTTGTACTGTTCTACAGTGCTCACAACAGCTCCAATATATGAATAACCATAGTTTCATACAAAAACTAGGACACAAAGTCTCATTGATGCGAAGCTCCAGCATGTAGTACTCTATTAGTAATATTTCTTCTTTTGTTTGATTGCTTTTTGCCAGTGGACAGTAACCTAGCTGACCTATGTAGGTTGGGGTAGAATAATGTGAGAAAGCGAAATTATTATAGTGCTTTCTACTGGGGGCAATGGTATTTGTGGGACTGGCCAATTACCACATGCTGAGCAAACAGTGGGCCACTAATGAATCTAGATATGTCCACTCCAGCCTGGCATTATACTATTTGTCTTGGGTGATCTTCATTCATTTTAATATATGACTACATTAGAAACCATGCATTTCTCACTTTCTTAGCAGCCCACTATGACTTCTCCCTAGAGTGCCAATAGCTTCTCCTTGTGAACAATCTTGTTAATTGTGAGTGAGTTAAATCCAGGTCCATTAGGTTTTTCCATCTAAGAATCCCAGCAACTCAGCTCATCACTCATTCATGTGCCTTTCTTAGGACTTACCCCAGGCCTCATGAGTACCTGAATGCCTCAGACCTTCCTGCAGCCTGGGACTGGCGGCGTGTCGATGGGAGAAACTACGTGAGCGTCACTCGGAACCAGCACATCCCGCAGTACTGCGGCTCATGCTGGGCCATGGGGGCCACCAGCGCACTCGCAGGTAGGAGGACAGACTGGAGCTGTTTGTTTCCCTATCAGCTTATTAATTCATTTGAATAAAGTTTCAGATAAGTGTGTTAGAACTGGGAAAAACACATGTGCAGTGAAAAAGTACAATGTGCTGAACGGTTTGAAATGATTCACACTCAAATGTTTTTGTAATAAAAAAAGGAATCTCTTTTTTAAGATCTACTTCAGTCCTTTGCAAAAAAAAATTGCCTACTTAAATTATATGAATAAACTGAAGTACTTTGTAAGAGGAAACAAACTATTTAGCATAATTATGCTATGATATTTTGTAAGTAGAGCAGGGCCATTTAGATGCATAGTAAGTGCACTTACCTGTCTCATGTTACTTAGGTCATAAAATTGCAATACAGATCAGCCAAAATAAAAATCTTAAATTGGTCAATTGAATGTTTGGAGCAACAGCTGGCCTATTCTGTTCTTGGCCACATCCAATTGGGCATTCCATGTGCGTTCCACTGCAGTTCTTTAGGGAACTTAGGATGAGTTTTTAATCCAATTTTTCTTTCTAACCCAAATATTTCTTATACGCAAGATGTTTTTTTTCAGTCACTACTTTAACTTCTGCTTAAGATTAAAACGACAACTTTTACTTGAATGAGATTTTTGACTACTCTGCCCACCTATGCTGTTTTGCATGTATTGATGATTATTAGCTTCTATTCATTATTGGGGTACATGTTGATCACTTTTAAGACTCCATAATATGAAATGGCTTAAATGTTTAATTCAGCAAAGACCATATTTGGTTTTTGTCTTCTCATTAAGATCGCATAAACATCAAAAGAAAAGGAGCTTGGCCATCAGCCTACCTGTCAGTTCAGAATGTGATCGACTGTGGAAGGGCGGGGTCTTGTTACGGAGGAGACCACCTGGGTGTGTACGCTTATGCACACAAGAAAGGCATTCCAGATGAGACCTGCAACAATTACCAAGCCAAAAATCAAAGTAAGTTCACAGCATCTGTTATTATGCTAATACAATATTTGTCAATAAGTAACTTGAATGTATCAATCAATTATGAGTTTTAAAGAACAACTTGTTTTAAAAGTATGTCCTCAAACTGCAAGGGCCTGCATGTAAACCCACACTCCACTTCCTTGTCCTTGTGATACAAAAATAAGTCTGCAGTTTAAGGAATTAGATTAAGATGACAGAGTTGTCAAATCTGTTCATGTAAATGCAATTAACATTAATGACATATGTGCAAATTACAGTCCGACATGTAAACAGTAATGATCAAACATGGTCTTCTGTGTGTATGTACAGAATGTGATCCGTTTAACCAGTGTGGCACCTGCTCATTCTTTGGCTCCTGTTCCATTGTGAAGAACTACACCGTGTGGAAAGTGGGAGACTATGGGGAGGTCTCAGGACGAGATCAAATGAAAGCCGAGATCTACAAAAATGGGCCAATCAGGTACGGCTCCTAGCTCAGACCTGAGACTGTTTTTAGGGTGTTTCAGAATTTTCTGGTTGATGCAGTTTTTTATTTTACTCAGGTAGCATTTCTTTGCTTTGTATTCACTGTACCAATAAAAAGCTCCATGTATGTATCCAGATGTTTTTAATGGAAACCTAATTATTTAATGATTCCATGAAATGCTCCATGTTACAAGAGAATTAACACTGTACTGACATATAAAATATTGGGCCACAATACGCAAATACTGCTCTTACTATTCACAAAATTGTTTGTCATGTGAGCGCCTCAAGGAGAGCGCCTCTCCTTCGCTGTGTCTGTCGGTGTTTTATGAATTCAAGTCATCCAGAAAATGTAAATAATATTGGTCAAAATAATGCAGACTGTCTTTAACAGTGTCACATCGGCAGGCCTTGATCATCAAGTTATGTGCCCCTAGGCACAAATGTTTTGTGGGCCCCTATCTGGCTGCCTTGTTTGGGTAGTCAGTGATTTTTTTTTAATGAAATATCAGCAAATTAAGGAAGGCCTGTGCAGCACCACAATGGCAGCCGCATTGTTGGTTTAAATGTTCTCATAGTTGCTGGCGGGGGCCCCCTAGTTGCTCTGGCCCTTGGGCACACGCCCATAAACCCCACTGGTTGATCTGGGCCTGCATGTCAGAGGTTCATATTTATGCTTTCAGTCTATTGCAAGGCATATCACAATCACAATGTATAATAACAGAATCACAATACAATATGATGAAATGATGATACATTATCACTTTTGTATGTGATGCATCAGCCTGTTCTGTCTTCCATTCCAGCTGTGGTATCATGGCGACTAAGGGACTTGAGGCATATCAAGGAGGGGTGTTTACAGAGTTTCATATCGTATCTCTCATGAACCACATAATATCTGTCGCTGGTTGGGGTGTGGATGAGAACGGCACAGAGTACTGGATAGTGAGGAACTCCTGGGGAGAGTTTTGGGTCAGTTCTCATATAATAGCTTTGCTCTGTGCATCAATTCTGTTGTGTTGAAAAAGATATATAGTGTTTTCACACTGAACACATGGTACATTACTAGGATACACTTATTGCTACTTTTAGGGCTTTGAGTCATTCAGACTCTTCTGTGAAAACTGAAATGTAAAAAAAAAAGAAAAAAAAATGAATGAAAAATGATTAACATATAATTACACTATGCTTTTGTTTTCAATGACTGTGGCTTCTAAGGGTTAAAGGCTGATGTCAGAAAAGAAATATTCCTTACCCTTAACTTGAAGTAGTCTTGGCCATAATATGTAACAGCACGTTTTTACACAACGTACTGGAAATTGTTTACACCTCTTAAGCTGACATTGATCTTTGCAGTAGTGTGGCTGTGGTAACGATATGTGTAATTTGGCCTTTTGTCCACAGGGGGAGGCAGGCTGGGCCCGGATAGTCACCAGTGCATATAAAGGAGGTAAAGGGAACTGGTATAACCTCGCTATCGAGCAAAGCTGCGCATATGGTGATCCCATAGTGCCCTAGAGGAAGAGCAACTGATTAGAGCCAGCCCTGCCCACATGGTCATACAAGAATCCAACTGAGAGCAGGCTTCACTAAGCACCTTATGGACATTTTCATTTTTTTTTTAAGACGATTGCCTGTCTTGAGACATAGCCAGTGATTTCTGTAGCCTGTTAGGCCAGATCCACTTGACAGCTATGCAAGGTAAGAGAGCCAAGAAATCAAGTGCGTAGGCCATACTAGGCATCTGTTACTGTGTCATATAATTACCCTGGTATGAATAGAGTTGAATGAGAGTGGTGGAATTCACTCCAAGAGGTAAATTGCACTGTCAACACAATGATTTTTTTTAGCATATAATGTGTCATATGTAAAGTGGAAAAAGTAGAGTAAGAGTGATGAAATTCAGTCCTAGAGGTCATACACTGATGATTTTTGTGTGCCATTTTTATGTGAAATACCAACATTAGAAATACTTGTTTTGAAACACAATGAAAATTAATAATATTGTAATAAAATGATCCAAAACAAGTTTCTTTTATTTAAAAAAAAATAAAATAGTTTTTCAGTTTTTGCCATAATGTGAAAATGCCTGGTACTCTTTACATTGTGTGTACATTTCAGGATGAATGGACCAAAAGAAATGACCCAAAATGACTTTGAAAGATGTCTGGTTCCACTGACTTTCATTAAAAGTAAAGTAGGTTTTTTCCTTCTCCTGTAAAGTTACCATTTTGGAGACATAAGGTTTTCCTCCGACAGCAGCGATATAGTACCTTGTACATACAGAAGTGTCAGAGAGCACCATGCACCTATTTAATTTCCTACTAAAGTGGCCAGGAAGTTATTTGTTTTAAGGAGATATATTAAGGAGAAGATCAGATATAAGATAATCCACTTGTATAAGGAAGGGGAAAGTCAAAGGAAAAATAAGTTTCCAGAAATCACATTAAAAATGTTTAAAAGATACAAAGAAATTGGGATTTCTAACAACAGTGCAAGACCTGGCAGACCACCTAATCTGTCACCATCAGAAAAAACAGCACGTACAGCTTTCATCATGGAGAGAGATCCACTTTCCACTCAGATCTGAAAACATCCACAGGTGTTTCTGTCCGTCCTTCTACTGTGAGATGACAGCATGAGTCTCAAAGGATCTGAAGCTGTCAAGACACTTTTACTGAAAAAAGAAAATGTGCAAATCAAAGAAGCTGATGGTGCTCTCGGATCAAATGATTATCTGCCCCAGAGCCCAGACTTCAAAGTTATTGACTATGTTTGGAATTCCATGGATTGGGAGAAGGAGAAAAATGGAACCAGTTTCTACAAATACAAAATGCAGTTTCTACGACTAGATTTCTGGAAGACTGGAAGCTGGAATAAAGGCAATGAGTGGACACTGTAAATACTGAAAAAAGCGTACATTTCTGTTAAATTGGGGGCAGTCATGGGCTGGAGGTTAGGGAACCAGCCTCGTGACCGGAAGGTCGCTGGTTCGATCCCCAGAGCCAACAGCACATGACTGAGGTGTCCTTGAGCAAGACACCTAACCCCCAACTGCTGCGGATTGGGCTGCCCACCGCTCCGGGCAAGTGTGCTCACTGCCCCCAAGTGTGTTTGTGCTCACTAGAGTGTATGTGGTGTTTCACTTCACGGATGGGTTAAATGCGGAGGTGAAATTTCCCCGTTGTGGGACTAATAAGGGTCACTTAATCTAATCTTAATCTAAATATATGTCTAATTTTCCCCCCTAAGCCTGAAAAATGTCTAATATGCACTTAAGGACTGTTTGACTGTAACTTAAATAAAAAAGGGTGGTCTCTGACTTATATATAATATATATAAGTATGTATATGTATGTATATATATATATATATATATATATATATATATATATATATATATCTGACTTATATATAATAAATATAACGCTTAACATCCAATTTACTCTCTACAGTGGAGGAGTCAATCTGCGACCACAGCTCCGGGGTGCTCTCTCTACCATAGCAACAGGAAAGAGGCTGGAGAGATTCAATTGGAGAGCGCCTAGATAGGCGAGGCCTGCTATTGGTCAGAAGCCGTGTCAGTCAAGCAAGAAAAGCAGAAAGGCCCCGCCCCCTCGCGGCTGCAGAAAACAAGGGCATTGGGTTGCTAGTTTACCCGCCCGTGCGCGCTGCTAAGCGGGGACGCAGCTGATCTGTGGAAGATGCCTGTGGACAATTAGCACGCGTTCAGCTTTCTAACCTAAATAACCGCGTACAGCTAGACGTGGATGAAGAAGCCATGGCAGTCATTTCGCAGCCGTTTTTGCACAGTCCGTTCAAACTGCGATAGTACATAGGGGTGCAGCAGATTCGAAACACTATAGGTCATTTTTTGCCTTCGAAATCGAATGAGCTGCACGAAGACGCAGCCTGCAGACTCCATCCCTGAGCAGTAGCATCCCAGGTAAGCTAGAGCTGATCCTGCACATAAAGCAGAACCTGCATGACCTGAACACCACACGCTGTCCTAATGTAAGGCTGCATTTCTATGCTATCGTTTCTGTGCATCCAGAGCTGAGTCTACTTTAAGCCTGCAGTCTTAAAGATGATTTCTCAAGGGTTCTGTGGTAAAATGAATGCTTTTTATTTAGAACCATGAGTCCTATAATCATTCAATGCTTAAATGATTCTATGCATGGTGAAATGGTCCTACATAGAATAGGTCTATACAGCACCCAAATGGTTCTGTTACAAGCTTTACATCCTAATAAAATAACCCTTTTTGGTGCTATATACAACCATATGCAACACATACTCCATCAATCTGAGGAAACATTTCACCACGCAAAGAAGCATGTAGGCATTAAATGGTTCTATATGGAAATCATGGTTTGAAATAGAACTGTTCTCTTTACTAAAGGACCATTGAAGATCTATTTAGAGTGTGTGTTGTAATCAGTACCACTAGCACGTTTATTCCAGTAGCCCAGCATTTTGCTCTGCACCTCCTTTCTGCAATAAGACGGTGTGCTATATGCACTACTGCCTTTATACCTGTATGTTTGGAATAAATGTCTTTTTTTCTGATGCATCATACTGTAGATCAGTGGCATACACATCATGCATTGACACTTATTAAGTACTTGCTAGATACAGTCACAGATATGATCGGTTAAATACCAGCAATTACAGTGGGCACTTTGCGTCATTTGTTGGCATAGAACTGTACATAAGGGTAGCTGGGTTAGTGTACAGCTGAACATGTTGTTCCCGGTATGTGTTGCCTACTCTAGTTGTGGGCCTACACACCAATTCTGCATTGCAGACTGATGGAGGACACGTCAGAGGCTCATCCCACTAGGTGAAAATATGGGCCAGTCCATGTTAGATTTAATTCACATGCTCACACATCCTGAGGAATTGGCTGACCTAAATATGTCAGTGAAATGAAATAGAAAACAGAAGCAGTACCGTATTGATATGACCAAGGGCTATTTAGTTATGCTGGCCTATGTTCTATTTTAGAACCAGCTGATGAGTTACTGAGTGAGTGCAGTATTCTTTAAGGTTACTTTGTAGGTAATGTCTCTTGTAGGTAATGCTTTTTATACTACAGATCTACTTTTCAGATGGGAATTTTTCAAAGAATCATTACATTAAGATTCTGTATATTCATATGTTCTGTTTGAATTGTTCTGGGGCATCATTTAGATCATTTAGGTCTTATCTTAATTAGGCATTCTGTCTCTGTCGTTGTAGCTGGAACAATCAAAATACTTGTTATTATATCTGTCTGGAAAATGCGTCACAGGTTATCGCGTTGTTGTGGAGCCATGAATGACAGGTCCTCCTGCCTCTGCTGTCCTCACTTCTCTCTCACTCCTTCTCTCTCCCCTTCTGCCCTTCACTCTCTCCTTACTTATCCATACAGCTCACCCTCTAATATCGATCCATGTGCTAACTCAAGTCTCTTAATGAGCTTCCCTGTGGAGAGGAGAATCCTTTAGTTTGCTGAGTTTACAAGAGCCAGTGCCCATTCCTTTTCTCAGTAAATCACTGGCTTTTTTTTTTTTTTTTTACCGTGGTCTTGCAGACCCCCTCTTTCCCTTTTCTTTCATGTTGGAACCCCAGTAAAAAACTAGTAGGACAGTTATGGTACTGCAACAGCAGTAGTTTTTGATCAACAACAATTAGAGCAACATACAAAAACACTTACATTTACTGTGCCCACTGTTGGCAGACATGTAGCTAATGGACCAGTGGCTATGATGCTCTACAGCAATTGATCTGTCCATGCTCTGCCCACAAATGCGTTCTTCTGTAGCTGCTATTGCAAAGATGAAAAAGTTTTATATATAGTTGCAAAAAATCTCATTCAACCTAATAAGAAATTGTAGCTCACTCAGTTTTTGTCAGAATATGTAAATTTATACTTTATAAGTAATAAATGATCAATAAAATAGCCTCTGCAACAAGCATTATGTTTGTAGATATTAAGACAGTTCCTCTTTCTTGAAACTTGGCCTTACTGAAGCTTGGTAATGTAAATTTGTCTGTCCTCACCATCCACGGTATTGATTGAGTGAGGGTGCTGGTGTGGACACCTCAGCACAAACCCTCTGCCAGTAGAAAGTTGAGAAAATTCACAGCAGCATCTACAGGCAGAGCAGCAGTTCTGTCCCAGGTCAATAAAAACTCAAACTTCGCTATTACCAAATTCTGTGCTGATAACTGCCATCAAAGGCTGTGCATTTTGAGCAATTAGCTCTTTACCACCTAAGCATAAAAGTGGCTAAGTGTAATGGCACTTGTATTATATTACAACAAAGTGATGTGTACCTGGATGCAGCACATACTCGAACTCAGCTTTTTTAGTTACACAAGTTACCGAACACAAATATTCAGTGTAAAAGTTGAAAACAGTGTGTAACAGAATAGCTTTGGCACCCATAGTATACAGTATTTACACACAAAGCTCAGCTTCTCTAATTTACTATGGAATTAACAGCATGCTGCAAGTGCTTATAAGGTTATTCAAATTTAAAATAAAAATAAATGTTGCAAAGGTTTCAGCTGTAACATGTGGCCTTAAAGATTTAAAGAATAGCACAGCAAGCGCTTATGCTGTCTCTGTCTGGAATGTACTGGATGCTTATAACTCAGCATCATGAAGGTGTATATGTAAACCACTTAATGTAGTCCATTTTCCAAAATCACTACACATACTCTCCCAGTTACATCTTAACAAAAGGAAAATATAACAACAGCTAAAACAAAGTTACAGCTGAGAAATATGATTTCTGCTGCAGTCTTTTCAAGTAAAATAAACGTAATGATAATGTTCAAGTTCAGCTCCTCTTCTAACTGGCACTAAAGCATTAAAAGGATTGAAGTTCCCCAATGACAATGTGAAGCATTTTCGACTAGGCTCGAAGGGATGCTTTCCCTACGTCACAAACACAATGACATTCTCTGTGCCACAGCGACGGAAGAGAGATCAGATCTCATTAAATCAATGCATCTTATCGTATTAGCACATTGAGGTGCAGCAAGGACTTTACAATATCTTATAGTTTCCCCTCTGTTATGACTGAAAGCAGTTCCACCAAATCTAGAGTAACTGTAAGGCCAAAAGACACTGAGTTCCTCTGAAAAAAGCTTCCCTTAATTATGAATAATTTACAGACGAAAACCTCCCAATTAGTCTAAATAATGTATGGCGCCCCAGTATGAACTCGGGAAAAACGAGTGGAGGTGGCCAGGATCAGAGAGAGATGGAGGTGGAGCTGGGAGGAGTAGAGAGACAAGGATGGTTAGAGGAGATAGAGCTAGGGAAAATTACAGAGAGGGAAAGAGAGATGTGGTGTTATTATGCTGTCCTAAGAAAGCCAAAGAGTCAGGGAGAGGATGAAGGAGAGACAGATTGTTCTCTGAGAATGTTTTATTATTATTACCATTATATTTTGATATCCAACCCACAAAAAAGAATAAAAAAAAAAAAAAGGATGCAGTTGGTTTCAGGCTCATCTGAAATGATCTGATGCACAGCGAATATGTGTATTGTGGTCTGGCTAGTCAGCCTGTAATAGAACGGATGTTGTGTGTTGGTATGTGGGTGTATTAGTGCCCATGGCATGGGTACTGTGAAGGCACCATTAAGGCTAAAAGATTTTGGAGCAACATTTTAGAGTATCACTTGTTGCCTTCCGAAAGTCTTTTTCAGGGATGTCCAAGACGACAGTGCCAGGATACATCCTGTGTTATAACAGAATGGGTGCGTTATCAGAGACTGCAGGTGCTAGACTGGCCCGCCTGCAGTCCAGACCTGTCTCCCACTGAAAATATGAAGCACCAAATGCAACAATGAAGACTTGTATAACCAACATGACAAAATAAACTTAACTGAATCAAATGGTGTCTCCAGTCCCCAAACAGTTATTAACTGTTGTTAACAGGAAAGGTGAAACAGTGGTAAACATGCTTTTTTAAAAAAATGTGTTTCAGGCACCAAATTTGGAGTAAGTTGGAATAAGTAAATAAATATATTTACAACAAATGCTACTCAACAAATGCTGTTTTTAGTAGCATTTCACATAATGTCCCCATACGCCCCCCCCCCCCCCCTCTATTTTATGTAGCAAACATTGCCCAAGACACATTCACTGCTTACTGCATACACACACAATAAATACGTGTGTGTATACATACATATACATTATAAATTTTATATATATATATATATATATATATATATATATATATATATATATATATATATATATATATATATATATAGAGAGAGAGAGAGAGAGAGAGAGAGAGAGAGAGAGAGAGAGAGAGAGAGAGAGAGAGATTGAGATTTTGAATATATGAACTCTCTACATACACACTACATGCATATTGTCCTGTTGTCCTGGATATCCTTTATATTAATGTCTATTTATTAAACACCTTTTTAAAGAGAAATTCTCCAATTTTCAGTTGCTGCTAGCATGAATTAATGAAGTCAAGGATTAGTAATGGTTCTTTTCTATGTCCGTTGTTCGGACTGCAATTTGTGAGCGCTATTCCTCAGCAGTACCCATCTATCTGTTTCATCTGTCAGCTGCTTCGCATCCCACTGTCAGCTCCCATCAGCACTCAAGAGTACAGGAGTCAGTCTGGGTCCCGTCCTGCACACAGGGGACAAGCTGCTGCAATCTGCTGACTAATGCAGCTCTGCAGCTGCCGATGTTGCGGGTGCAGGCTACAGTTAATCAATACAGAAATGAATAAGTGAAATGTTTTATGTAAGAGGAAAGAGACACTAGCATGAGGGCTAGGGAAAGCCATATTAACTCTTTAAGGAACAGTCTGGCGAAAAATCTGATTTACACAATTTTCTCCTTAACTTAAATACAGCCAAGACATGTGTGGTGTTTGAAGTTTGATTCTTTACTGTTGCATTGGATCGGAGGCTAATGTAGATGACTAGTAATGAAAGTTCATTACTAGTTTAGTATACGTGTTTGCATTGTGCAATTGTGCATAGATATAATCATCACGTACTCAAAATGCAGTATGTTCTTAAGTGATCTCAATTACACTTGCATATATGCTTTCTGACATTGTATGACACTTTTATCTATAGAAATGGACAGATGTACAGATAAAACTCAGTATCATGGTAGAGTATCAGATGATACTGAATTAAGCATTAATAAGTTTAATGAGTTTTTACTAGCACTCTATGCTAAAAGAACATCTATAAATACAAATACTAATATCTAAATAACTAAAATCTGAAAAGTACTATCACAATGGCACAAAGTCATAGTATAGACAATACATCATTTTACACTGAACTAGATGCTGACCTTTCTGACAATAGGTATTTTGTTGTAGTATGTCCCTGTGAAATCTGAAAGAACTGTCTGTCTGCTAAGTCACAGATGATACAGATATGGTCATTGCTTGGGAACCAACCTGAGGATTATACATACCATCTTCCAGATTCAGCTAAGGAAACTAGATTCAAGGTCTGGATTTGAAGACCTCTGGCCTATGCCTACATGCAGCAGTTTGAATGTGACAAACATATATACACAAATCCTCAGCTGAATTCTGATTTGGCCATTATCTGAACATTTGTCTGTATGTCTACATTTTAGCCAACTGACACAATATACACCCTCTCTGACAGACAGCTGCAAGTACTCGAGAGTCGTGACCCAACACCAGAGGGTTGGCAAGCATCCACTCTCTATTGAAACCTAAGCCTGGCTCCAGAGTAGCATTCATCTGAATGGTTGGCACTGGTGCAGTCATGTGCTTTGGGCCACTTTCTCTATTAATACCCAAGGGAAGCATGGTGGAAGAGCCCTGGCTATTTTTAGATCTTCGTCTAGGTCAGAATGTAAATCAGTGTGTCCATGAACACCACTGTAGTGGACAAAACCACAGGCTGCCTGTTGTCTTAGCATTTTCACTTAGCTAATGCGTATCAAATCTGAGGTCATTTATGTGGGTGAGTGTTTGGTCTTCACTGCTTTTGCTTGCAGGACTTGGTGGTGGGTCTTCAGTACAGTACTTGGTGATTTGTATTCAGCATTAAATACCAGCAGAGAAATGTTTTTGAATGTGAATCCTCATCTGCCCTAAGCCCGGGAGATGAGCGTGGACTCGAAACTCCCTGAAAGCTTTTCTGCAGGCACTGTACGCTTTGTTGTAGCATTGAAAGTGCTTACGCTCTGTAGGCTGACAGAAGCTGTCAGGCTCCACGTCAGCAATTGCACGCAGTCTCTTTTGTGTGCCTCTCTGTGCCTGCATTCCATGCCCGTAAGGCTTGTTACAGTGGTCCACATTGTGTAACAGCACCTTCATGCCAACACCACCACATTTGCAACAAAGTCAAGGATTTAGGACTTGTTGGGGTATTTCAGTGAAATTTGCTGCTTGGTACTTGAGCCAGTGTCTTGGATACATAAGGAACAGATTCATTCTAAACAGACAGTTTGACTTACTAGTGGGATTTCATCCATACCACCCAGTGTAGTTCCACTTAAACGTTTATTATTGGAGACCAAATTGTCCCTCTTAAATGATGGACAATTTAGGAAGTTACTTGGGTGACTAGAAGACAGACCTTTCAGGTTACTCAAGCAGTTGCATGCACTGATGACACAAACAGAGAAAATAAGGACGTGACAGAAGGCCTTACTGTCTTATTGAAGGCATTTGTAATTTTTTTAGTTTTCCGGTTTAAGTCTAGGGATCCCTCTGACAGTGCCCATTTTTGCCAGTTTATCCTAGCTTCTAACATTACTCTACAAGGGATTCAGTTTTTGACTGCTTGGTTCAGAACTGTTGGAAGGTGGTATAGAGTGTTTCGTGTTTCTCACTACTAGAAGACAGAAGCGGAAAACACTAGTTTAACATGTGTTTACATGTGTGTATTTAGCAGATGCTTTTATCTAGAACAACATATAATAGTATGCAATGTAGCAGTAGGAGTCTTGGCCAAGGACTAATTGGTATAGCAGTGGTGTTCCTGCCTGAACAGGGGATCAAACTTTTGATCAACCTTGATTTAATGACCTATGCTATGTTTGTTGATCAGAACCTGTATGCATCTGTGTAGGTAAGCAAGCAGAATGCTCACTAGCATCACAGAGGGTATCCTGTGCTGTTTGACGGGCAAAACCAATGTGGTCCTGCCCGTAGAGTCTTCTGATGCAGGTCCTGCTGATGGCTTCGAGTTTGTGGAGGTTAAGCCAGGCCGCGTGCTGCGGGTACGCCACATCCTACCCGAACGACAAGCCACCTCTGATTCACAGCCGGAACAGGGGGTCAGCATCCACTGCAAGCGCAAGATCACTGTGTACCGCAATGGACAGCTTGTGATCGAGAACCTGGGTGATGTCCTGCACTCAGAGATCCTGCAGTGTCAGAACGGAGATGTGGAACAGTGTAGCACGGTGGAGGTGGAGCTGGCCGACTACTCCACCGCGCCCTCCTCTCCTGACCCCAAACCTGCACCTCCACTTCCAGACTCAGACCAGCAGAGGCCTGCGCCCCCGCCTAGGCGCCGCAGGAGGAAGCCTAAGCGCACTGTCTTCATCGACTCTGAGCGACGCATCACCAGCTGCAAAGGCACACACTCTGACGTAGCACTCTTTTTCATCCATGGTGTTGGGGGATCACTGGACATCTGGGGCCGCCAACTGGACTTCTTCTCCAGACTGGGTTATGAAGTCGTTGCCCCGGACCTAGCGGGGCACGGGGCCAGTACAGCGCCTCAAATAGCAGCAGCTTACACCTTTTACGCTCTGGCTGAGGATCTGCGGGCTATATTCAAGAGATATGCCCGCAAGCGCAACATCCTTATTGGCCACTCATATGGGTAAGCTTACATTTATGGTAATGCGTGACAGCTTGGCAAAAAATTTGCATAATTTTCTCCTCACCCCAAATATAGTCAACCAGCCAAGATATATTTGGTGTCCAAAGTTCTCTTCTTTAGTAATACACTGGAGCAATGTCATATCTCAAGTAGCATTATGTAAACTCCTAAATGTTCACACAGTTGCTTATGTAGTTTCTGTACACAGTACAGAGTAACATATAGACAAATTTTAGTTGTAAGCCTCAATTTTGTCCATTGTTATAGATAAAAATAGGTGCTGATTGGTGTACATAAGCTTCCATTCTTGTTAGCTACATTGGCCTCACAGCTCCAGTGCAGAACTGAAAAAAATCTAAATTGGACAATTAAACATACCTGGGCTGAATGACTATATTTGAGGTAAGGAAAAAAAATGTAGAAATGAGATTTTTTTTGTCAAACTGTCAATGTAACAAACACAATTGCCTGTATTTTTCTAATGTGTTAGAGAAAGCTTGTTGGACCAGGAACTCCTATTCCTATTATATAGGTGTAAGAAACAGACACCTGATAAATGAAGGTATTTTTAGAAGATATTCTATCTGTGTATTTAGGAAAACTGAACTGTATTTCTTTTCATTTTACTATATTTCTTTTCTAATTTAATGTCTTTTTAGGAAATGCAATGACATAGCCCCTTTTCCCTTCTGTTTCTTGCACTCTAGGGTATCATTCTGCACATTTCTGGCACACGAGTACCCTGAGCAGGTGCATAAGGTGGTGATGATTAACGGGGGAGGCCCAACGGCACTGGAGCCCAGCCTGTGCTCAATCTTTCAGCTGCCCTCCTGCATTTTGCACTGCCTATCTCCCTGTCTCGCCTGGAGCTTCCTCAAGTACGAAGCCACACCCACCCACTCTGATTGCACAGGCATATATAGTGTAAACTGTGATAGCAGCAAGGATAGAGTTCTCTTATTAGGTCAGAATTTTCTTCAAGCACAAATTCAGCACCTAAATGCAGCTGAATAGTAGGCAATGTAATGGCTGTTCTTAATAGACTATATATTTATTTAAAGCTCCCTAACGTCAACCTAATGCACTGTTTATTGGCTGCACATGCCTTGGGCATTCAACGGTCACTGGACTGAATCATGTTTATTTGTAGATAACTGCACATTCATTAAACTATTGCACCATATATTATGTTTGTTATTACTCTTTGCATCTTTCTTGCTTGTTCTCTGTATGTGGCTTTTGCACATTATATCTCCCATTATATCTTCCTCTCTTTCTTCACTCTCTCTTTAGGGCTGGCTTTGCCAGACAGGGCGCTAAAGAGAAGCAGCTGCTGAAGGAAGGAAATGCCTTTAATGTGTCTCCATTCGTGCTGCGAGCTATGATGAGTGGTCAGTATTGGCCAGAGGGAGATGAGGTTTACCATGCTGAGCTCACTGTACCCATCTTGCTGGTGCATGGCCTCTACGACAAGTTTGTGCCAATGGATGAAGATCAGCGCATGGCTGAGGTACAGCGAAATGTTGAACAATGCAAAACTTTTGTTCCTAACATCCCTCAAAATTTCATTCTCATTAGCCTTGTAAAGAGAAGTAATATGGTGAGACAGTGTCCAACACAGTAACATGATTTGTCATTGTGCTATAGTTAAGACTCCATGGCTGGCAATACCAGTGTGAACAACAGGAGCAGTGTGAAGCGTATCATTCGTTAAGGAGTATTACGCATATGCAGATGTCACTGCAGAAGTGGCAGATGTGTACTGGACGAAACAAAGGCTTTTTATTTTGCGGCGGAGAAGAGTGTTAACTCCGCTGAACATTAAGCGTGCCAGCATTATTTATTCTAAACATTGCTTCATTGGACTTAACGTTTTAAGACTTAACTTGCCCCAGACATTGCTTGATTAGTCTTATAGTTGCCAAAATGGACCATCAGAGTTTTTACAGCACATCAATGTAAATTATCACTAGTGAGCGCATTCATTGGCAAGTGAATGCAATAAGTAGCCCTTTTGAAAAATTCACAGTACTCTTTGGCTGAACTAAAATGGGTCCCTATAGAGCAATAGCTAGGTTTTGAGCTAATGGCTTTTGCTATCTACATAGTGTGGTATATATTCGAATTGGAGCCATTTTGCACTTGGCATTTATTCTACAGTTTTCACAGTGTTAGCATCTAGCGCCACCCTTGGGACAAAACTTTAACTGGGCAATCTCATATGAAGCCTTGTCTTAAAAATGTTTGCTGACAATAAGTGTGACTTTCTGTGCACTTCCAGATCCTTTTATTTGCCTTCCTGAAAGTGATTGAGGAGGGCAGTCACATGGTCATGATGGAATGCCCTGAAACAGTCAATACACTTCTTCACGAATTCTTCCTATGGGAGCCAGACATCACTGCCTCCAAAGCTGACCAAACTGCTACGATTGATGCCACAGTTGCTCCTACTGTCGCTACAGAGGGCACGACTGAAGAAACCGCTGGGGCACCCAAAGCCAACAAGCCTCTGAACAAATAACCAATGAGGATTGGTGTCTTTGTGGGGTAAACCAATCAGAAGGCTGTTTGACGGCAGGCTGTACCAGGTGGAGCAGTCACCTAGGCTGAAAGCTGTTTTTGGAGGTAAAGTTTGAGCTGAGGGTTCAAGCAGGTTGCACCAAGGCAGCAAGAAAGGTTCAAGTGGTGAGACTGCCAACACTGACCAGAGGTTTAAAGAAAGAAATGAAAGCTTAAACCCATTTTCAGAACAGAAATGAAGGTTTATTCAATCTTGATGGCTTCACTTCTTTATGCTACCTTTGGACATATCTTTCCTTGTTGTGTTGTCTAAACAAAAGGACTGGAGGTCCATCCAGTGGATGAAATCATGCCTGTTTAAGTGCTTGGGCCTTGACTGGACCAAATCCAGACTGGATTGTTCTGGTTCGATCCAGGCTGGACTGCACAAGAGGCTGGTCCCCATTCTCGTACTGTGCTTGTGAATCTATTGTGATCTATTGTGACCCAGACCACATGAGCACATCAAAGAGGGGAAAAGAAATTTGAGCTTGGCGCTAAATCCACATCTAGTGTGTCGTGGTTTTATACATGCCCTTTGCTGAACGCTGTTATTAGCTCAGAGTAACTTGGTAATAATAACAATAATTCTCATTCAAAAAGTATAATACAGTAGTTATATCGTCTTCCTGTGTAACGTGCCCACAGCCCCAGGAGGACTAAAAAATTGGGGGAGGCTGGGAGAGAAACTTCTAGCAAACATTCATTTCAAAGAAGTCACCTTAATACTCCTCATATAAATGAAGAATAAACAAAATTAACAAAAAACAAAATTATAATAGAAATATATAATATAGTATAATAATTGCTATATATCCAACTATATGTTTTCTCTGTTGAATGACTCTTTAAGCAGAAACAAAACATCAGCTTTAAGGCTGTGCGTAGTACTGTCGGGGGAAACGTTAGGAAAATAAAATGTGCGCAACAAGCAGAAAATTGTGTCAGTAGGAGCACTCATGTCTCCTAGCAACCAGGAATCAGAGAAAAGAGGGGCGTTGCCAGCAAAAGAGAGCTGAGATGCTGTTACTGTGGTAACGCTGATATAATTTTGGTGCTGTCATAAAACACAGGAAATAAGCTAACACACTACAGTACTGCTAACACACCTTGGAGATACCCATGTGCAAATACCAGTATACTCACAGTGACAACTGGGAATACTGCTCAAACCATAAGCTTCTGTAACAGTAATACCAGGACGTAGACATAAATTGATGCTGACCGTCAGACGCTTTGTTCGGACTGCACAATTAGGCCGAGTTACAGTGCGACACTTAACAAAATAGACAGGCAGTCCAAGCAAGGCACAAAGTGAGGCAACTTCAAGGCATGGGTTGCCATGACGACAGTCAGGCAAAAAGCCCATCTGGTCAAAAAGCTGCAGGCCTGCTCTGTGTAATGGTGTAACTGGGCCTCTATTGAAGATAATTGCATTCTAAATGAACACAAGACATCACAGGCTTGCTACCACCTCATCAGGGTAATGCAGTGGACACGATGCAGCAAAATGCAGAGAGGAACAGAAATCACATAATCTGTTTTGCAAATTCCTTTGGGTAAACTCTGGACTGCATTATTTGCAGAGTCTAATAAGGAGGGACAGAGTTATTTGATTATCACTCAGATGGCTCAGTACACTTGATTGCTCTTACATATCTGAATGTGTGATGCCAGTGTTCAAAGCTGTAAAATTTTTATCTAACCTCAGTATCTTCCCATAGCAAAGGAGTGTTTTGATCACTACGCTTCAAACACATTCAACAGCATTCAAGTCAACAAATCAATGCACATAGGCTTAACTCAAGCAAGTCTGAGTTTCATAAAAGGTGATTTTAAAGAAAAACTGTGCACATCCAAACAAAATGGAAAAGCAATGCAGTGAGATTAAATCTTTTCATCTTTTCAAATAACATCACCCATGACAGGGTTTTAATCATTCATCAATTATGTGATGATTTTACTCTGTGCCTCTCTCTGATTTTTTTTTTTTTAGAGGCTCTAGGTTTAGGTGTAGAGGATCTGATCAAAGCCATGCTTTCCAAAAAATGCACTGGAATATACCTTGAAAAAATGCAATGGCTTTGTCCACACTGACTTTTTAAAATGCTGTTACATGTTTGCGTGGCAAATATTTAAGTAAGTGGTTACAGATGCAATAGCAGCTTTGATGCAACACCTAAATTACCCATAACGTTTTAAAACGGGTAAATGTTTTAATTTCTGTCAAGTCTATCTGCAGAAGAGTAACTTCAAATACATACATGCAGTGCTGGCCCAAAACAGTAAAATGATCATTACTCCCAAGACAGGAGTTTTATGTGGAGCCAACCTGCAAATCTATCAGACATTAAGCATAAAATACTGTTGTTGATTAACGACTTCTTTTGTTTTCTTATGTGCAATGAGTGGTGCAGAATTGTCTGGAGACTGACACTAATAGCAAATGTTTCAGCTAACACTACTGACTGTTACCCACTGCCACTACAAATGTGTGCTTTTCATTACATCAAACTTTGGTATCATCACGGTCATAAAAGACAAAAAACAAACAAACAAAAAAAAAAAACAAAACAAAAAAAAAAACTCAAAAGTCAGAGATGAGCTCTCAACTCATACTTCAAAAACTAAAACGATGATAACTATACCAAATACGATTACTAGTGCAAGTGTACACTATTTGAAGAAAGTGAAAACTAACGTAATGTAAATGCATTCTTTAGAAGGCCTAACAATGAGAATAAGTTATTTATAACAGTAAACTGTCGAAGACGTGGCTTCGGATACAGTTGGACTATGTGACTATACAATCAAATGGCTGTTCATATAATGAACAAGAATGACTGAAATTTGAAAGGACTTTATACTGTGAGAGGGCTGTTCTGTTTTTAAAAGCAAGCAAACAGGTTAAGCAAAGGCCACTGCAGAGTGCTTTAAAGCGTGATCTCCGGGTAGAAAAAGAAGGGAGCTTGGTACTGTCCAGGATGAAGGACTCTTCCGCCTCCTCCTCTTCCTTGGGATGTGTACGCAACGTCACTGCTCCAGTGTGCTACTCCCTTTTGTGGTTCGATTTTATGCCCGAGTCTATGTTGCATTATCTGTGAAAAACACACTGCCTGGAAATGTGTGGATATAAGAAATAATAAAAGTCACCTTAAAATATCTGTGTTTTGGATTGTGTGAGTTAAGATGTGAATTTGATAACCATATTTAGTTGAATTGCTCCATTAGAGTGGAAGTTTTGGACCTGTAAAACTAACTGTTCTAACTCATGTACTTGTGCATCTGTTTGGCTGTAGGCTAACCCTCAATATGCTTTAATAGGATAAAAAGCATTGTTATTTAAAGCCTAACATATAATGTGTAAGTGCACCACCATCATATACAAAAATCACTGTGGCCCTAACTGTCAAAACACAACAGCGTTTAAGAAGCAAACAAAGACAAGAAAACAAAATCATTAAGGCAGAACAACAAATTGACAAAACATAACAATATTCAGGCAAAACACAACAACATGAGGAGAGAACACAGCAACAATATTAAAGTAGAACACAAAATACAGAATAAGACGACACCAGCAAGGAAGAAAACAACATTATGCGCCTTTAATGTTATGATCTTTTGTTTGTTTCCCAAATGCTTTTGTGTTTTGACTTTCTGAACCACTGCATAAAAAAGCCATACTGTAAATACTAAGGGTACTGCCAGCTGAAATGAGTTGTTTAGCATTTGGTGCAAAAAACAGCAAGCAGGTGCAATATTTGCAAGCTGACACAAGAGGGCGCTGCTGATAGGGAACGCTTGACCTGCTGAACTACAGTTGCTACATCTTGTAAGTCTACTGGCCTTTTGTTATAAGCTTGCCACTCATCCTGGTGAAATGATGAACAGGAAGCAGAACTGAAGACCTACACAGATAACCTGCACTTGCTCAGAACAAAGGAGCAATCCTTAAACATCTTTGTAATTGTAATTAAACGGTTATTTTGTTTGTTTTTTTTTGGCTGGATGAAGAGTCAAAACAGGGTGGAGGTTGAGGTTCTTACTTTAACGTTCCCTGTAAGAGTTTCAAGCAAGCGGTGGAGGCCAGATCTTCTGGTAACACGTGAAGCTCCATCAGGAAACGCTGAATCACAGGAAATGGGCCAAATATTTATATTCCACCAGCTCAAAGCTATCATCCTCACAGCAACAGGTTGCGAACGCTTTCATAACATCAATGACCCCTGGGTCGCACGGCCATCCCACCCTGCATGTATGTATATTTTTACAATTACTAAAAGGTGGGGTGGTTTCCTGTGGATGTCAAAACACTGAAGTCACCTTTCGTTTAGCATCACAGCTCCGTTACGCCACTTAAACTTACTCATGAAGGACGTATGTAACAAGTCACCACACCATACATCCCCACACACGTGGTCTGATAGCTTGAAATCATACCGTCTTCATCACAGATCATGCTCTATTTCAGATCTTGCTGTGAGGCAATAGAAGATTCCATTGCATGGGCAACACATTGTTCCACTGGTTCTTTGCTTAAAATTATGTGGAGATGTTTACAGGAGATCCAACCGCAGCCATGTCAGAATGCCCTTGGTGTGCTCTGTAAATTATGCACTGATCTAAATAAACATTTTTTAGGCCTCAGCCAAAGGGCAATAGTTTCCTCCCCATATGCGCTAGTAGTGGATTTTGTTACATTTAATTGGTTCCATCGTTGGAGCAGCTGTGTTTTAAAAAATCTGCTATTATTTTTTACTTATGAAATCTGACAATACCTTACTCATTTGAACGTTTATCAATTAACACAACATAGACAGGACAATGACCAGCCACTGGAAATCGTCCATAAATGGCTGAGGAAACTTGACATCCTGAAGTGACTTCATATGCAATATTTTACATTGTTTGCACCCTCACCATCCATTTAAAATATTTACTTAATACTCCCACTCACTCACCAGTTTACGCACTCCACAGAGCTTATAGATCCACTAAATATGAGGTGGGGTGGGGAACTAAGGGCCAGACTCCTGCACTGACTGGTGATTTTCCACCTCAAACACACCTAATTCAACTCAGTTAACTGTCTAGCAGTTAATTGCTGGATTCTGTTTGTCAACCTTAATCTGAGGGAACAGTTACAGACTGCAGTCCATCTCGTAATGCACAATTTGCCAGCCAACTTCTAACTGATTTATTATTGGTCAGTTTCTGACCTCAGGACCGCTGCTGACCACTTGTTGTTTGGGTGGCAACAGATGGGTTATAATGATAATAATAATAGACCTTTCAAAGTACCCAAAACACACACATACACATTTACATACATCAGCCAAATATCAGAATTTCAAAAGTGAACTAATCAAAAGAAATAAAAAGATGTAGCACAAAATAAGAATAAGGTAAAAATATGATAAAAAGGGAAAAAAACAGGCCAATATGAGTACACCTAAAGTTAAAAGTACATATATGCCATCATTAGATATTACAGCAGAGACAAAGTAGCAGAGAATCTGGAAGAGCTAGGTTTTCAGCTCATTTCTTGGATGAGGAGAGGGAGGTACAAGTATGGAGATGTAGAGGGTTAGTGTTCAAAGGTTTTGGGTCTGCAAAGCTAAAAGCCCAAAGCAAAAATCTCAATAAGTGCATAGCCTGATATGGAAGACAAATCCAGCCAAAAAGGAAATGAAAATGAAAACAGTAAACTGTAAATGCAAATCTCTTTTTGCCATTTCTTTTTCTAAACATCTGTGCAAATATCCTGCCAAAATGGAAAAGAAATGAAATGCCTTCATTTGCAATTTCATTTTTCACATGCGCACGAGCCGTTTGTGAGAAAAATAAAAATAAATTGAAAACAGCCATTTTCATTTCATTTTAGTCGTTATTCTGGTTTTTCACAGCCAAATCTAAAATGAAAACACGTCATGTCTCACATCTGGTGACCAAATGGGTCCCAGAGAAAAGGTATCAGACCAAACGGCCTCAGAAAAACCTGTGAAAATGTTATACTGGCATTTATATCAAGATACACAATGGTTTTCTAAGTCATACGAACCAGTGATTCTGATGCAGATGGCTGTGAATGTCCTAAAATGTACCCCGTAGCCCCGCCTAATGCTAATAAACATATATTTGCATGTTGGTCAGATAGAAAAAGAAATCGAAAAGTGGAAAATGAAATGTGCATTTCCAGCAGGTGGCGTTTTCATTTTCCTTTTCATTCTGACCGTTAATGCACGCCCACAAAGAAAACAGAATCAAATACGGTCACTTTGCTGTTGATTTATCCATATTGCATTTTCATTTTAATGACACGTATACTCTGTTTCACGAAGAAAAGCCAAAGCCAAAGTGAAGTTTGTGTTTTCTTTTGTCTGTTAGCTTTTTCGTTTTAGATTTGGCCGTGAAAAAACAGAATAATGACTAAAATGAAATGACAAATAGGCGTTTTCAATTTATTTATTTTTGTCACAAACGGCTCGTACTCATGTGAAAAATTAAATTGCAAATGTAGGCATTTCATTTCATTTTCAATTTTGGCAGAATATTTGTGCAGATGTTTGGAAAAAGAAATGGCAAAAAGAGGTTTGCATTTTACAGTTTATTGTTTTCATTTCCTTTTTGGCTGGATTTGCCTCCCATAAGCCTGAAGGGTGGGACAGAAAAAAAAGGGTGGGCGTCAGAGGAACGAAGAGAGCATGACAGTGAATACGCATGAAGAAGAAGAGAAAGTTAAAGATGTGCCAAACCTACAGGGACCAAAATTTATATTGTATACGGAGGTTTAGGGGAGCCAACTATCTAAGAGTGGGAGTTGTATGTTCCCATGGTATGTACAGCTAGCAGCTGAGTTCTGGACATACTGTAACTTCTTCAGCCCACAGACAGGAAGCCCATAGAGAACAGTACTGCTATAGTTATGCCTGGGTGTAATAAAAGCATATATAAGGTTCTTGGCTACAGAGTGGGAAAGAGTAGAACGTAACTTTACTACATTCTTAAGATGAAAATACGCCATATTAGTTCTGTTTATAATGTAAATATCAAGTGACAATATGGAGAAATTCCTAACCTGAGACTGTCTGAGGACAAAGTAAATTATGGTTTAGCCAGGGTGGGGTGTTCCATTGTATTCAGGGTGGCTGGTGATGTGATTAGTATGGCTTCAGATTTATCATTATTTAATTGCAAGGAGTCCAGGTCTTTATATCAGCCAAGCAGTTAATCAAAGCTGCAGGTGTAGATCTGCTTATAGTTGACACAATGGAATTGGAGGCTGTGCTGTTAAATGATCTTTCCAAGGAGAAGCATCTGTACAGTATAATGAAAAGAAAAGAGCCAAGCGCTGAGCCTTGGGAAACACCAAGGTAGACACAAGATGCCCCAGACCTAAACTGGATAATGGAGACAAATTGCTGTCTGTTCCTAAGATATGATCTAAACCATGAAAGTACGTTGTCAGTGATCAAGTTCTCAAGTCTGCACAGCAGCAGGTCATAACATAGTCTCTAACTGTACACCACCAAAGTGGATTTACAAGGTTGGGGGTTCATAACACAGGTCTGTGAGGTCTGTGAGGGGTAGTTAGTCATTTAAGCTAAATTATAGATGGACCTACACCTGTTGAGGGCCACAAAATCTGTTACTGGAGAAAACCACCAAAACACCTAATCTTTCTGTCTTTTGACCTTTTATTTTTGTCTTGTACTGATGTACACACAAAGCACAAACACCACAAACCTGGAGACAGGGGAAATAACTTGGCACCAAATCCATGAGGCACTCTGATACAATAACACATCAGGTGTCAAATGAATGAATAGACAACAAACCAAGAGGTTCAAAAAGATGAAAAGCAAAGGACTGAATGTATCATTTCACATTTGGTTGTCATCTTTGGTCTTGACTGCAAAATGTATAGAATTTCAAAGAAACTGTAATGCAGGTGCCAAACACCAAAATGCTTTTATTCTTCATTTCACCACATCATGTGCACACACGAGCACAAATACACGTACACACACACGCAGCATGTTATAGTAGTTACTGGACATCTTCTACGCTTGTTCCCTTATAAAGCTAATATTATTCATTGCACCACAAATATAGCCACTCTAATGGAGAAATTAATCCAGTTTTCTTGGCTTGCACCAACCGTTGTCAAAGCGGCACTCTGTCACAGAGACTATAACCAGTTATCTAAATGACACACATGAGGGATTTCTCCTGGAACAAGCCATGCTGGTTGCAAGCCTACAAAGGAAAAAAGCTAAAAATAGGGTCCTGCAGTATTTATTTTTTTATAATGCACGTAGAAAAAGACACACACGTCGCAGCTCTCATAGGATCTGTTGGTATGAAGGAGATAATGGACCCGATTATTACAGTGCTGTCTCTTAAACATAACCAACACTGAAAAGAACCAGATTCATAGACAAATTGGCACAAAGGCCCAGGACTGTTCTATGCGGGCTAGACAAGTTTGTCTGGCACTGGGTTGAGCAGAACAGAACTGTGTCATGGGCTGTTGTAGACACATCATCCATGGCAACAAAATCATCCAGAGGAGCTTTACCATTACTGCCTGGGTTGCTATGACACAGAGTTCGCTATTGCTAAATTTGAAATGAGAAGAAAAAAAAAATACCATTGAGGAGCTGTTTAGGAATGTTTAGAAATGTCTTTGTTAACAAATCATAGCTTACCCTCCGTCTGTAATGACTGTGGGTTTGCAGAAATTATTGTAAAGGATTTGGACAATGACATATCAGATGAACTACTTCAAAATTACAGCAACTTTTATACACATGACCATACAGGGGATACTTGAGGCCAGGCAAATGTTATGACCAACGCTTTGTAATTTGCATTGGTCATGCTTATAATTTAGCATCACTTCATACATACAGTACACATGCATCCTGAATTCTGGGAGGCATACAAAGCACCAGATTCTAATCTCCACTGTATAGTCTACCAGGCATATACTGCAGATATTTCTTGTGTATTTGTCAATAAAATCATTCATATTCCAGGTTCAGACATTCTAAAATCACATTAATAATTTCAATAACAAGATCAAATGTGTCATACAATTAAATGTTTTCGAATTAGGGTTGTATTGTGTGTATTGTGACCGATTTAATGTAACCTTCACCTGATTTTGAAGTTTATGAAAAGGTATAGCTACATTCAATGGCTGAAATTTTCTATAAAATAGACAACAAAAGGAATCATTACAATAAAGTGAATAACGGTAATACTGACAATGAATACAATGAACAATGTTTTGGTAATGAGTTGGCCTTGGCTATCTTAACTAAAGCAGACAACAGCCATAATTTACACATTTTTCATTCCATTTCCAAAATTTCTAATCAATAACATACAGTAATGATAGCTAAATATGAACTCTAATTATTTAAATCAAATAATATGATAACTGTAGGAGAGGTAGTCTGAGTGTGTAGCCATCTTCACACTGATCAGTTTTCTAATGTTTCTTTTTACTTTTTTTTTTTTAGTTAAAATTAAAAACATCACACATTAAACACATCACACCCTGAATGGCTATGGTATTGAGATGCTGCTTCATTTACTAGTATATTTCATAAACTGGGCTTAAATGGCTACTGTCACACCTTCCTTTGACATGGCCAACACGACCGCTCCATAATCCTAGAAGCCCTCGTTGCATCACATGACTCAGGAATTTCACGATCAACCTATTGCCGTTCTTCACTTCTAATCACACACACCCGTCACATCTTGTAAATAACCAGCCTGCTTGGAACTTCTCACTGTGAGGTATTGTCACATTAATGTGCATACAGAGCGTTTGTTATTTAGTGTTACTCTGTGCATGACCCGTTTTCCGTTTATGACCTTGATTCTAGCTTTATCCTTTTGCTCTGTTTTGATTTTCTGGTTTTCAACTCCCTGCTACTGTTTATCGACTGTGATTTTGGACTTTCCCTTTGGCATTAAAGTTTTTAACTTAAGCCTCTTCTGTGAGTGTCTGGTTCTGTCTGCCACAGTTACAGCTACGCGTTTATTTTTTCAAAACCATATTTTTTCACCGGATGCTTTCATTTCTCATCAGTTGGTTTTCAATTTATAGTCTGGCACTATGCATTTAGTGGCTTTTAGTCATCCTTTTCTTATGACTTCCTAGTGGTTTACTTTCTGGTGGTGTACTTTCTATGCTAATACAATGGTTTCCTAAAGCTTCTACTTATTGGTATCTTTTAAACTTTCTATTCATTTGTGAACTGAATGCATGTACAATATTCAGTGATTTAAAACACACTGTACTCAGTACCTTATGAAACAGACCCTTCAAACTGAACTTGTTGAAATGAGCCTGAGAATGAACCTCCAGCCATGTGTATGTTTAGACCTCCAAAGATTCTGTATTTCTTGTTAATAAATAATAAAAGGGGATTGTGACCCAATTCTTCTCTGCCTACACTTTGAAAAATGTTCCTGCTGGGTCAATGTTTGAGGTTTTCTCATGACAACAGAAAGGATTTCTCCATCATCCAGTACAGTAGGCTTCCCTGGTCAACCAGGTCATTTTTCCAGTGCTTATATCAACAGTGGTTTCTTTTTTGTAATTCTGTTACAAACAGTTGACTTTACAATCCCTGATGTTTTGGTTATAGCTGGTTCTTGTGTAGTCTCTAGATGACAGAAAGCAAAGGCTATTAAAAAAAAAAAACACTCACACCTGGCAAGTAGCAAATACCAAACACATACACATTGTACAGATTCTACTGAAAACTGGACGGACACACACACACACACAGCACACACACACACACCACAACACTATGACCTTCTTTCGCCCTTCGCTCATTGTCCATTTTATCAGCTCCACTGACTGTACAGGTGCACTTTGTAGTTTCTACAATTACAGACTGTAGTCCATCTTTTTCTCTGCATATTTTATAAGCCCCCTTTTACCCTGTTCTTCAGTGGTCTGGTCCCTCATGCAGGTACTATTTGGGCGGTGGATTCTCAGCACTGCAGTAACACTGACATGGTGGTGGCGTTTTAGTGTGTGTTAGGCTGTTACAAGTGGATCAGACACAGCAATGCTGCTGAACAATGAGTGTAGAAACAAGGAGGTGGTACATTTTGTATATATGTACACACACACACACATTATATACATATATATATATATATATATATATATATATATATATATATATATATATATATAAAATTAATTATGATCAAATGATTGAACATTTCATTTTGTCACTAACAAAACATTCATAACACCACAGACAATTTAGCAAAGTGTTTCAGTAGTGACTATTTCAGTAGTAACAATTTTAGCTAATTTTAAGCATAATTAAGAAACGTTACTCAGAACATGACTAGCAAACACAGCACTGAACAGCTGTACATACATACAATCATAATATTTTCATTTAGACAAATAAACGTTACTTAACTGTAGAAAATCAGTGTTTCGGTAGTGACTATTCATAATGGGTGTTTGATTTTCTTTGAGGTACATTTACTTTAAACTAATGTGATCTAACTGCTCACCATGTAGATGTGAGGGACAGGGATGTAGTCCACTTCCTGCTCTAATACGCAGGGGTGTGGCTAATATAAGGCTTCACCTATGGACTACAACTCTGTTTTGGTTCTAACACAAAAATGTAGGAAAGACATTTTTTTAGTTTTTAATTTAAACTCCATTTTAATTTACTCATCATTTAAAATTATTTTTAATGATAAATGTAAATATAAAACTAATTTCAAAATAAAAAGGTCTGCACAGGCAATTCGCCTCTCCAGCACCTACTCTCCTGTTGGAATCCTTAATACCCAGCATTACATCTCTCTGTATGCAGATGATATCTTGCTTTTTGTTAACAATGTTCCTCAAACTCTCCCTCATTTATTAAATATCTTGGATATATTTGGCAGTCATTCTGGCTACAAAGTAAATAAGACCAAGTCTGCTTTGCTCCCTCTGAATGAACCCATGAGGAAGCTTAATATTCAGTCACCAATCCCTGTGGTGGAACATTTCAAATACCTTGGTATAGAAATTTACCCATCTCTCAATAAGACCGTACAATTCAATTACAATCATATATTGGAACAGGTTAGTAATGATCTAAAAAAATGGAATAAGATGACGGACACATTTCAAACACGTATTTCGGTAATTAAAATGAATATTCTTCCCAGACTTAATTTCATTGCCTCTATGATTCCTTTAACCCCCCCAACTAATTTTTGGAAGAAACTTAATTCTACTGTTTCGTTTTATTTGTGGAGAGGTAAAAGACCTAGATACAAATATCTCAATCTACAACGTTGTAAAACTGATTGTGGCCTCTCAATTCCGAATTTTAAGTTATACTACTATTCCTTTGTCCTCAGAGCTTTAACGGTGTGGCTTAACCCTGACGTAAAGACTTCATGGCGCCCTGTAGAAGAATGTATAGTCGCTCCCCATAGAGATTTCATTTACTCTAATATTTCGCTCAAGAACTGTACATTGAAATATGGACCAGTCATTAGCAACTTACTTTCCGTGTGGAGAGATGTAGAAAAAATAACAAATGTCACCTCCATGTGGCACAAAGACTCCCCGATTTTTCATAATTATAAACTCCTTACCGCCAATAAACCTTTTTCTTTCCCTGCATGGCAACAAAATGGAATCAACACTCTGGGTGATGTCATTGGTGAGGCTGGTCTCCGGACATTCCAGGACTTACAATCTTTTTACAATTTACCTGGTTTCTCTTTCTTTCTTTCTTTATAAACGCCTGCGCGCCACCATGAAAACATATGGGGTTCCTTGGAATTCTCCTTTGTCTCCTCACCCTTTACAGCATTTTTTCTATGGCAATATGGAAACACGAGGCTTGGTCTCAGCCATCTACATTACACTACTCCAAACCACATACAAACCATTAGGAATTCAGACAATCTGGGAAAAAGAACTCAAACTTGCTGATGATCAAATTGATTGGCAAACAGTCTGGAACAATATTATCTCTTCCTCAAAAAATCCAAATCATCAGTTAATCCATTATCATTTTGTGTTTAAATACTATTTGACACCTTGTAAGCATTATTTTATGCACCTTATCCCTTCTCCTTTGTGTACATTTTGTTCTGATGGTGCATATGGTACCTTTCTGCACATGTTCTGGGAATGCCCCAAGGTGTACAAATTTTGGACTAAAGTCTCTTCTACATTGTCAGAAATTTTGGGGACCACAATCCCAATGTCACCTCAACTTTTTCTTCTGAATGATGACTCCTGTTGTAATTTGAACAGCACAGAAAAGAAAGTCTGGATGGCTGGCACAACTGCAGCCAAAAAATTACTAGCTTTGCATTGGCAACCCCCACATCCCCTGAACCGGAGAAAATGGATTCTTTCCTGTATTGACGTTGTCAACCTGGAACTTTCAACTGCCCGCATTCATGGCGCTAAGGAAAAGACACTAATGGCTTGGGAGAACGCTGCTGACATGTTTACAACACTGCTTTGAACTTGTCTAATTGTATCTCTGATTACTGTTTTTAATGTAACATTGTTTTTTATTTAACTGGCTACTGGAGAAGGGTGCCTTGGGGAGGGGGGGTGGGAGTTCGTGGGAGGTGTACACAATCACCCCCATTCTTGATTTTATACTGTAATGTATGTTATTGCTTATAGGTGGAAAATAATGAAAATAAATAAATAATTGATCAAAAAAATAAAATAAAATAAAAAGGTCTTTAAAATAACAAAAAAAAGTTTAACTTTTACAACTAAAAATTTAGCAGTTAGTGTTTAGGACAGCCTTATAAATTATAATTGTGTACATATTTAACTTACTCTCGCAATTAATGCATTGGGTTTAAATAGGTCACAACATATCTTAAGTCTGAATTTTTTTTTTAACTGTAGCACTCAGTTTGAACTACTTTGATCCACTTAACAAAGCCTCTACTTGGTGCACTCTGCTCCAGTTCCTGTTCAGTAAACAAAAAAAATTGCAATTTTCTTCAGATTTTAGAGCACTATTTCTATTTATTCACTGAATTTAATTAATGAAAAATTAAATTTTAAGTTTGCCCTAACCTTTGTACAAACCACATTGCATGTTTTATTGTTTTCACAATGTTAAATTTAGCAAATAAACAGTAACTGTACAATGAAAAGTGAGTTCTCAGTGTTCTTATTTCAAACAGAATATCAACAAAATTACTGAATTTGACCAGGGGTACCAATTTCTTTTAACAGAACTGGACATGAACTATGTTTTAAACTCTATAACTAGTTTGGACTTTGATTAAACAACTGGACTAAAAATGACTTACTGTCTATTAATGTCAATTATACATAGGCTCTCTGGAGAGAATGTAAAAAAAAACTGATGGGTAACTAAACTTTAACTGAAATAAATGAACAGAAGTTATTAACATAGACAGCAAATGAGTTTATTATTAGCTAAGTGTGTAATTAAAATATTTCTTGGAAATTTCCATTGATAAGTATCCTTCAAAATCATATTGTCAGACATATTTGCAGCAGAAAATGGTCCAACTGCTCCACTGAACAGAAAGCAGGGTCAAAATAAACATTTTTAAAGGTGAAGTTCAATGATTCTGGAGAGCCATGTTGATAATGTTACTGCTTCGCTCTGTGTCATATGATTTCATTGGAACTCTTGAAACCCATTCCAAAGAACCACCTGGTAAATCCACAGTCAAATGCTCACAATTCCATGTAACTATTTGGTCAGGGACTGCAAATGTATCACAGCATAACAAGTCAATACCAAGTACAAAGATGACAATCATTTTCTGGAACATGCCAACATCTAGAACAAGCAACAAACTTTAACACCAAGTCTGCAATTACTAATAATTTGTGGGTTTGAAGCAGATTCATGGGAAGTAATACAAATGTAAATCGTTACAGCTTCCAAAAGTTTAAACAATGATGCAATAATTTGTGGTGCAAATGCAGATAACTACAGATAATGCATGAATCATGCAAAAAAGTATGATACAGTCTTTGCTGTGATGGTGAAAGGTGAAAATGTGCAGTGGATGGCAAATAAACTACATTCCATAGGATTCAAAAGGGCACAGAACTATCTCCATGTTTGGGTTCAAAATGTTCTTGCATAACCACAAGCACAAATACAAATCAAAGAACAACTAATCCTCAACTTATAAGAAAACAGAAGGAAAACACAGATGTCCCAGGCACCAGGCAGCACTTCAACTACATGAGACACAACAGCTATAATGTTGGATCACAAGCACCCTGTAAAAGTGGGTAATGTTTGAAATGAATGGAGAAATCATGCAGTGCGATACCACATGGTCTTCATTCCACAAACATGTATTTATTCTGGATGTGCACGTGGTTCTGCTGCAAGCATTTATTCAGTTTGAATGCGTATGCACATGTACCACAATTATATCTTCAGTTCACATGAGCACATCCTCATTCCACAACTGCATGTTTCTCAAGCATATCCTCACACCGAAAGATGATGCCAATAAAAGTAGGAATGATAATGACGCTAAATATATTTAACTGATAATTCTGTTGAGTCAGCCCGCCCCCAAAACTAAAAGAAAATACTTTAGCACTCTTGATTATGTAGGTCCCCCTTACAAATGACAGTGAGTTCAAGTCAAGTCAAGTCAAGTCAAGAGGCTTTTATTGTCATTCCATCTATGTACAATAGATGAATACAATAAACTAAACAGACATTAGACAAAGTAAACAGACAGGACAGCGCAGCACAGACACAGCACTCATTCTGGACATGAGGTAGTGAGAATTGTAATATTTTGACAGTGAACACACAGACAGATCTTTGACTTCCTTCTAGCAAAGCCTTTCCAGATCCTTGAGGTCTGAGCAGCAAAACCACTGATGAGTGTTTTGGATCATTGTCATGTTGAAAGATTCTTCTTTGGCCAAAACCACTTTAAGATCGTTCCAGAAAAGAATAATTCACATTTCAAGTGTGTTTTGCTGTTCTTCCTATCAGCAGTCTCAGATCATTTACTTCTTTCAACAGCGCTGTTCCCATGCACAAACCTTTGCACTAACATAGCTGATTAATTGTTTAAATACTATTTTTTTTTTTTTAAGGCAAGGTCTAAAATTGCTTGTCAGAAACAGAACCTAGCTTATGTTTATGGAGCAGAAAACATCGGTATATTATCTGTATATTGTCATTAGGAAATTGAATCATGTTTTTTTTTTTTTTTTTTTTTTTTTTAAACCGTTTTAAAACAGCAGTAAACCTTCTAACTTTTATGACACAGTAACAGAGAGAATGTTTTTTTCTCCTAACAACATTTTAAAGACATGCTTTTATGACAGTGACAATACACAGTATTGGGCAAAACTCAGCGACTACCCTTTAGTTTATTTCATTTCCAGTGAAAACAAACATTAAAGTAGTTGTTCACTTTATCCAACTTTCAGTGTCAGAAAAAAATAGGAAATATATATTTAACAGAAAATTAAACAAAAGACTTCAACACCAAGTATCATAAAACCAACGGTCTTAAATGCAAAAAGCTGCAACTGTATCCTGACAAAGCTGTTCCTGAAGGAGTAACTGACATTGTTACCCTTCGAATAGAAAATATACATTCAAACAAGCAACTACCCATTTCTTTTTCATTTGCATCTAAAATGCTAAAGGAAAATAAACGAAACGGAATTTTCATTACCACAGTAATGTGGTACCACAATACCACAATAATTAATAATAGATATAGAGAAAACAAGACTTAACAACCATGCGAGACCTGGTAGATCATCAAAACTGTCATCAACAGATAAACAATATTTAACACTTTCATCTTTGAGAGATGAGCTTCATTCACATCCACAGATTTCTCTGTCCATTTCTTTCTCTGTGAGAAGACAACTCAATGCTATGGATTTAAAAAAAGGTGGAGCTGTCAAGAAGTTACTACTCAAAAAAGAAACAGACAAAAAAGAAAATTTGCACTAGAACACAGAATCTTGAATCTGAGATATGGAGTAAGGTTTTATGCACTGATGAGTCTAAATTTGAGGTCTATGGAAGTAACTAAGTAGTCAAAGGTATGCTGGCATAGCAATGAAAGACTCCTTATCTACAACCATCAGTCAAGCATTATGGAGGATCACCATATGGAAGTTTATGGAAATTCCAATACTTCTTGTAATATCCTTTGGAAAATGTTTGTTTAGTTAGAAAATCATTTTACACCAAGATAAGGATTCCAAGCATTCTGCTGAGAAGATCAACATGTGCTTATTAAACAAGAACCTGTGGGTGTTCTCAGAACAACAGGCAGACCACCCCAGAGTCCAGACGTCAAGGGCATTGAATGTGTTTGGGATTACTGGATTGTGAGATGTAGAAAATAATAATAAAATAAATGAAAAGGTGCTCTCTGACTTCTGCACAGTATTATAGATGTCAACTTTTTGGTTATATTTAATGAGAAAAAAATTCTCTCGCATACATGCGTATGTACTTTTTGCATTCCTTCTATGGCATTTCCCCCTTTTATTATTTATATATTTTGTTATTTTTAATTTTCTTTTAATATATAAATTCTTCTTCCTTAAGATAAAATAACAAGCTTGTCAGTCCATAAATATTTCTTTATAGTCTGATGATCTGTTGCCATACATGCCTGAGCCTTCAAGCTTTGAGAAAATCTCAGTGAATCAGTCTTATTTTCAGTAAATTAACCTGGGCTTAGTGTCACAGAAAAGGCATTTCCCTATTACAAAGCTTGACAAGTTTCTTGATATTCTTGGGCTAAGGTTAGTAACATGCATTAGGGCTTACTGAGGCACAGTTTTAAACTTTTTAATGAAACAGATTAAACAAGCCATTTTGCACAGGACTCTCATTTCAATTTCTGAGAAAATAAGCCTCTTGTTCTACTGTCTAAAAAAACTATGTAGCTCCTCTATGGGCTTAAATGGAGACATCCTCGGCTTTGTCTGTTTCTTTGGCTTAGCTCTGAAGACAGCCAATATTTCTTAGTTTATTTTTCCTCAAATAATGAACACAATTATCAAAACCACTTCAAAACTTCTGAGAATGTTTCAGAAAGCAGTTTAGCAAGAAATATTAGACAGAAAGTCTTACTCTTTTGCCCAAAAAGAGTAAACCCAATTATTTGATCTACCATTTACACTCATTATTTCAGCCGTAACATGGCAGTGGTTTGAAATGAAGGGCTCAGCTGCTGATTTGCCATGATTTACATTTTCTAGACTGATATGTACAATATGTTATGGTATGTTGCAAATCAAATCAACTCGAAATCAAATTGATTACTTCATGTGCTTGTGTTCTAATAGACAACTACTACAGTACGCCCAGGAACAATTCTTAATTAATTCTTAATTCTTCAAGGCATACTTTCAACAAGTTGTTGGAAACATTCCTCAGAGATTTTAATCCATATTGACATGATAGCATCATGCAGTTGCTACAGATTTGTCAGCTGCACATCTATGATGTGAATCTCTCGTTCCACCCACATCCCAAAGGTGCTCTATTGGATTGAGATCTGGTGACTGTGGAGGCCATTGCAGTACAGTGAACTCATTGTCATGTTCAAGAAACCAGTTTGAGATGATATGAGCTTTGTGACATGGTGCGTTATCCTGCTGGAAGTAGCCATCAGAAGATGGGTACACTGTGGTCATAAAGGAATGGACATGGTCAGCAACAAAACTCAGGTAGGCTGTGGCATTTAAACAATGCTCAATTGGTACTAAGGGGCCCAAAGTGCACCAAGAAAATATCCCCCACACCATTACACCACCACCACCAGCCTGAACCGTTGATACAACGCAGGATGGATTCATGCTTTCATGTTGTTTACGCCAAATTCTGACCCTACCATCTGAATGTCGCAGCTGAAATCGAGACTCGTCAGACCAGGCAACTTCTATTCTAACATCTTCCATTGTCCAATTTCAGTGAGCCCGTGCGAATTGTAGTCTCAGTTTCCTGTTGTTAGCTGCTGCTGTAGCCCATCTTCTTCAAGGTTCGATGTGTTGTGCATTCAGAGACGGTATTCTGCATTTCTTGGTTATAACAAGTGGTTATTTGAGTTACTGTTGTCTTTCTATCATCTTGAACCAGTCTGCCCATTCTCCTCTGACCTCTCACATCAACAAGGCATTTTTGTCCACACAACTGCGGCTCACTGGATATTTTCTCTTTTTCGGGATCATTCTCTGTAAACCCTAGAGATAGCTGAGCGTGAAAATCCCAGTAGATCAGCAGTTTCTGAAATACTCAGACCAGCCCATCTGGCACCAACAACCACGTTCAAAGTCACTTAAATCACCTTTCTTCTCCATTCTGATGCTCGGTTTGCATTTCAGCAAGTTGTCTTGACCACCTCTACATGCCTAAATGCATTGAGTTGCGTTTGACAAGCAATTGAGCATAAATAAAGTGGACCAGTGAGTGTATATTTATATATATATATATATATATATATATATATATATATATATATATATATATATATATATATATATGTGTGTGTGTGTGTGTGTGTGTGTGTGTGTGTGTGTACATATATAAAATTTGATTATATATTGCAAAAAAACAGTGCATTTATAGACACATGTAGACACATTAAGCTTGAACAGAAAGTATTTATAGCTATCAATTATTCATTAACATTGTTGTCATTGTGCAAACACTGTTCACATGTGCTTGAACAAGAAACTCATGCAAACGCAGGGTAAACATGAAAATAAGGTGAACAGTTCTCATTTGAATGTGAGAGCTACAGTGGCTAGATGTTCCAACTTCTCAGAAACTGTATCCTCCCAGTTTCTTTTTACTTAATATTGTGAAAGGAGTCAGGGAATCCAGAGAAATCCATGTAGAATGAGGCCATTATTGAATGTGCGAAACCTTTAAGCCCTCAGATGGCTCTGCATGAGAAACTTTCATGCTACTGTGTTAAATACAACCGCGTGGGCTCAGGAGTACTTCAGAAATCCATTGTCACTTAACACAGCCTGCCACTGCATCAAGAAAAGCAACTTGGAACTTAAATTCTATGCAGAAACGCCGCTGAGTTATGTAGGCCCAAGATCATCTCAGATGGTCTGAAAGACAGTGGAAATGTGTGCTGTGGTCAAATGAGTCCATGTTTCAACTTCTTTTTGGCAAAAACAGAGATTAAGCTCTCTGTGTCAAAGACAAATGGGGCCATCTATTCTTTTATCAGCAAAAGCTGCAAAAGCCAATATCTGTCATGGTGTGGGGTGCATCAGTGCCCATGGCATTGCGTGATTTGCAAGGTGTGTGAAGGTACTATTGACATAGAGGCACATACTGGCATTTTAGACATATGCCGCCATCAAGACAACATCTTTTCCCAGGAAGTTTTTGGTTATAACAGCAAGAAAATGCCAGGCCCCATTCTGCATGTGCAACAACAAAGTGGCTTTGTTGACACAAATTGCGTGTGCTTGACTGCCCTGCCTACTGGCCAGATTCTTCTCTTACTGAAAATATATTGGTGCATCATGAAGAGGAAAATAAGACAATGACATCTCAGCTGTTATTCTTTTCAATAAATGAATTCAAAGTATTTTGGAATGACACTCCTCATCTATACATATGCATACCAGACATGCAGATATCCACATATGTAAACATTTTTATTACTCACTTTATTGCTCATAATTGCCCTGTTACTGTCATTATTACATCACTATATTATCATCATTATTGTTACTGTAGTGTTGCCCTCGTTCATTTATTAAACTGAATAGGATAAAATCTTTTGTTCCCACTGATCCATTTCATCACTTTAACAAAGTGTGTCTTTATTGCTACAGGTGAAGAACATTTCTATACAAGACAGCAGCAGACACTCTCTTATAAGTGGAAAAGGAACTGAACACACACTACTTGCAGCTTGCTCTGACCCCTGTTACCCTGTTGTAGTTCTAAGAGCCATGGCCGCTGCTTCTGTGTCGCACTCGGACATCTCAAGCTGTTGCCAGGTATTTATTTATTCTGAAGATTGTAGCGCTGGAGGGCTGCCCATAAACCCTCCATCTGTTTGCCATTAGCTGCTTTTAACACCCGATATTCACACAGCAAAAAAGCTGGCCTGTTTTTCAAGATGTGAATCTTTCTCGCCATCTCTTTCATTCTCTTCTCATCTCTCTCTCTAGTAAACCCCTCCTCTGGTTTAGGTCTTCGGCTTGCAAGATGTTTTACTTTTGAAATGACTTCCAGAGGGAATCGTTCTCTAGTGTGATTGAAGACATTCCTTATTAGCCAATCGAGCTGAAGGCCATGCGTGCAGCAGCATTTGTATGAGGTGCATCCAGTTTCTGATCGAAAGCATAACAAAATAACAGGGCTTGACGTAAACATTTATCTGCTAGTCCAGGACAAGTGGATGATGAATTTACTTGTCCGGGCTGACAAGTAAACACACAAGGTAAAAATAATAAACAGGCTAACAGATTATTCTGCAAAACAAAAATGTATTCTGATGGGTGAACTTTTTAAAAAGGATAATTTTAATATATACCTTAAATTTTCCCAGCTAGAGTAGCCTACTGCACCACAGTGGTTACAAACCGTGAATAAGTCTATATCTTCATGAGACTTGACAGCCCCAATTCTGCGGGAGCAGCCAAGCTTATCAGTCAGAATGTTTTTGATAGCAATGGTAAAAATAGGACTTTTGAGAGTTTAAGGGAAATGAAATTATGGATTCAGGAAAAGATTGGATCTTTGGAAGCTTTTCAAAACAACCCACACTTTTTGAAAGTGTGACATAATGAAACCTTGTTTGCTGACATAACACCATCTGAATGAAGCAGGAACAAATGTAGACTGCATCATATTCTCACACACATTATTTTATTCAAATTTAAATTTTATTAATAAAAATAAGCATTTTACAAAATTTTGCAAATGTTGTTACTGACCTTTTTTTTCTGTGGACAAGTAATTTAGGCCTTTGAACAACTAAAATGTTTTATCTGTCCATAGAACAAGTCCAAAAAAAAGCCCTGGATCACTACTACAAATAATAACACATGCACATTCCAATAAATGAATGTACCGTGTAACTGCAGCATGTGGTATAAATTAGGCAGACTAGCATTTATGACATCAGTTAGTGTTCAATACAGTGCAAGATGCAAAATGAGCAAGCCGAGGTTCTTAGCAGCCAAGTTACCTTAAGGGAGTTACCACTAGGCATGCTGGTTCCAGCATCTTCCAAATGACTGTCATCCTGTTCTTTTATTGCAGAACAATTTTAATGGTTTACTGACAATTGTGCAAAAAGCAAAAACCACCAGTGATCAATAATCTTGTAGATGAAGCTAACTCATTGGTCTGGGCAATCAAAGGAGAATGGCGAACTTGATGCAAATCACATCTGGTGTGCAGAATGTCACATCTCAGAAAGTGCCACCTACTGCAATTTCCCCCTGGGATCAATAAAGGAATCTGAATCTGAATCTACAGGATTTTGCCAAATACTATGACAGGTGTTGTCAGGGAAGAACAAGAAAGGACTGCAGTGGGTACAGGAACATCAAAACTTTAGTTTTGAGAAGGGGGTGTGGGGTGGTTGGGAAGTTTGCCACAGATCTCAGAATTTTTTTTGTGGAAGATTGGAAAACTGGAGTTAAAAGTGTGCAGTGTACACTCAGCTTAAAACGGGACTGACAATTTAGCTTGACAAGACACCAAGTCACAAGACATGTCTCATCGTCAAATTGTTTTAAGAACATGACACTGAGTTTTCATTGCTTCAGTGGCCTGCACAGTCCCTGGCTCTCACCTACAGCACCATGTGGGATAATATGGAAAGGGCTTTCACAGCAGCCCTCCAATTTGCAGAAACAGCATAACATAATCATTTAAATATGGTACAACATTCCTGCACAACACATCCAGCGTGTTGAAGAAACCATGCCAAGGGCAAAAGTTCTTAAGACCAAAGGAGGAACAAAATCCTACTTTATAGGTGTGCCTAATAAACTAGAAAGTGTATAAATAATAAATAATTAATGTTCTGTTTGTACAGTGCCTTTTACAACTATGCTCCACAGCAGGGAAAAATGAACAAAAATAAGACAAATGCAAATAAGGAACATTACGGAGGAGTTTCAAAGTATGAAACAGAAGAGCAGTCATTAGGAGTTACTGAGTGTGAGGGCTGGAGCAATTAACAACTAGAGTGCAACAAGCGCCAGATCTATAGATATGAGGTGGACTGTACGCTCATAAAAAGATAGTTCTTCAAGTGTTCTTTAACAAAACAATGGCTCTATGGAACCCTTAAGAAAATGGTTGTTTCAGTGTTCATGGTTCTTTGAACAACCACTGTCTTTACTAAAGAATCCTTGAAGAACCATCTTTAAGAGTCTAGAAATGAAAGAGCTCATTAAGGTATGCAAGGCGTTACAAGGATTGCAAGGATTCAATCCTTGCAAGGATTCTGGTCCAAAAGTACCTGAAACTGGAAAAGATTTATAACCAGTAAAGCTGATTTAAGAAAGGCGAGCCTAGTTTGTTAGGGTTCACAGGTCACAGTACAGTTTCCCTCGTCACACAGCCAAAGTGGGAACTTTAAAAGCCTGTCTGACAAGGCAAAGAGTGGCCACTTGAAGGCCGCCAGTTGGCCCACTTTTGCTTGTGAGACAGAGACATGCAGTGGCAAATAGGTGTTAGAAGCCTCTGGTCATGGTGTCCTGGTGACCTCCCTCCTCCTCCCCCACTCCCGCACCCACCCCCCTCAGCCTCCATGTCCTGCCTGATGATGGGGGAGTGCCAGGGCCCTGCCACACACGATTAGTGAAACAACAGTAATCTGAGCTAGTGTGTGACCATTGCTCCGTCTGAGGAGGAGCCTCCAACACAGGGAGGAGAGAGGGAGAGAGAAAGAGAGAGTACAACCAGGAGGAGTGCACACACACTCAGCCTGTCCTTAAACTCCAAACACATACCTTGTCCTGTAAACATATCCACCATGCAAGAAGAGATGCTGTCAGGATTTCAGCAGGCAGGGACAGAAGTAAGTGAGGTTTAAAGATTTTCATAATGGGTCATTTTTATAATGAGCAAATAGTTAATCAAATTGGGGAATATTTTTTTTTCTTTTCTCATATGTTAAAAATAAACTTGTAAAATTTGAAAAAGACTTTTTTTTTCTTTGCCACTCTATCCTTCATGTTCACCTGCTTCAAATAAATGCCACTGATATGTCTTCTGCTTTGCGTGATGCAATCCTTTTCCTTATCCTTGTTTTATAGGTTTGAGACCCTATTATCAGAAAGGGAATCGTCAAGAGGCACTCGGATTCATACAAGCACACTTTACATGCTGCTTAAGATTACAAAGTTGCAATCTGCTAGTCCCGGACCTGCCTAATGGACTATGTCAAAAGATGAGGAAATTCCGAGCCCGCCTCCAGGGTATCCTGACTCATGCAAGTGATGTAAACACTCAGGAAAAACCTGGAACTGGGGTCACCGTGATGATGAAGTTTCAGTAGTAAATCGTGACGACCACACAGATTCCATCTGACAAACCCAATACAGCCCAGCCCAGTCTAGCCCAGCTTAGCCAGGAGGTTCTCCCTCCCTGAATACATGGATGTACGAGGCATAGGGGGAGCACAATCTGTCGTTCCCAATCCTGGCTCCCAGCACAAAATGAGGGATTTTCCCTCCCCACCTTTTCCCTGAGGTCAACCCAACACAACACCATCCTGATAAGTCCGACTTAGCCGGGCGCTCGGTAAGGACACATCTCCTTTTGTTAGTGTAAGCTCCTGCTTACAGCCCAGGTGTTAAAAAGTGCAGATAGCTCAGGATCCCAGAGGTCCCATTGTGCCAGAACACACATATGAATTGCCCTCTTCACTAAAGGAAAATCTGCAGTTCTGTAGATTTATGGGTGTCTAGCATTTATGTTAATTTTATCTTTGAATTTGAGAGGATATAGTTTAAGGAGATTTTATTGGTTGTGAAGATCAATGAACTAAAGACCCTAATCAGATTTGATAGTGTTTAATCAGATTGCTCTAGAAAGGAAATCTATGTTTAGTGGACCACCAGAGTCAAATCCCTAAAGGATCTGCAGTTACTGCTCCTTCCTGTGAAACATCCATCCTGCATGTTGCATTGTGTGGCATGAATTGAAAAGAAAGTTGAAGAAATGGAGCAAATTTGCATAGATGTTGAAATCCTGCAGCCTGTTGTTTGTTTTTCTGTGCAATACTTAAAGTTTTTCTCTGCATGGTGCATATGAAAAGAAACAATTGCTTGGTTAGAGCTTTAAAACAATGATCACTTTATGCATGTAACCCCATGTTTTAAACCAGCTTATGTGTTGCTACTGCAGTCAAACTGTATTGCTTAGGGCTGCAGATGACTTGACAATATTGGTCAATGAGAGGTGGTGTGTTTTAAGCAAGAAAGAGGCACCAGAGGCTAAGCCTATATTCATCTGAGCTCTCAACTCTTGTAACCTGGGATTCAATCTGGCTTAGTTTGCAAGCCTGATGAAGGCCTTCTCTTGATCACGTAGTGAGAACTGTTTCTTTGCACCCACGCGCTTTTGCCTGTCCTCAGAGGCAAATCCATCAGGCGATGAAACCTGCAAATCGGCCTACAGAACTAGTCTGGTCCATGTGAGATGTGACCCTCCCAAGTGCTTTGGCATTTCGTTTTGATCCTTGCACATGGTTCAGATTGATGGCTTTGGAGTTTGTTTTCTCTGCCTTCCATGCTCTAACATGCTCGTATGAGATGCATTCAGCTGCTGCCAAGCCTTAATCAGCAAGGCTTTTAAACTGCCATCACACATAACAAAAACGTAAAGTTTGGACATTCCAATTTGTTAGTGTATGAACTATTCAATGTGCATGAAACCTGTCAAGATTTCTCAAAAACTCTGAGGTATACCCAAAGTTTAGGCCGCAAAGACATACAAAGCAAAAGAACTGGGTGAAGAAAGCAGAAGCCTGTGTTCACTCAAAATTCAGTGCCAGTACAAAAATAAAACAAAAGGAGACCCGTGTAAATTTCAGCTTTTGTAAAACCACCATTTCACAAAAAACAGGTACATGACTGGAGATGTGCACGGGTACTTAACTGCTCAGGTAATCATATGAGATGCCAATATCTGAATGCTGAAATCACTATTTGGGTATTTGTTTAATTTTAGCACGGAAAACTGAGAAAATATACAGACATACAATTCAGTGATACACTAATTTTATGTTTTGACAGCACTGTAAAATATAGTGCGTTCACTCATATTAACGAGTAAGTATGCTATATTACACTTTGCTACTATGAAACACAAGCGCTTGAACTTGAGTGAATTGCAAACTAAATTACTCTAGCTGGTCTTAGCTAGGTCCAGACAGAGTGACAAACTAACATGTTGGCACACTGTCCACCTGTAAGAAGACAAGTCCTCATCACCATTCAAGATTGTACCGGTTAGCTCTGTTAGCTCATTAGCTCTTCTGAAGAAGCAGCCTCCGTGACTTATCCAGCACGAAAGCCTACTGCCTTCCCTTGGCTATTTTTGAGTAACAAAGCATGTTTTAAAATGTATTCCTCTGTGTGCTACTATGCCAGTGATGTCACCTTGAAATGTTCATTGACCATTATATATAATGTTCATATATATATGTGTGTGTGTGTGTGTGTGTGTGTGTGTGTGTGAATATTAATCAGAAAATGAGTCTAAAGGAAAATCCCCAAACATAACACTGCAAGAACACAGATAAGGAGACGTTATCGAAGGCTAGATTCATTTAGAGGTATTGAGGATTTTTTTTGCATTATCATACCGTTCAATTAAAAAAACAAAAAAACAAAATTATATGTATGCAGCCCTAACATTATCTTAATTGGGTTGTATTTTGTTCTAACTTTTTTCAAGTGTCCATTATCTGAATAATAGACTTGTGTGTCTCTCCTCTGTGCACCTGGGCTTTTATTTGTGTCAGATGTTTATGATTTTCCTATGCACACCATATTTCAACAAGCGTGTGGACACTTGGATGTAGACGGTGGAGGAAGAAAGGGGTAGAGAAACGCAATACTGAAGCATGCTTCAGTGATCAGAGGCCCCCACTGTGGAATGACTGTTCCGACCTTGGGATGGCATACTGTGTAATGATATCAAATTTCTCTTTCAGTGACCTCTATCCACAAATCAAACTGCCTGAACGAAATAGTTGACATTATGGCCTTGAAGGTCCTGAATTACATAAAGAAGCAAACGTAAAAAGCTGCAGTGCAAACCTGACTGGGTGACAGCCAGAATGCATACATCTGCACACTTTTGTTAAAAATAAAACATTTAGGTTAAAACACACACACACACACACACACACACACACACACACACACACACACACACACACTAGTATAATACGACCCAGCTACAGAAATGGTGTCAGCTTCTAAAGTCATATTGCCTGTCTCTGTCCCCCTCTAGCATGCACATACAGAAAGCCTTGATGATGTATTACACCTTTACTATAAATAGACCACCAGTACTGTTAACTGTAGTCAACTCTGAAGAATGATGCTAGCATAATATATCACAGTAAATAAAATGGCACAATAAAATTTCAGTCTAGAGTACAAATTTAGAAATGTAAGATAAGATCAAAGTCTTCAAGCAGCTGCTAGTCAATATAATATAAACTAGCCACTCAATCAGTCATTAAGGACTGGCTGGTCCTACTCAGTTATTCAGGACCGGCTGGTCCTACTCAGTTATTCACTGGATGACAGAAAGCAACAGGATTATAAAATGCTCTGTTGTTATCCGTCAGCTTATTTGTTGCTGCAGTTGACCCTCATGAATATCCTCTCATAAGTATAATTTATTTTGCTACAATTTGTAAACTTAATGTTGTTATGGCAAACAGTGATAGTATTTGCCACTGGAATAATGTACTAGAAAGATAATCAATCAGCTTTTACAGTTCATAAAGCCTCAATGTACTCTCTGACATCTGGAAATACATAATTTCCTAATTTATTATTGGGGCCTAAAGTGTAGTGTAGTTATTCCACAATACAAAACATTAAGACGTAAATTCAAGACCAAAGACGCTGTGCAACTGTTTTCATCAGCAGATTTGTAGGGTTTTTTTTAAAGAGATGACACTAATTCAATATCAGATATTTTGTCTGAGGTAAGACTAAACTATTATTTGTTTTTTTATTAAAATTACAATTTGAAATACAACTATTTCCAAATCGCAAGAGCTGAAATTTAATCCAGAAAATGCTGAATCGGATATCACAGGGAAAAAAATAATGAATTCAATCCAATCCTGTAAACAATCTGGCCTGAAATAGCACACAAATTGTGTGATTAGTACTTTTAAGAGAAAATACTGGATCAATATAATGATCAGTACAGCAACACACGATCCGGATCTATGGGTCACATGCTTAGAATAGTTATTGTTAAGTGTAGGTCTCACAGTACCCACAGTAACCTCTGATGCAGACAGGTCAGGATTGCGACAGTGCAATTAGTAATGGGCTGTACTAGCAGTGTTCAGGTGAGCTCTGATTAGCCTGTTATGACCTCACAGCACAGAGAAACAAGATTCACTGCAACACAAATGAATCAGACTGTGCTACAGGTGCAGACCAGGTCATAATACAATACCATCATGAATATTCATAGTATCTCTTTCATACCATGCAAATTACATGACAGCAGTGAACTTACAAAAGTCAAATCGCACACCTGCTAAGTAACATTTAACAGAATCAGATGTCCTAGATGTTTAGTCAGCATACTGTAATGTTCAAATTCTGTTATTACTCTTTACTCAATCATGCTATTGGTACAGTAAGACTTGGTTTAGATAAGCAAACAAATTTAATATTTTAATGAAAATTCGCCATGTAGCAGACTTATTACTTCACGTCTAAAGTGTGATGTACTACTTTACTCTTCCATTTCATTTTTTATTCTGCTTTGATAGAAGGAGTTAAATGAATCAAGCGTGCATTTAAAACAAACTGTACATGAGCAACACAAATCAATGTTAATGCAACATGATGTTATGTTTAAACAGACCGCTGGATCACTCCCCACACCCACATTCAACATGCAGCTTAAATACTTTTTTCACTTCATGAGTCCGAGTCTTTTCCATTGCAGTTTGTTGCATTGCATTTCAGAAAATTTTCCCAAGCTGCGAGTTTGTATAAATACATGAATGTGATTAGGTTAGGAAAAACGACAGGAAGAAACAAATCTGATTTGAACATTACAGTCATTTGTCGCAACGCTGCACTGAAGGGAATCACACTTTAACAAACCTTTACTCAACCCCCACAGGAACCACAGGGAGTTAAGAACACAATAACCAAAAGCTTCTGGGAAACGAAATGGGAGTTAAACTATAGCCCAAACAATAAAACGCAAATCAACAAACACTGCTGAGTAATTATGTATCAGAGAGTTGGAGTCTGAAAGTTCCGTGTGAGAAGAGGAGAACGTGTGATGGGATGGTTAGCATATGTGGCTGACCTGTGTGTGCGTGTGTTGCGTATGAGTGTGTGTGGGGAGGCCACAAGATTAGCCCTGCTGGCTACTTCAACACCCTGAGAGAGAGCCAGTCCCAGGTGTTAGCCCACGTGATTGTAGATAAAGCAGGCCGCATTAGTTCTAATCCTGTCCTGATCTTTGGAGTGTGCTCCCCTTCCCTTCCCTGCTGCTCCTTGGCCTCATCAATGCTCTCTAAAGGGACTGGTGAGTGCTTCAGTGGACAGGCCAACAACGGACCTGGGCCTGCTTTTCTCAAATCTTCACAAAAGGGAAAGGAAGGGAAAGAACAGACTCTATTGTTTATCAGAGTTTGTTTGTTATGTGTTGGTTGGTGTTTTCACTTTGGAGTTTATTGTCTTGAGATAGAGACACACTCCAGAACATGGTTAACCCTTTAGGTCGTAAGTTGAGCGCATGCTTTCAGTTACTATTATGATCTGGCGTGGGGCGTGAGACCAACTCTAACAATTTCGTAACCACATTCATAAACAGTTTTGTAAGGGTGGGCAGAAGACAGGGATATAAACTGCAAGGGCTTAATTTTTCCCAGCAATATTTATGAAGAAAGAAAAAAAAAAGTCCTTTGAACAATGGGCCAGTGGCAAACATTTCCCAAATCAGAAATTGCACTCATCCTTATATGATACCTATAGTCTATTTTTATACAAACAGTAACCATCAGTAGGTACCAATGGCATAATTTAATATGACCTTTTTCTTATATTTTGAGTTTTAGAAACACTCAAATCTGCCTGTTGACAATAGACTATACATATATATGTACATGTATGGATAAGATTCAAAATTGTACACATGTATACATTGTATATATTCTTGCACTGTTCTCTTTCGTCAGTGTGCGATATTCATGAATAACGTTTTTGTTCTTTTAAAAAAATACTGTGATTAATAACTGCTAGTATAAACATACAAAGATCTGTTTGTTGAGAAGTTAAATGCAAGTTTCCCCATCTGCAAATTTGAAATTATTAGAAGAAGGATGTAAAATAAAAAATCTCTGATGTAACATCAAGGGCACCATCCTCTTCTTCTGTTCTCCCTCTCGTAACTGAAGCGCGTGGTACCTGCGTGTCTGTCATTAGGTCGCCAGCTATTCAACATCAGTTACCGCTCACAAAACTACTAAATTTCCCTTTATTAGCTGCTGAAAATTTCATCACTTTCAGCTGTGACTGCAAACTAGCTCAATTTGCTGAACTTGGTGAGCCCAATTTGGTGAATAGTGAAACTGTCAATTCTGAATTATGTAGAGCTAAACGATCTGAGTACTGAGAAATAATATTGTAATGACAAACATAAAAAGCTTGTTACCAAGAGATTGACACAAATTACTTATCATGCATCATGTATGTACAACTGCTTTATTATTACTGTTTATCATACACATATTTATTACGTTTTATTTTATATCTGATCTTTTTTTTCTAGAGGCCCGCCTCCTTTTAAATGTGACGTTTTGATTCTAACAGACCTTCAGCAAACTTTTTTTCTACTTTGTATATTGCAGTTCTACAGCTAATCCTGTTAAACTTACAGTTAAACTCAAAGCCTCTCTCGCAATATTATAGGTTTAAGAATGCAAAGCAACATTCTAAAGACAGATATGTTTATTATGGTTTCAGGCATTTTATTTCATATGTCAAAAAACTGTGAGCATTAGGGAGATCCTGCATTTTTTTCTCCTCCAAGCCAGGCTATGCCAAAGTACTCTACTTTCTAATGTCTCTTAGCTGCTCATGAGTTTACAGTAGGGGAAACACAGAACTGTGTGATTGACAAAATGTGATTGACATTTTGTGTATCGATGTAGTTTTTAAAGAGAGAATAGTGTCTGAGAACACTTTTTTTAATTATTATTTTCAACACCTGGTATATTTTGGAGAATCTTACAGAAGTTTGTGTGCATGACCGAAGGTTTCAGTGGTATTGTTTACCAGTATGTATATTACACTGGAAATTCAAGGTAGCTCTTTGTTAGGTTAAGGAGAGCAATAGGATAGTTAATCCATATATACTGATAATACAAACTTCCCCGTAAGGTGATCTCACAAACAGATACACGCACGCAGCTCAGTCTGTTTGCATTGGCTGTTTATATGTTAAGTGACACTGTGATGCTGATGCCTTGAGTTATGCAACACACCCTATAATACCCCAGAAAAAAATGGAGCTTTGCGCCTGGCCAGCCAAGCTGCTGTATCAGCCCCATCTGAATACCTGCAGTGCTCTCTTCATAGCCCCATGAATCAAGGCGTGTTTGTTCTGGAATAATCCACTCTACGATCGTTTGGACTGTTATGATGGGCCTAAAGGAGTGAAATATGTCATCCATGTGTTCTAGGTAGACTGGCCTTTTTTAATCTTTCTTTTTTAAATGATTTATCTGGAGCCACTGAACAGTTTCTGCCTTTTTTCCACAAGGCTTTATAGTGCTGGGTAGAAGGAAGTGTCAGAATGGGCATGATGCAGCAGTCCTGGAGCAACGTCAGGGTTACAGGGATATTTCACCCAGAAATGTTAACACTACTGACAGTGAATGAAATCTAGGCTGGGGACAAAAGCTCCACTGACTGCTCTCACTCCCTCTCTCTCTCCATAGGCGCGCACACACACACACACACACACACAAAATATAAGGCACTCTGAAAGTTCACTGCACTGTCAAGAAAGTAGGGTGTCACATTAGTTGCAGTGCAATACGTGACAATACGTTTTTGGACAGAATGCATTTAACAAAATTCTGTTTTGTCTGTTTTGCTGTATTCTCCTTGAAAGTCTGAGAGGAAATTTTCATACTGTATCATATTTTAAAAGCTCATATATCACTTTAAAAACTCAAAATGCAACTCAGCATAACTAATAAATTCAAAGGTAATTTTCAAAAGTGTATGTACAAAATAGAACTGAGTTTTGAAAAAAAGTCCACCCAAGACAGTGTTTTGCGTAGGTTGTTTGGCCAAAACAGAGAGAAAAGGTTATACTTTCAAAAAAAGTAATATAAAAAAAAATCTATATACCAGGGATGTAGCCTAATGTGAAGAGTGGCCACCCCAGTAAAATAAAGTGAGACAGTCCGCCATCATCAGCAAAAAGAGAAAAGCTGCCATCAGGGTAGATACTTATCAGTTAAAAGTGTCTGATGACAGTGCACTTAATAGTCAGCTTGTCAATCTCGCTGTGATACGGTACTTCACTGAGAAAACACGCAAGTAAACACTAGTCAAAATGTTAGCCTTGTTCAGCAGTGAACACTGGTTTACACATAAGCAATAAAGAATTAAAAGCATATAAATCATAATATTTATATACTAATTCGATATTTTTGTTTGGTTTTGTTATACATTGTGCTCAATGTGGATCACACAGGGCACTTTTTAAAAAATGTTTAGCAGAGATTATGATACAGGGATTGAAATAAGATTTCTTCATATAACATAATGTGGCTGCATCATATGAAATAAACTATCAAATGGTAAGATGTGTTAAAAAATTAGCTATAATCATTTGCCATAATGCCTTTTAAAGCGAAATAAATGAATGTTTATCAATGTAGGCTAGACTGCATCTGAGGAGAATCTAGTGGTAAATATTAGTTGGTGATAATGCTACATTAGATTTTCCACATAATGTTACCTTACACTTGAGTGCCCAGCTACATTAAATGTTTTGTTTAAAGTTAATTAGATGTACGGCATTTCAGGATATCCTAATAACGTAGCCTTAACATATGCACAGAAGAATGTAATTAACCTTTTTTGTTTTTTTTGCCACATTAGTAAAATCAATGGATCAACCTGGTCACTCCATTTTAAAAGTTCTGTCCAAGCCTCTGCCACATACTGTACCTATGGATGGGTCATGATGAAGCTTCTAAATGCTTTTGTTAGTTTGACCGCGTTAGCATTCTGAATGTTTTTGTAGGTTCAGTAAACTGATGGTCATGCTAATGATACACAGTTACATAGTCGCTTGAAGAATGATGACGGCTCTGCTTCACTGACCTGAACTGTCTCATGTGTATCAAAGACTGGATGATCAACAAGTTTTTACAACTTAATGAGATTATATCATATATTAATGAGGTTATACTGTTTGGTTCGTCTGACCAGACCAGTGATTACCTTGGAAAATTGGGCCATCTATCATCTTTTATGAAACCTCAGCTAAACAACCTAGTACTGACTTTTGACTCAACTTTGATAAGCATACCTCCACATTGGTCTAAAGTAGCTTTTCTCAACTGTGCACCAATGCCGATAAATTATATATATATTTGTTATGTCTCCGCTGATACTGTTACCAATACATAAGTAATTTAATATGTAGAAATTAAGACAAGATCCACTTGGATTAGCATTACAGGGAAATTGTATGTGTATTTGTAGAGGGTTAGACATACAGTGAAATGAATAGGCAGACATTTAAGCATAGTAGCCCATCACCACCCAAACATTTTGCTCTTCCAAAGTACAGCAAAGGCATCATCTTATAGTGCTGTGAAATATCCAAACATTTGTCTGATATCATTTTTTTAAAAGGAAATATCTGATGATATCAATATGATCTCAACATCACTATACAACCCTACCATTTTGCCTGTCAGTGACAGGAAAAGGTGATTCATGTGTTTGGACTACTCTTACTCATTGCTTCTTGTCAGTCACCGCTCATTGGCACGACTGCAGTTAGTCCAAAATGCTGCAGCTCAATTACTCACTAGCATAACAAAGCATGATCATATTATACAAATAGTAGCATTTTTCATTGGTTTCCAACTCAATTAAGAATTTAGTCTATGATTTTATTGTGGGGTTTTTGTCTGGCTCTCGTTTACATATCAGACATGTTTCAGTTCCACACACACCATAGAAAGCCCAGAAAGCAACGAGATCTTCTCATGAATGTCTAAGTGCCCCCAGTTAAAAGTAAAAGGTAAAGGGTGATTGGGCAGCTCCAGTTTTGTTTTCTTTTTAACTTGTTTGTTTCTTCGTATTCATCTTTAATGACCCCATTTGTGTAAAGCACTTTGAAGCAGGTTTTTTCAAATGCGCTATATAAATAATCCATATAGTCCAGATATGGAAAGCTAAGCTATGAGCAGTTTTGCCCTGCCCATTAACTCTGAAGATAAGGAGTGTTTCAGTTCTGAATACAGAATACAGAACAATCAATCAGAACAGAGGTTATTTACCTTAAAGGTAACAAGTAACAAGACAGCCTGTTTAGTTATAAGAGAGGTTGCAACATGGTCATGTAAAAAAGAAAGAATGTTTTTGGTTCACTGAAAATCAAATGTGCGCAATTTTCCCTGCTGGCCTTTTGCTGGCCAAGACACGTTCGTTGTCCAAAGTTTGCTTCTTCAGTTTTGCACTTTTTTAGTTGACGCAACGAGACTAATATAGCTAAAGAATAATGGAAGTCTATCTCCTACATTCTAATACTCATTTTTCATATTCAAACTGCCATGAATGCAGCACATATTAACGTCCAAAGGCACGAGCATCAATGCGTGAGTTTCAGTCCAGAATCTTCTCTGATGCAGCAGGAATTTAATTTAGTGTAGTTTTATTTTAACGTTAAGACTTAAGCAGACTGGGATGAAAATATTTGTACATGTTTACTCTCACTTATAGAGTGAAGCCTTTGTCCTCACACAGACAATTATGAGTCATAGTGGTCTGTGTACACGATGATGGACCGCCATTGTAGTATTTGGTCACACAGTTACTGGAAATATTTCAGGCAAGACTAAGATGTTAAATATGAAGTGAGCCTGTGTCATGCAGTGTATATTTTTGATACAGCAGGAGTGGAACAGGTTTGTCAAAGAGGGACTGTTATTGCTGTTCATGAAAGTCTGCATCTCATTACAACCGCCGGCACAGAAACTCCATTACAATGCAGTTTTACTTTTTTTCCCTGCAGGAGAATTGGAACAGAGTCAGAGATGTGTGGCTTTTTGAACTCCGTTAGATAAAACTTTAAAAAAAGGAACAAAGACTTCAAAAGTGTTTAATATCTAATAAGAATAAGGTTTTAATATTTTAAGTAGACTACAATTAATTTACTGTATCTTGGAATCTAGTGGGTTCCCTGGCTTGCAGTGTGAAAAAGCAGAGGTTAGCTCAATTTGAGCTGCAAACACACCTGAACCAGATAATCCATGTTATACAGACTTTGATTACTTGGCTGAGGTGTTGCGGGAGCAGGACCGTGGGCTGTTAAACACTGGCTTGGGAAGCATTTACGAGATGGATATATTCACAATAAGCCCATCATCCCTAAAAGCCTGTAACTCTTGGCTCTGTGTAGAAAAACAAATGATGTGGTAGTGATGAAGTAACCTTTTATATGCTTTTATAGTCAATTTCATACTTGGCCATAACTTGGCTTCTGAGGGAAAAAAAAAAATCATAATTACGCAGCCATCTGCACTGTTTGTGTATTTACAGCAGTTAACGCCAGTTCTAAAAATGAGCACCTAAACATGTTTTAAAACGAACTACCCATAACATGCACAGCATTAATCAAGCACTAATCACCAGAAAAGGTGCCTACATGCGGATGGTAGCAATTTAGCTCATCAGGGCAATTAATCAACTGACCATTTCTGAAAGATAATTGTACTGTTTGATTATTAGTACTGCAATAATCTTTAAAGTGGTGGAATGGAAGAGCAGAAAATGATTATTAGAAATCTACACTAAAATTCAGTAATGATAGTGCAAGTGCTTATATATTCCAATTATGGAGATGTTTATTGACATTCCAGCATTTTTAGGTCATAAAAACATTATTACGCAATCTGGATTAATGGGGATTTAGGTGGAGAGAATTAAGTGCTTGGCTGTACAAGGAAATAATGATATAATAATTTATTATCATCTGTGGGAAACGCTGAGAAGACCAAGGCTTGCCAAAAGAGAGGCAACATTTTAGATTATTCAGTTTGTAACAAATCCAAAACACACAAACTAGGAAATAAAAATGGAACAAAATATGAGATATGCGTCTCAAGAAAATTAGACTCAAGATAGAACAATCTTGGAGCTTTATTGTTTTCTAACACAGAATGCTGCATGTGGCAGTGACTTATAATACATTTTTTTGTGGAAAACGAAAATTCTTGCTTTACTTCAGGTCTTCCAGGGACATCAACAAAAAAAGGGTGCATCTTGGGAAAGAAGTCAACTTTTTCTTAGTTCCTTAGTCAGATGATGTTAACAGTGTTGTCAGTGTTTCTAGTTTTGTTCCTATTGTGTGATGTTACCCGTGTTGTCCGTTTATACTACATACCTTTGTATCTGGTCTACTGGTTTTGTCACTACCAAAAACTTGAAAAATTTGGATGGAAAACAATTGTAGCACCATTTTTTGCTGGGCTCAGAGAAGATACTCTGTACATACATGCACTCCTGTTCGAGTTGGAAAAGCACTACTGATGTCTTCATATATATGGTTAATTTCTATTTACACAATTTCAGCTAATAAAACATTTCTGTCTTACTTTGGTTGTTAAAAGTGGTTCACTTCATAATAGAACAGACATTCCATAAAAGTAATAAAGCATCCAAAATGAATACAAAATACAGAAACTGATACCACTATACTATGAAATATAGATTTGGCTATACTTCCCATTATTAGTTTGGGTTTATAAAAATGGAAGGAACCTATTACTGCATCAGAACTACGCCAGAGTTTACTGAGAGAGAGAGAGAGAGAGAGAGAGAGAGAAAGAGAGAGAGAGAGAGAGAGAGAGAGAGGTAAACAGACTTGTACACTAAGCGCGTTGCATTGGTGTCTTTCTTCGAAAGCCTCTGCGGTTAAAATGACAAACTTATCTATCTCTAGACTGCGCACCAGTTCCAGGATCACTATCTGTACCAGCCCAGTCTCAACAAACTATACTTCACAGCCCACTGAGACCACTATGTAGCGAGTCTGCCAGAACGTTTTTCAGTACAGCCTGTCTGGATTTGTTCTTAGTCACTACCCATGTGCTGTTTCCTGATCTGGAGAAATGTTTTCCTCCTGACGATCCTAGAAGACAGAAGCTAGCACACTTTGAGGAGGGAAAAAAAGAATCACTATTTGTACTGTAAAAAAATTGGGGGTTGTTTTACTGGAAAATGAAACAAGATCTGAAAGGGATTACGCTGTGGAGAAAGCCTTTAGAGAGAGAACAATGAACTACTAGATGCCTGCAAATGTACCTCATGAACCGAGGGTGTAGGAAGGCAAGTCATACTTGCGCATAGGTGCGGCTGAGGGGGTTCTAGGAATTTTTTTAGTGTTTCCACTAATGTGGCTCATAGTTCTCACTCACACACACACCCTTCGCAATCTGTCATGTCAACAGGAGATAGAGCTGTGTTTGTCAGGAACTGATCCCACACAGGATTTGCACTGTGTTCCCACTTTTGCAAATATTGGGGTGTTTGAACATGCTTGTAAATAGTGATGCAGAGGTCCCTGCCCTGGTGGATGTTCTATGCCCTCCCCAAAAACTGAGAGAAGTATCAGTAAGAAGCACAGAGTAAGTTGAAAAGATCTATGACATCAAATATATAACAAAAAGACTATATTTTCTTTTTTTTCCAGAGCAAACAGAGAGGTCTTTAGACATACCGAATAGAGAAAAAGGGGACATAAGGGAGGCTAGAGTCCCTAATGGGAAGGAGATCCTAAGGAGAGTGACTCATTTCCCAAGAATGATTGTAAACATCAAGTACAAAATGCAAAAAAAGGAATCACACACTTAGAACGGGAACTGAATATCCTATGTTACAGCAAAAAGCCAAACATTTCTTTCATGGTGCATTGACAGCATTCGCTCCTTTTTGAGTAAAGGTGGCATTGATAAAATCTGAAGCAATGAGAGAGATCTTAAGTAAACACTCAACAATTCCAAACGGTAAGAATCTCTAGCATCTGAGCAGCGTTAACTGATATGTCCTAAAGGGAAACAGTTTGACATTATTTTGGCGGGCCTTTATCTAACTATGCCTAACAGATTTGTGTCTTGTCTTCTGCTTTCTGTCTCAGAGTTTCAATGCTCCACACCGTTCTAAGATGAAGTTATGGAAAGGGGTCATTCTTGCCTTCATCTTCATTAGCACTGCTATTTTACTCCGACTCCACAAAACCATGCTGCTTCCTGGGTCCATCAAGCCCCGGGCCTCGGAATCATCCACGCATCCTTTGTCAGCAGGACTACGACCACCATCAGCACCACCATCATCATCATCATCTTCATCCTTTCACAGGGAGATGCGTCTTCGGCGGGTGGTCAGATCAACAGATGGCATGGGCTCTCTCCTATCAGAGTGTAAGATAAACAGATGCTGCTCTCTCTCAGCAAAGGCACTGGTGCGGATTAGGCAACGTAAGAAAATACTGATGGGTGAGATTAGTGTTTCGCTCACCAGTCAGCAGTGTTTAATTTACACATCTTAGCACCTCACACTCACATCACACCTCATATGTTATGGGACCAAAAGTATAGCCAGCTATCAGAGAAGCAAAAAAGAAAGCTCATTTTCTTACAGCACTGTGCACACTGTAAACTGAGGGTGACTTGTGGCCAACAGCTCTGAGAATTTTATGGTTTTACTTTTTAAGAAGGCATTCTTAAGAAAAAGTGATGGGAAACACTCATACGCGTTAAGTGACCAGTGATCAACTGGCTCTGACAGAGTTCATATGGGCTCACTTTAGCCCTTAGTTTAATTTCTTTTGGTACTAGTTTACTTTAATGTCCATCAGCCGATATAGGTACACCTAACTGACATCCTTAAAGTGTCATGTTCCAGCTCAAAAAAAAAGGAAAAAAAAGAACAAATGAAAAAGTCAGTTAAGATGCCATTGAGTAAAAGCGTTTTAAAAGGCGACATAATCCCTTTTTACTACCCTGCCAATCAAAGATGAAGAATTCAGTCCAGTGCAGCAAACACCTCATGTCTGCACCCCTCCGGTTTAAAAGAAGCCTATTTAACCATTAGAGTTAGAGAGAAAAGAAGGCCTTGCTTTTCTCATCAATTTGTTTTACTGCCCATCTAAAGATGGTTATTTATGGAGTGTTTTCTTCCCCTCTGTTCCAGTTTCCTACTTGTTCCAGAGCTTCACAGAGGGCGAGCTGCAGAGCGTGATCAGGATGCTGGTGGACAGGAAGGCCAAAAGGTTAGGCGCAGTCGTGGTGAGCAGACGGGGCAGGAGGACCAAGAGGGCAAGGAGGGGCCCAAACCCGTGCAAGCTGCACCAGAAGCAAGTGAAGGTGAGTGACCTTGGCTTGGGCTATGACAGCAACGAGATTGTGCTCTTCCGCTACTGCAGTGGCAAGTGCACCAGCCTCCGCCGCAACTATGACATGGTCATGGAGCACATGCGCCTCAATGAGTCGTCCAACCAGAAGGGAAAGGCCCGGAGCACAGAAAGCTCCAAGAGGGACCGTGCACGTTATAGCCCCTGCTGCCGACCCACAAAGTTTGAGGAGGATATGGTGTTCTTCGACAACAATGAAAGGTTCTCCATCATTCAGAACGTGTCGGCCAGAGAGTGCGGCTGTGTATGATGCCACAGGAAACAGAGAAACAAAGGATGCAGGCAGTTACGGGTGGAAGCTTCAGAGAGCAAGGTGGTGAAAGAGGTCACGGTTGCATGGAATGCTCTGAACAAGCTCACTGTAGTCACAGGTGAAGCTTCACAGAGGCTGCAGTCAACTCCATGGTAACAAAGTGAAATTCAGAGTGGCTCCAGTAAACTCCATGTGTCAGGGAGAGGATACAGTCAACTCCAAACTCGTGTGAGTCGACTTCACAATAAAAGAGGAGGCTTCAGAATGACTACAGTCAACTCCATGATAACAGTGGAAGTTTAATGCTGCAACCATGGACATGTACATGAAAATGAACTCTGTGTTTGTCATAATGAAAACCACAGAAGTCACAGCAGGCAGGAAGGCTATGTCTGACATTCAGGCAGAAGAGATGCTTTGCAGACAGCTGGAATTTTGGGACACTTATGTTTTCTGGTTTACTTGCTTCATGGGTCACTTCAGAACGTACTTCCAGGAGATCTTAACAGAAAAAAAAAAAGATACTTTCTATGATGTGACGAGACCTGTAGTACATGCTTTCAGTGCTGAGACACTACCTTTGCCTTCCACTGAACATGAAACTGATGCTGAGTGAAGACTATTCAATTCATGAATGAAATTCAGGATACCAAATTGTTTTTTGTCACAAATGCTATGTGAATACTGAAGTTGTTAAACAAACAGTTGAACAAACTGTTAAACAGTTGAAGATGTTAAACAAAGCTACCTCATTGACTTTGGGTTAAAGACATATACATGCAATGAACCTAGCTACGCTACACCCACTCTCTGGGGGTCGACTATTCACTGATAGACATCAATGAAACAGATATAATCACACACAGAGATACACACACTTAAACTCCTGTGTGTCTTCTCAGGTCAGATCCTGCACATAACATGCATTATCTCTTGAAGAGAACAAGCATTAATCACATGCTCTTTTTTCATTTTCTTTTTAAAGCCTTGTCAAAGCCTGTCTCATAGGACCCAAACCCTCTCTATCAGAAATCACTTCAGCCCAAATCTGGATTCAACAAAAAAGAAAATGTACTTCATGTCGTTGCCTTTAACAAAGTGGATCATACTATATACTATACTACATATACTATACAGTCATGTAAAACAGTTCAGCTCCCCAATAACATGTTTTGTCAGTTGTGAAAATAAGTTAACACATCCTCCACAAAGAACACACATTTTTGCACATCTTAATGCACAATTACTGTTCATTTGCTCAATTTAACATATGAGGAAAAAAGTAAATCATAAAATATGGCCTGTGTAGAGGTTATAGCACATTTTCTAGTATACATTTTTTTTTTAAATACATATATGTTATATTCAGCAAATAAACAGAAAGTGTGCACTAAGGTTTGCAGAGAAATGCCATATTTAAGTTCTCTAGAGTGGATATATTACCTTATTTCCACTTTTAAAACCCAAAAAACATGTAATCTGACCAGGGGTGTTTAAATGTTTTCATACTGTAGATTGTAAGTGCATTCATAGTATATGATATTATATCACAGTATTATAAAAGTACGTCTACAATGTCCTAGACATCTACCAAACAATGATACCAATCTGTAGATGAGTACAACCTGACATAAATACTGACAAACTGTATACAGCTTTTAAAATTGAAAAACTACAGTCATATAGCCAAGTGCAGTCCTTGGTGCTTGAGCATGAGAAAAGCTGTAGGCTGCTTTGTAGGGATTGCCATTATCCAAAGGTGCATTGCTCACTTATTCTTTAAAAGGTTAAATCCAATCTGTTTGCTCTCGATTCTTAAAGATTATGCCGCAGTACATCCAAGGGGTCAATCTGGTGTAAGTCAGACAGTGGCAGGGCAGACTTGTGCACATTGGGCTGTCCCAGATCTATAGCCCACTGCACATACTGTCAACACCTAATTCCCTCTAAGTCAAGAGAGCTGTAAATAGCTAAATCTCTACTACACAGAACAGTTAGATAACGCTAACGTTTACTTTTCCTAATTTCAGTTGAATAGACTCGTTCAACATAGGCAGGCTTTGGGCTGCTAGGGAGGTTGAGGAACTGTAGTTAGATTGAATAAGGAGAACTTTGAGGTAATTAAGAACAAAACCACAAATGAGATTGGAGGCAGGCCGGGAACCATCAAGTCCTAAACATGGCCTGCCTTCAAAGCTAATAGACTTACTGTGAAAACAAGGCAACAGCAGCTGAGTGGACACGCATCCTCCATGCCACACTGGGGCCTGGCAGCCAGATTTACCTACAGGACAGCAAACAGACCAGATTGTGAATCTCTGTATACACATAAGCTTCAGACAGCACAAAAAAATTCAGCTGCTTCAAAGAGACAGCATAAGCTGGAACGGTCATCTAAATGTATTAATTGGATACTGTGGACAGACATTTTCCAGGCATCACTGCGTCATTTCTTAAACGAACTGTTATGACATTTCTGGAAATTAATAAGCAGAATTTTAGAAAATTCTACTTAACTATATATACAACTTCATATACTCAAGTTCTTTCCCCATATAAATTATTGTATCTGTTGAAAAATGGGCAAAGGCTTTAAGTGCTTTATCAGAGAGTAACATTTAATTTGTTGCAATTTTATCAGTCATTGTTGGAACAAAATGTTCTTTATAGCATAATGTGTAAGACTGTCTTACGTTTCATATCATTCTGTCTACATCTAAAGTCAAACAGAAAGAGTGTGTGTGTGTATTAGTAACTTCCGGCCCCATTGCACCTATTTACAGCTTTGGCAGTGTTGGTTCTTATTTTTTTTCATACCAACAGCAGACATGTTGATGCAGTGCATCTTTCTTGTGTATACTCAATATTTATTGGACAGTGATGTGCATATTTATTTTGATGTTTTAGTCGAGAGTCCGACAAAGACTTATTTATTTAAAAGAAAGAAAGAAAGAAAAAAAAAAAAAACAACCTGTGCCAAAATGGAATTTCTAATAAAGTCACCATTCCTAAATAACTGCTGAATAAACATACTCAGCTTTACAAAAATAAGAGAGTGTTGCTTATTTTTCTTTTCATCACGCCTACATCCGAAGTGCTGTGTTTTCCTTTTTAAACTAAGCCACAAGACCTGCACGCAGACGAATGACACTGCTTCATGCCTAATGAAAAAATAATAAACATGGCAGAAGATGAAAGCGCTTTAAAAAATCTTTAAAAACTCTCTGTAAAAAAGGAAGTTCGTCTTCAAGGGATCCCTCAGCACAGCTATGCTTCAGTTTTTAATTCCATTGTTCTTAAACAGCTCCTTACGGAGCCCTTAGGAGGCCGTGGTTAAAAAAAAAAAAAAGTTAGACATTGCATTCCCTCGCAAAGTGTTTTGCATTCCCTCGCAAATGTTTTGCATTCCCTCGCAAAATGCTCGTCAGAAAGCAAGCGAATGTAGGACCAGAGGTGCCCAGTGCCATTGCCTACACAACAGCTTTGTTTTTAGCATACTTAAAGCTGTTTTCCCAGCCAGTCTGTGCTGATTTTATTCAGCAATTTTTCTCTACAATCTCTGTCAATGTAGCTTTTACTGTATGAGGACCCTCAATTTTGCATCACTAACAGCATAATCTTGATTTTGAGAAGCGACAATTATACTTCAACCCAAGATCAACATCACATTCAATGAGCTGCTTCATGTCTGAGCTTAAGCAAAGTACAGCTTATGCAAATAAATGCAACCGGTGCATCGTAATGCAAAACATTTGCAAGGGAACGCATTTTATTTGCAAAGGAACGCACTGTATTCGCAAAGGAACGCAAAACATTTCTGAGAAAACGCATTGTTATTAACTTTGTTTTTTTTTTTTAACCACGGCCCCTCAGGGGCTCCGCAGCTCCAAGCACTTGAGCTGGACATCATTATCAGTATTGACCATACAGATAATCCAAAATTCCACTCTTGTGATGCTCACATTAACAGATGCCAAGCCTCTTTAAATCTTTTCAGGATTCTGACTCAAACAAAAACAGTTTTCAGTGGACAAACGCAGCCAGCGGAAGCTCATCAATCAACCATAGGATGAGTTCATACAAAAGTAAACCTGCATACAAAAAAAAAGTATTACAACATGTGCACGAATCCTTGTTGGAACACATCTGTAAATACAAGTACTTCCCTCTGTAATAAACATTTACCTTAGTGAGGAAACTATGTCTGATCTAAGGCTTGCTTGTATTCTGTGATTTTACAACTTCTCCAATCTCCACCAACCAGTAGTATATAGATAAATGAATGGCATCCAGCCTACAGCAACAGCCCAACCCTTGAATTCTACAGAAACCTGGAGTTATTTAACACAATTGAGGTATAGAAAACAACTTGCTGTAAATAATTCTGTGGAAAGCACTTGAGGCTGAAAATGGCTCTAACTGCAAAAGGTTTAAGTGTCTAGTTGAGTTTCCACAGTTTCTACATATGAAACCAATTATTAGCACCTCAAATGGCTCTCCCAGTCATGGCCTTCACACAATCATCAATCACAAACATCAGGGCAAAAACTCACTGAAAAGCCTACGCTCCTATGATGCTAAATCTCTGGCCATTTGATCTTGTCTAATGGTTTCATTTGGATGATGCCTTTCACCATTTTAGATTTTGCTGCGCTAAGTGCAGAAAGACTATAAACACCCACAGGCCTTGTCCTCTGTTGCTGCAGCTTTGATGACAGGCTAACTGATTTATGAGCACGCTTACTGGACTGATTAACCCAAACTCAAACTATTTAGACAAATCTAAACTAACACGAGGCTAGCCTAGGAGCTCGCACATCAAGAAGGCTGCATAGGCTTTTATTTCAAGTTGTACTCGAGTCATGTTTGAAGCATTTACAGTTAGGCTAAATTGGCTGCCAAAACACAGTCACTCATTCTACCGGATTCCAAAGCAGTCAGGCCTGTGGTTAGCTTCAATCAACGTACAACATGTCTTTAACATCACTTATGCTGACTCCCTGCCCTGCAATAATATAAAGAGTTCATGATATGTCTGAGCTGTGACGCAGTCTGGAGAAGCGTCCCTCTACCACAGTGACACTTTCCTGTTATTTTTTATGTCATGCACATCTCAAAACTGGGTATTTGTTCATACTTGGCACCTAGAACAAGGAGACATACTGGACTGAGGAATTTACCTTCGTTATAATCCTTGAACCAAATCAGCAACTTCTTCCAATAATAAGCAGGAAAAAAGTCTAACTAAGGCACAAGTTGCATGACTGACATACATAATACCATCTCCGGTTTCACAGAATGAAGGGAGTGGAGGACTGGGTGGGGAAATGAGGGGTTTCTTAATCCCTAAACACCTGGGAAGGTGCAGAAAACAGCATGTCCAACTAAAACTACTAGGGCTGACTGACAGGCTATTTCACGATGTCTTTTGAATAGCAAATTTCTTGTTAAGCCTACGTGCTCCTTTTCTAGCGAACCATTTGCATGGTGTATGAAATCAAGACCAGCATAGTGGCTACACTGAGCAGTCTAGAACAAGCACTGTTTTTACTTACTTATAAATGATTAAATGAAGCAGAAATCACTACCCAGTTTCCTCTCGTACCGTATTTTGTGAGAAACGCTGTGTCAGAGAGGGTCTTTGAGCGAGCCGAGTGGGGGTGTTGTGGCTCAGAGCTGAAATGTGATTCCTATGGATTATTACTTTTCCCCACATGTACTAAAAACTTAGAAGACGTTTTCTTAATCTCTTACCTTTCTCTTAAGAGCACTTCCATGAACAGGTTCTGTAACCTACTAGAAACAATACATTCTTCTACATCGTTCAATGCCCCCAGGGTTGGCTGAAAGAGCCGACAAGCAAGAAACTCGGGTTAGCTAGCGTTAGGTTAACTAACCCAGGTTAGCTGTTAAGCTAGTTATGTTTTTTCCCATTCTGTTGTCCTCAGATGCTAAGCGAGCGAAACTAGAGACTTTAACGGCTTTAACTAACGACTAATGCCTGCACATCCCGCCCCGTTTGACGAAGAATATTCGGGAACTTCATTTTTAACATTTTTAAGGTAGTTAGGTTAACGCTAAATGGTAACACGCTACATCTGAGGTAACGTTAACGTTCAAGCCAGACTGCAAAACGAGACATAGTGTAGTAAGGAGCCTGTTCTGTCACGGAGGTCTAAACTCACCCTGTGTTTACACACTAAATACACCCAAAACAGGGTATTAAATCTTATTTATTCAGATTTTAGACGCGGGACCTTCGAAACGCAACACGGCTAACATCACACTTTCGATATATTCAGACAACTAGCGGGAAAATCACGCTAACTGACGCGTGTTGCTTCTACAGCCTGCTGCAGATAACAGGTCCTGTACGTTGCGCTAGATGGCGCTGTCGCACTTTTGTATTTGACGTTATGATTAATTTATTCATTCATATAAAGACAAATAAACAATAACAAATGACAAAATAAGAACTTTCAAACTCTGATGAATTCCAGGATTGTTCCAAGTTTACGGTCAGATGAACAGATACTGCACACGGTCCTTAAAGAGGACTAGCTAGAATTTAATCGTGATAAAAGAATGTAATACTATTCTTTGGCCTGTCATCAACAATATAAAACCAGTAATAACATTACATTACATTACATTACATTTAGCAGACGCTTTTATCCAAAGCGACTTACAAATAATGTGGTACATAGAACAAACATAATAACATAATAACATCAGTAATTTAAAATATAATTATGATAATCAATCGTAGAACTTTTGAGATGCCCTGTCAAACTTCATCTGAGAAATGTTTGGACGAAGAAACTTGCTCTTTTTTTATATTCATGATCTCAAGCTTTCAGTAAATAAATAACAATATTGCAAGCAATGCTTGTCTTTATAGGCCGCGCTCTGCAGCTCACAGGCCGTTATAACTCTATAATCTATTGCAGAACCCTCACAGTCAGTAAGAGTAACAGACAGCACATGCTATATTGCATAGATTGGGATGTGCTCTTCTCATCAGGAGTGGATAAGATGTATGTCAATAAAAGTTATGATAACTGACTAGGTGTGCACTCTTAAAATGGACAGCTCTCCAAGGGTTCTTTAGTAAAGACAGCGGTTCTGTACAGAGCCATTTGCATGCATAGTTCTTTGTATCATAAAAGGGCTCCAGAAAGTGAGCTATAGTTGGATCTATATTGAACCTAATTGAAAAGGGTTCGCTATATCACCATTTACAGCACTTTCTGCATCAGTCTGAAGAACCCTTTCATGAAGCAAAGAACCCTTTAAGCATGCAACATGATTCATAGCTATATAGAACCGTTTTCTTTATTAAAGAACCCTTGAAGAACCATCTTTTTAAAGAGCATAACAACATTGTCACAGCACCAGGACCCTTCTTGGTGCTATAGAACCATATCCAACTCATTCTCCGTCAACCTGAAGAACCGTTTGACCATGAAAAGAGCACTTTAAGCATGCTAAAGGGGTTTTGAGCGTTCATGCATGAACTATATATAACCGTTTTCTTTACTAAAGAAACCCTTGAAGAACCATCTTTTTTGTCGAGTGTGGGAAGAGCTGGGCCTGTTCAGATTTCAGCTGCATTCTTAAACCGTAAATACAGCTCGTTCATTTTAAAAACGCACCAAAATGGTCACGAGCCCACCCTGATTGTGTCCAACCTCTAAATCACCTTTTCCCTCCCAATCCCAATCTGGCAACCCTGGACGCGGTTCACCGGGAAAGGTGACGCATAGATGGGCGGGGCTTCCTAGCCGACCACCTGGGAAGGCGTGGCGAGGAGCGTGTCCTGCTGAAAGAACTGAAAGTGGGACGAGGTGGAAGGTAGGCAGCGTCTGTTTATATTTCTGAATCGCACGTTTCTTGTTAAGCCTAATCTTTCTCACGCAGATTCCTCTGAATGACAGATAAGGTCACCGCGAGTCCAACGCAGCGATTATTAAGAGTGTTAGACTAGACGGCTTGTTTTGATTTATTTGTTTATTTGTTGGTTGCCTTGGAAACCAAGTTTGAATAGTGTGCTTAGTCTTGCTGATGAGGATATAATGCATCATGTGTGAAAGCAAGTTACAGAGTAAGGTTCAGGTTACACTGTAGGAATGAGATGCTCTCAGATGCAGCACAGACCGCTTTATGCTATTTGAAAAATTATCAGCAGAAGATACGCAATTTATTAGATAAGGCAGATTTAACTAGGCTGGCCGGTCTCCATTGTGCCACAGGCTTATGTCCATAGTTACCCAGTACCACTATTTGCATTTTAGTTTCCAAGCCAACAAAGCCCCCTGGGGCGTATTTGTTTGCCCAAGCAGATCTTTGATTCCCATGCCAACCACTACCAACTTCCTCACACACATTCAGAGCTTTTCATCCAAACTACAGAAGCACCTGAGGGACATTACAGACCCACTTGGTTGCTTTGTACTGCCAGTCCACAGGAGAGAAAGTTTTGATGGCAGTGATGTCACTCTAATCCACTGATTGACCCTCTCTAGCAGGTCCATTACCATTAGGCTTGTTGTTTGGAGCAACTCAAGAAGGTCCGGAGAAGAAAAAATGGCAAATGCGCTGGAGGAGCTGAGGCAGCAGTGTCTGAGCAGAGGAGCAGCTGGGATCAAAGGGCTGGGAAGGCAAGCTTTTGATTTATCTTGATGCATCTTCTTTACTATTGACTTGACCCAATGCACATCCATACATAGCCAGGATGTGTAAAGATCCCTTTGTTGGTTTTAAAAACCCATACTCTTCATATTCTTTTGGTCTAACCCCATAAAGTCAATGTATAACGTCAATGTGGTTTTATGTGCCAACATCAGTCGCAACTCATTTTTACACGACTGTTTTCCAACCTTTCTTTATCCTTTATCTTTTCAATTAAACACACATGGAGGAAAGGTGCCATGAACACTGACTGAGAGGCTGCACCTCACCCTAACTGAAGCAGTGAGGATTCTTACAGACTGAGCAGCCTCAAGTCATGTAGACCACATCTTTCTGCTGAAACCAAATTCAAGTCCCTTATTTTAAAGTTTGATATATGTAAATGATCTTTGCTCTGATTGGCTGTCCTGTATTGTGCGTCATTCAGAACGCAGCCAGGGATTAAATGTACAGAGCAAACTGATAGGTTCAGGCTGAAACCCTCAGGAATGTTGGAACCATTTCCTTTGGATGTGTGGATCCTCTGGAAGGCTCCAATGATATATTTGCTTGTCAACACCGAGGAACAGCACAACATATAATCATTTTCCCCTACATCTTCTATTCCACTTCTACAGTAAGTTTAAACACCCCATGTCAAAGTACATGTTTTGTTGATTTTCTACACAGATCAAAGGTAAATATGGTGTTTTTCTGCACAAATCTTTTAGTGCATACTTTATGTTTGTGCTGTTTAATATTTTAGAAAAATAATAAGTGTGCCATAACTTTTGCACAGGCCACATTTTATGTTGTACTTTTTCCAATATTTCCACTACATAAATGCCATTGTTCATTACCATGGGCAGTAGTGTGTTCTCTGCAGATGTGTATTTATTCTAACTTCCAAAATGAACAAGACAATTTGACCAAAGATGCTTAAATTTTTGCATACAACTGTAACTGTGTTCGTGGTTGTGACATCACAATCAAGTATGTAGTACATCAAACTTTTTTATTTCAAACACAGCAAGGAAATGTGTTTTCCAGGTTATGGGCCGTTTTCCCCCCTTATTTGAAATGAGTGGAATGCTAGAGCATGCAGTACATGTGCAGTAGAATGCTGCTGTTCTGTCACAACCAGGACCTTCCGCATCATGGACGATGATGGTAGTAAGTCTCTGGACCTGCAGGAGTTTCAGAAGGGGCTAGAGACGTATGGCATGTGCGTTGGAAACGAGAAGGCCAAACAGATCTTCACCATACTGGACAAAGATGGAAGTGGCACAATTGACTTCAATGAGTTTTTGGAGAAACTAAGGGTAAGCAGTCTGACACAGGGGTAGGTAAATGCTTACATGTATGGCACTGTTTCCCCCCACAAGTGACAAGATGGTGTATGATGACTTTTGTCACAGAAAAGATAGAAATAATTCTTGTGCTCGGTCTTTATGAAAGGCAAGGCAGATACTGTATTGCATGTTCAGCTCGAGCTCACCTTCTTCATCAGACCAACATATAAGACTTTGCCACCTCAAATAAGCACTTGACTTGTCACTAACCTGGGCATGCTCTTACCTTGTGTCCCCAGCCTCCAATGTCCAGTGCCAGAATGCAGGTGATCAAACAGGCCTTCCAGAAGCTGGACCGCACTGGAGATGGGGTGGTGACCATGGAGGACTTGCAGGGAGTATACAATAGCAAACATCACCCCAAGTATAAGAGCGGCCAGTGGACTGAGGAGCAAGTGTTCCTCTCTTTCCTCGAAAGCTTTGAGTCACCATACGAAAAAGATGGAAAGGTCAGTCAAACTGTGATATCAATTTCAAGATTCTAGCTTAAATAATTCTACAGATCAGTGTAGACCCGGACTCTCTTGGTCACTCATGGCTTATTTCCCCTGAATTTGAGTCAGAGCTCCTGGAGTTAGTCTCCATTCAGTTGCCTACATGGAAATGTAATCCATTTCCTTGCACCTAACGTTAAACACTTTCCCTCAGAACGCATTTGTAGTAGAATAGGCAGGTGCTGAAGCAGGCACCCATTCACTTATAGGTGAGTTAGTTGTGTTACTTTGTTAACTTATTGGTACCTGCTCCGATACAGACACATAAAGACAGCATCAGTATCGGATGTAGCGGATACCGGTACAACAAAGCAAACAAAGTATGCGTATTTGCAGTGTGGGATTATTTCACCCTCGAGACAAGCAACACTAAAAATGGGCATTACAAAATCTGTAACATCTGTAACAGGGCAGGCATGACTAAGAAGTACTTAAAAACATCACATTTAATTAAGCATTTGAAGATAAACCATGCCCAAGAGCACAGTAACTTCTGTAGCAATGAAACCATTCAAACATGAAGTTATACAAAGAATGTCATACCTCAAAGTTCAGTATGTTTTCTTTGTCACTCAGAACTCTGCTTTTACCAAAATAGATAAATAAGTGGAATAAATGTCCGTGTTGATGGGCACCTAACAAATACTTGGATTAGTTAGGATTCGTTTTGTACTCTGTATCTGCAGAGACTTGATCAGTTATCGGGTCGGTATTGGAAGGTGAAAGCGGTATGGGTGCATTTCAAGTTATAGTCATATGCAGAAGTTTGTGCGCCCCTGAATGATGTTTTATTCATTTTCTACACGAACATCAGTTAACAAGCCCACTACAGAAAACTGCACATTTCAGCAAATAATTACTGTTTATTTGCTGAATACCCTGGACAAAAACAATGTGAAAAGTGACCAGTCCAAAAGTAATGGCAAATTTTATATTTGAATTTTTCCCTGATATTGTTAGACTCAGCAAATAAATAGAAAGTGTACTCGAAGTTGCAGAAAAATGCCACATTTAAGTTTTCAGTACAGGATGTGTTGACATTTTCACTTAGGAAATCAGACAATTTGACTGTTCAAACTTTTGCATACACCTGTAAATGTATTTTATGAATTAATGGAAATTGGTTAATCAATGGTAATCAATGGTAATCAACTACATGCTACAGATAAGCCAGACAGAATAATCCTTTATATGAGTTGTAATTTTCTTGAAGTAGCTGAATAAGACATGAATTAACATTCTGTGGCAGGTCACTCTGGAGGAGTTTGTGAACTACTACAGCGGGGTCAGCGCATCCATTGACAGTGACGACTACTTTGTGACCATGATGCAGAATGCATGGAAACTCTAGTCTCCACAGCTTGCTCTGGTTTGATGGAAAGCTCCAGTTGGGAATCCTGCTCAGCTGTTCACTTCGCTTAAGATTTTTGATAAGATCTTTATTTGTATTAGATAGAAATGATGAGTGCCATATCTGTACATTTTGGGGAAGGAGTTAAGATGAAGCTTTTGGAAAATAAGCAGTTAATGCAGAAATTTTAATTTGAAGGTAGTGCTTAAAATGCATTGGTGCTGCTGTTTATGGTGCATGTTTGAAAATATAAACCATGCCTGTAAGCTTTTATAAAATTCTATCATTTTTGTCTATTTTTGCACATCATTACACCACACACACACAAGACAACACAGGAATACCACTAATGTTTTGGATCGCACGTAAAGGAAAGCTTAATTTATTACAATGTACAAAGGATCTATTACAATGAATGAAACAGATAGGACTACCCTAGTAACAGTAATCTCTGACCCCCTCTGGTGGGCAGTTAAAAAAAAGAACACCCAAAAAACCAAAAAAAACCCCACCATATTACTCCAGCCAAATGCTCAGCACTGCAGTTGTTCAGCTCACCTTCTTTCACGATTAACTGTGCGGTCATAAGAACCTAAACCGAAGTCCTATCAATGCAAAAGTAGCTAATGTTAAAAATGACTAAACAATTTGCGCTTACTTACACTGACGAGCCAAGAACTGTAGCTTTTGAAACATTTCTTTAGGGAAGCAATGGCGCTTGTGAAAAAAGGTGTGAACCACCAGTTGGCATTATGTAAAACATTGCTAGCTGATGAGTGCACATCTTGGTTCACTGCTTAACATTTGGCTCTCGTCATTTCAGAACTTTGACCTTTCAATGTTCACCATCAAACCCAGCCTTTCTTTATAGAAAAAACAAGGTAACTGATGCATCACGTTTGACATTAGACAAAAATTTATTTCAAAGTTTTTCCTTTTTTTAAACTCTCATTTTACTATTTATTTTGTAAAGGAGATTGGAGACACAGTGTTCTAATAAACGATAATATATTCATAGAAATTTACATGAGAAGTTCAGTATTCATATTGGGTTTCTAAATGCACTCCAAATTTCAACACACAAAGAAAAACAAAATTGCCACTGTACTGTCTCCTGTGACATGAAAATGGATAAAAAGTTAATATAATAAAACAATAAAAAAAGTTAACATATTACAAACCTTCAGAATATGGAAAATAATAATGAGTATCTGTAGAGATGACAACTTAAACTTCAGTATTCTTTTTCAAATCAAAGAGAAATAAGCACATCTGTCCATATGCAAACCTGCGGCGCAGATGCTGAAAACTCCACAATGGTGACGGGCGAAGTCAATTCCCTTTTGTGTCTTTTTTTTTCCTTCTTCTTCTCAGAGGTGGGGTTATTCTAGAAGCAGAGATCCACAATAGCACAGTCCGTGTGTTGGTTTAGTCCTTTATTCATTACATCAATAAGAGATCTACCTAACTACCATCATAGCAGACTAGTAAGAATATTGGCATGGAAAAACCAGAGATGCTTGTTGGAACCATTGGAAATAAGTTAGAATCAGAGCAAAAGATTACAGCTATCAAAAACAGAGGGGGGGGATGATGGGGGAGGGGGTCCAAGGTTTGAGAGACATGAAACTACTGAATTGATGCTGGACGATTTTGGGCAATGACGTCATGGAGGAGCGCATGAGACAGAGAGAGAGAGAGAGAGAGAGAGAGAGAGAGAGAGAGAGAGAGAGAGAGAGAGAGAGAGAGAGAGAGAGAGAGAGAGAGAGAGAGAGAGAGAGAGAGAGAGAGAGAGAGAGAGAGAGAGAGAGAGAGAGAGAGAGAGAGAGAGAGACACAGACAGAGAGAGAGAGGGAGAGAGAGGGAGAGAGAGAGAGAGAGAGAGAAAAGTGGGAGAGCAAGAAAGTAAAAAAAGGTCCTGCGGTAGAAACTGCAGTCGTGACATGTGCCGTATCTTAAAACAGAGAGAGGAATACCCTCACACTCATCAATATGATGAGCAGCCAAGTCCAAACCCATAAATGGAAAAGTCTCTGTTTTTCTTTTCTGTTTTTTTTTTTGTTTTGTTTGTTTGCAGTCCAGGAAACTAAAACAGAACCAAAGTAAACAAACAAAATGATAAAAAAAAATGTTTCTGAATTCCAGATTTACAATAAATGCAAAAGTGGGGAAAATGAACTACACGAGTTTTATGTGAGAGATGCTGAAGCTCTGCTACAGGGTTGGAGCTGAAGGACCCACAGCACTGGGCTGAAAGAGTCACGGTGGTTAAAGGCTGTCCACCCAGGGGGAGAAAAAAAAAAAAAAACAAAAACCAAAAACAAAAAACAAAATATCCAACCCTGTTTAGCAGTTTTCAGTCAGGCAGCTGCGCATGGTGTTATGTGCTCTCAGCTGCCGGGGGCTCGCCAGAAGTTTCAGAGGTGCCTGGGGAAAGATGGGGAAAAAAGTTACACTCATTATGTTATAATAGAAGATTGCTTCAAATAGCACTATATGCATATTTTTCATTCATGGAAGGAGCATTACTATTCTCAAATGGTAAATCAGGGTTAATCTACTGAAGGAAAAAGAAAAGTAAAAAGGAAAGTATGAATATTTTGGATTGACTGACAAGTATTGCATTGTGCTGATCCAACTAAAACAGCTCATATGCTGAACATCCCACAGCAGAAAAGGCCTACCGCTGGCGCTGGTGTTCCCCGCAGTGGTGATGCTGCTGCTGCTGCTGCTGTTGTTGTTATTGTTGTTAGCAAGTTCGTCGTCATCGCTGTCTTCCTCGTTGGACTGTGGGATCTCTGTCTGAGGCGGCACAGGTGTGCTCTCAGGCTCCTGTTCAGCACGGCTCCGAAGGGCAAGGATCCGATGATGCAGCGCTGCGGCCAGCTGGCCTGCGTCCTTTGAGCTGGCCTGCAGAACAAAAAGAGTGGTCATAAAAAAAACAAAAAAAAAACAAACAAAAAAAAAAAACTAAATCGCACTATAAAACCGTAAAACATGCACAGGGTATAAATTCCTTTCTTCCTGATAGAACAATCATAGAACAAAGATTGTGTTTTCATGTCCAATTAGTTTGCACCAAGTCTGCACCAGTTTATTCATTTATTTTTACACCATTTTAAATTATTAGTTTCACACTTCCAACATTTAAAGTAAACACTGCATTTACATCAAACTTGATCTATGCTTCTTTATGACTTAAGTTAATACTGCACAAATGTCAATTTAACCAATTAATCAGCCACAATGATGCTGTAAATGTGTTGACTTGGGTATTTTTTTTATTTTTTATTCACTACCAACACAAGGTCTGTGTGCTTGTGCTTTGAATATACACTTTTTCTTGAAGATGCACTTTTCTCCAGAAACCCATTTCAGCACGGCAGGTAACATGTCAATATCAAAAGAACCTGTTTACACTCTGCATTTACATGTGTCCAAATTGTGTCTGGATATACTACAGTCCATTTACACTTTTCACTGAAGTGCATCCCCAGTATGACCAGATGAGATCTGATTTTACTTAACCTGCGCGAAAACTACATCAACTGTCGCTTTTCTACTATCAAGCCAAATGGTTCAAATCAGTCAGTCCCGTCTCTCACTGTGCTCTCATCTTCTTTATCCTCTAAACAGGTGTTACTGAGCATCTGTTTATCCTCTAAACAGGTGTTACTGTGCATCTGTTAATGAAACAGCCTACATTGTAGTGGGTTTCACCTGTAGTCAGAAAACTAGGTACAGTAGCTTTTGCGTTGACCAGCCGGAGTACAGCTCAAAGCACCAGTTCTAAATGTTTTATTTTTTTAAATCTCTGTCACTTCAACACCAGTCATTCTAATTTGTGCTCTCAGATACGAGACTTTATCCTCTAAATGGGCGTTTTTAATCAATCATCAGACGCTGTACTGCAGTGGGAGGCTAGACGGCTTTGTCACTTCATCGCCAGTCTGCTCTACTTTGCTCTCACTATTAGGAGTTTATCATCTGTACTTGTGATAGCAAAACACCACTTTGTCTAATCTAACCTGCACTGGGGTGTTTCAATCTTTTCAGCTATGCCAAGTTAACTAGGAGAGAGGAGCCGGCTACCATTACCTTATTAAGAAGGCTCCAGCTCCAAACACCAGGTTTAACTTCAGCTTTGAGAACAGGTTTAATTTCATCTTTCTGTCCCTCTAACATCAGCTGCTTGACTTTGCTTCCTCAGAGCTGAGTCATTATCATCTAAATTTGTGTCAATAAACCTTTTGCTTATCAGAATCGAACCTATTCTGTAGTGAATAGAGCTGAAAGCATGCTAGCTAAGCTAATGTTTACCAGTTACTCTCGCTTGGTTATCAGTGCTTTTCAATATTTATTTATTGGTGTTCAATTGAAGCTTTTATGTTTATTAAATTGTGGGTTAAAACTGCCCTGCTTTCATTTATATACACCTCTGTGTGAATGAACTAAACTTATTTGACTGTTTTGAAGTCTGAAGTGACGCAGCAAGACGCAGTGGAACAATACCAATATAAACATAGAACTAATCAGTCCCATTACATCGTTACGTCATCCCACCAAAAGGTTCTGTGGCCCTAAGCACGGTTAGTTAAGCATTCTGTGTTGAACTGTGAGTGGAAAGACCACTGGAACGGTTATCCTCCGTGCTCAAAACAGTTCGGCCCTGCAGTGAAAGAGAGACCAATGCATACGTTGTTTGTTTTACTTTTTACTTCCTCCCCTGCTATGATTCAAGTGACCAAGCTCAATTTGGAAGCATTCACTGGCCTAGACTGCAGAAAGGCTGTTAGTTTGGAGTGACTTCAGCCTCGTGTATCCTCCATCCTTTGTTTCATTATTAATTCCCTCACCCCACTAAACAGCACTCAGCAGATGCGTTTCTTCTGCAACTGTATAAAATTGATGAAATGCATTCCATTTACACTTATGTTAAATGCGGTCAAGATGGTGGTCTTTGACTACTTCAGAAGTCAAAGTGGTTGTGGTTTGAGTGATCTGATCATAATCCACACACAATGCGTCCTGAGTGTTTTTACATCTGGCTTTTCACATGGTCAAGTGAAATCTGAAAGTGACCCTGATCACAAAAACGCATGGTGATGCAAGGTGTAAAAAGGACCAGAGTAGCGTGAGAAAATAAGCATACTCATGCTTCTTATCAGACCTCTGCTCAGATCTGTCAAGGACACATTAACTGCAACAAATAGCTTGCTACATAAGCTACAGCCTATTTAGGAAAGATAGTCTATATTGGCAGATACTGAGAGGACTAAAGACCCACCATAGGACTGGCAGCATTTTAGCAATTCGCCATTAAATCTGCATTATATTTGTATTTGTTTCTTGCCGTTTTTCAAAAGATGAGCTTGGCTGACAGAACCGTGCAAAATACTTTACACTGAAGTGTAGGGTTCACCAAGGGCATGACTGAGAACGACTAGTCTAAATGCCCAGGCAGCAATCTTCCCATTTGCAGAAGACAAACCCGTTATTTGTCTCTACTGACCTCAGTTATCAGATATAAAACAAGGTTGACTGCCGTATTTCTTTGCACAGTCCACACAACCAGTTAGACAATCTTAAGCTTAAACAATTATGTTCCTATGTTTCATTGATACATTTTGTAAATTTAATTTTAAAAAAGTTATAAAAAGAAAGTTTTAAAGGCATAAAGTCTCCAAACTGTTAGTACATTTAAAGATTACTTGATTTATCATGTACTGTATCATTTTTCAACTCCTCTCCTTTGTTGTTCTCTCAATTCTATCACTGGCTAAAAGTTTCTGCATTAAACACTAAGCCCAGCATGAACAACTGACTTTATTACAGTGTATTTTAAAGATTAAGTTTCTACACACGCAACATCATCGTCTTAGCATTGCCCCACACACTATCCTTTTCACAATGGCTGGACAGCTGGATAGTAGTCTGGAGCCCTTTCTTTACTAAATTGCTCTCTCAGTGTGACAGTCATTTTTCACACTGTGCTTAACACTGAAATGTTCCACTCTCCCAAAAGATGTTCCATTTTCCAAATGTAGTGCAACACTACCTTATGGGGCTGGTTTTAGCCATTTAGACTTGATAGTTTTAGCACTTACCCACTAGCAGCAGGAAGATTAAATGCTGGAACATAGGGACTTCAACTTCATGATTTTTTTTTTTGGCACACTGATGTCATGCTGCTGTGAAATGCAACCTCTACTTCTATCATGAACCATTTTGTACTCATGTTGATTTAAAGCATGTGACCTTTTTTGATGATTAGCATCAATATTAATCCCTAAAAGCAATATTTAACCTCTTAAACTGCAGTATTTTTATTGTAATTATTCACTGGTTTGGATGCTTGCACATGCAGAGTTTCTCAGCATACCGATATGAGGAAGACCTTGACGCCCTGGTCCTCTGTGTCCATGGCAGTGATGCGGACACTTTTTTCACTGGCCTTGTCCACCTGCATCTGAGCCCAGAGCTTAGTGTTCAGAATCAACCGCAGACTGCCCTGGGTGCGCATCACTAAGGAACAGAGTGCGAGAGAGAGTGAGACAGAGAGAGATAAAGAACAAGTCAGACATGTAAGCAAACACTATTTTGCACACTATATTAAGAACACAGCATGCAACTATCTACTATCAAAATAAATGAGAATTCAGGTGGAATAATAAACTGCTCTGACCTAATCTGGACTGTAACGTGCCGTCGTCTGTGGAGGCCATGTCGTTGAGTCTCAGCAGCCCTCGACCTCGCTCGATCCACGACTGAGCTGGCTTATCAAACACAAACAGCTTGCACTGCATCTGTGGGACAAAGACAAGGTTTAAAAAAAAAAAAAAAAAAACAAAACAACTCCACAAGGCCATACTTGGATAGACTTGGATGTGTGTTTTCTTATTTTCCTTGCACTGTTTTACTTTTCCGCTAAAGGCTCATCTGTTTAATTCCAAGTTGAAACATAAAAAAAAAAAAATTTAAAGCACACAAATCAGATGAGTTTCCAGAGAAGTTGCATAGTACAAATATCCATGTACTCAGTGTGTACACTCTCACTATGTACTAGTATGAATAGTGACCACTGCAATAGTCAGAAACAAAGTTGACCATTTCTTCAAACACCTGGCGAATGTGTATACAAAGTGGTCTTGTGAAAATGATTCCATGAAAACTCACAAATACCAATAGTGGTGATAGGCAAGACCTAATAACAAGAACAAGAACAAGAACAACCACCACCAAGGCTTCAGGCATCAGCTTTATATTAAAATTCTCCATTCTATCTTGCCTGGAGCTCTTTTACATTTGACACCTGAATGTAACTGTTGCACTATTTAAGGTGGAACATGAAATTAAAATAAGTATCGAATTTCTCAAGTCATCTGTCTCATACATGGTCCCATACATACATCTGACAGATACTCCTGGAATTTGTACAATATTACAATTATTGCCGCTACTAGTACCAGCTGATCTATGGCTTGTTGCACAGGTCACGGTACAGCAGCGTTAACCAAGTCAGGTGGCTGCTTACCAGGCCTTATCACTCTGGTGTTCATTATAGGGCAAGGCTAACCCCAAAAGTCCATTCAAATCCACTGCCTTAAAAACAAAATGGAACACTTTTCAATTTTATCTGAAACATGACAGAACATCCCTGGCTCAGCCGTCCAGTGAAACGGGATAATCCTAGCATGGTTTGGACTGTTTGCATGTTGTTATCTGTACTTATTCATGGCAAAATGTTTATGACAAAACACAATTCTGACAAATTTTTAACCAGTATACCAGATGAGCCATTCTCTTGCTGATTATCAACAAGCATAATTCAATTAATACAATATGAGTACCAGTTTAATCTAAATAAAAGCAAAACATTAACTCCAACATGAAAAGAATCTGTTCTGCATTTTAGACTCAAAGTGGCAGTTGACCTGTAGCACATTGCTCTCTGCCTCTTCTCCGGTGCGGACCTCCACTTTCTCCAAAATGCACTTCTTGGCGGTGGCTTTGGTGTATGCTGCTGCGGACTCCTCTAGAGACTCCGTCACACTATGATCTGAACACACAGACAGTATTGAAATGACCCTCAACTATAAGGTCCATACCACAGCTAAAGTATGTAAGATAACGTAAGGATGTAATCTTAGATTCTGAGCTCTGTTTGATCCTGCATACAAACACAGTCACTTGAAAAACTGCTCAAGTTGTCATTTCTATGCCAGAGGAAAGCTTGTACAGGCATTTGTTGCAAGTAGATAAGTGCAGCAATGCTCTTTTCATCAGGTGCCCTAAAAAAATAATAAAAGAATGAAAAAAAAAAAAAAAAAAAAAAAAAAAAAAAAAAACACACACACACACACACACACACACACACACCTCTCCAACTCGTACAAAATGCAGCAGTATAACAGAGCTCATATTAGTCCCATTTTAAAAGAACTGCATTGGCTATCTGTATTTTTCAGGATGGATTTTAAAGCTCTGCTAATTAGTTTGATGGCTCCAAGTGACCTAGCAGCATCACAAAATGTCAATCTGTTCACGTTCCAACATGGGATCTTAGATCTGCAGATAGTGGCCATCTATACATATGTTTTGTAAAACAGAAAATTTGGATAGGCCTCTTTCGGTTTATATGCTTCTAAACTGTGGAATCTTTTATTAGACAGTCAAGCTCAGGACACAGGTATCGCTTAGCATTTCATTACAATTCTACCTCTCCTTTTTTCTCCTATTATCTTTTTCATTTGATGGGTCATTGTCTTAATATTATTAATTTAATATTATTTTATTTTATTACTAGCGACGTTTACGTGCAACCTAATAATCTGTTAATAATCTGACTAATAGCTCAGTCAGAATAGAATATGTCCATGTATGCACCTCAAACGGAATAGACCAGTCTGATTGAGGCTATTAAGAATACAATTTCTATTCGATTGAATGAGGTGGGTAATCCTGTAATTAATCCATTAAATAGAATAATAATAGTTATGTAAACACCTGTATCCGATTAAATTCCAATTGGAACATGCAAGTACGTTCTGTGCATGTGTGTTGCGTCACAGCAAAAGTTTATAACATTCAATATGGCAGGAGCAGAAACTCGTCTGCAGAGGAGGTGAAGTTTATGCTTTAGGCTTTAAAAGACGGGTCGGACGGTTGTCCAGTTTATGCGTCTCAGAACATGACGTCCTCCTCTTACCCTTTTTTAACAACATGGGAAGTTCATTTTTCTGCATCAGACATCATTTTAAAGCAACTAAAAAACAAGTGCACCAACTGAAAACTCATCTCACTGACTGGACCTTACATGATGTTTGCTGTCACGATAACATTTACTTTAAGCGGTATTCCACACACGCGCGTCATTTTGAATCGGATTGCTTGTAGTGCACATGTAAACGAATATTTTCCATCAGATTGTTGAGTAGAGTGAGCATATAAACACCTAAGTCTTAATCTGTAATCGGAATGTACTCAATCGGATTAGCAAAAATCTTTGCATGTAAACACAGCCACCGTTAAGCTGCATCAACTGAGCTGCCACTGGTATGCTCTATGAGAGCCAATGTTCACTTTTGTATTTTAAAACGTTTTACAGGATTGCCAATGTCTTTAATTGCATCTGAATTGCATATTTGAAACTATTGTGATGTTTCTGTTTGTTCATTATTAAGTTTAAAGTACAGATACATCTTTTATACCATAGTTTATTTTTTAAAAATCTGAAGTTATGTGCTTTAAAATTGGCAATAGACATCCCTAAAGCAGACATGGTTTGAATATCACAGTGGAAATCTATGTATTTGAATAGCAGTGTGGCTCCCTGAGGCACAGGTTCATGCATATGGGAGTGTAAGAGCACAGCTGCTCTGTACACTGTGGTGAGGGTTACGTCACAAACAGTCAAGCTGTTGTATACTGAAGCCCATTATGTCTTATGTTTGTTTTGTTTGAAGATACAGCGATGTCATACAGGGAAGATAACAAAGCATGAATTATATTGTTCTGTGCTTCCTCCAGAAAGTTAAGCATTCTGTACCTATAAAAATTGGCAAAGCATCATACAGCAACGAATTAGTAGCAGCTGCCACCTTAAAGCCTGAATATTTCAAGGCAATTTCAACTTGTAATGACTTGAACAACTAATGCTATTGCTTCTTTAAGCAGGGGACGCATACTCTTTTCTGGGGTCGTCTCCTGTGACGAGGGCTCCGATACTGAAGCTGTATCTTTACCACCCTCTGGTGTTGATTCACCGCCCTTAGGAGGACTCTGAAAAAAATGCAAAACACACATTGACCTTCTATGTTCTCAGATTCACTCAGATTTCTTCAAGATGCTCTGAAATTGCAGAGGATCGCTACTATGTTATGATAACATTTACAAGCCCAAACCACTGAGTACTGCCAGTAATTTTGTTTGGCAGCATTGCATGTACTCACCAGCACTCTCTCCGACATGTTCTGGCCAAAAACAAACTTGGCCCCTTTTTCTGTGTTATTGGTAGCATTCAGAGAGCTGAAAAGAGAAACAAACTCAGACAATTCCCAAGAAATTGCATGACTGAACCAAAGAGAAGAGAGAAAAAGAAAGTGAAAATACAAAAAGAAAAGTAAATGGTAGTAACCTTGGAGTCCCCATGTACTGCAGGAAGTAATTAGTACTTCCAGACTGCGAGTCCTGTGTTGAGTCTTTAGACTCACTGACTGTGCTGCTCTCATCCAACTGTGGAGAAAATGGGACTTAAACATCCAAAACATACACACTCTAACAATAAGTATCACTGAATGGAAAAAAGATCCATATTACAATTACATGATACGCGTTAACACAAATGGCCACTGACCTTTGCCCTCTCTTTGATATTTTGCCCAAACACAAAACCCGAGTCGACCACTGCATCCTTCCTCTGCGCACTCTCCTCTGTTTTTCCTCCACCATTCTCTCCCCCTTCATCTTTCTTCTGCATGTGGTCACATCCATGGCAAAAGGTCAACACAAAGCAGAGTTAAACTTCAGCAGCAACATTTAACAATAACACAAAAATAAACTTGGACAGCAGAAAAAGCTACAAACAAAACACCAGAAACACCAATGTATGACTTAAGAACTACTAAAGAGGAAAGACTGAATAACAGGTGACAGGGCAAGCTCAGCTGGGAATATGAAATAGTGCTCTGTGACAGATAATCTATTAATATCCCCATCCGTCAAAAGACATGACTACAGGTTGCTTTTTCTTATGCAACAACCAAAATGCACATTAACTTTAAAACCATGACATTGTAAATACACACACCAACCTGTCACTTCATTAAGTACCACACCTTGTATCTAGACTCTGTCCATTTTATCAGGTTCACTTACCATATAGATTCACTTTGCTGTTCTAAAATTACAGACTGTAGCTCATTTGTTCCTCTGCATACTTTGTTAGCCCCTTTTCACCATGTTCTTCAATTGTCAACAGCCCCACAGGACCACCATAGAGGAGACATATATTCTTAGTCCAGCAGTGACACTGAGAAGTTTAAAAACTCCAGCAACACTGCTTCACCTGATCAACTTGTACCAGTGCAAAATGCACAAACATACCACCACCACATGAGTGTCACTGCTAAGAATGATCCACCACTCAAAAATACCTTCTCTGTGGTGTGCTGTTAAGATTCTGACCCTTGATGTACAAGTTAAAGAAGGCTAACAAATCAAGCAGAGAAACAGATGGATCTTTATATATAGAGATTGAAGCACGCGCTTGTGTGTACTTATTATTTATTCTGACCAGAGTAAAGCACAGAAAAGTGTAGCAAGCTATTTCTCCTCACCGGTGATTTGTCTGAGCTGTCTGTGTTGTTCAGGAAAATTGACCGGCCTTCTGTCGCTGCATCTGAAAACTTCCCCACGCCATTTGTTCCACAGCTTGCGTCTATAGGGTGGAAAACAGCACCAGTCAGTCAGCCCTTGTTACATTAATAAAAAATAAAGTGCATGAAAAATGTTTCATTTAAGCTTGCAATTTAAAAACAAGATTTTAAGCAGCTTAAATTTAACAAAGTTCAGCTTTCTTATGCAAGTAATTAGCATATATTTAAAAGGGAATTTTACCACTTCAGAATTTCAACATAAATCAACTTGCTAAAATGTAAACAAAGTCATTCAAATTGATTTGCCATGAAACACTCCATTCTAGAGAAATCTAGAGACAACATGCTTCACAGTGGGGGTGATGGGAACCAGATGTCTGAAGTGTTTAAAGACTCTAAAAGCTCCCTCATAGAACATTAAAATCTCTAAGGCAGCATATTAATAACAATTTCATGTAAACACATTTATCATGAGAATGTACATACTGGGTACTGTAGTCCTCATTAAAGTAGTACTTAAGTCCTCATAAAAAATGTTTTTTTGGTTCACCTCCATCTTAATTTTATCAACATAATAATAACAACTCACATGTAGTTTACTGGTGCTTTTGGAGAGTAAATAAAAAGGTTACATTTGTGTTGTAAACATTGTGACGTCTGGTTCCCATCACCACCACCGTAAAGACATCTGACTCAGTAAGTTTCTCTACAATGAACCATGCTGTTTAATTCAACTACTGAATCAGGCAGCAATGCAGAAGAATTAGTAGTATACGGCCATCTTAACCATATGCTTCTGGCATGTTAAACACAATGCAAGTTAAAACAATGTTTCTTGTCCGTGTTTGGGGCTGATTCTATGAATATCTGTATTAAACTATTGCACATGAAAATTCTATAGCTGTACATGGCTGTCTGTGCACAAAAGAAAAATTTTGCAGTCTTGCCATTGCTTATAATTTTAAATACTATTATTGACACTAACCAACATATCAACAACCAACCAACACTTTCTGGGATAGAAAAATATTAATTAGCGTTGTCAAAACAAAACTGTCAAAGAATCCTCTGCTTCGTAAAGGCTCTGTAATAAGCAACCCACTAGGGCCAGAAAGATCATCAAACATTGGCTAGAACCATTTTTTACATCCAAAGCAAAAAACAACCGTCATCCAACTCATCACAAATGAAGTCATCCCATAAATAGGCGCATTCAATGGAAAACTGCAGGACACATTGCCAGTCACTTTAGCACTTCAGCACTTAAGATGTGCATAAATTGAAAGCATCAAGCCTTTTACAAAGTCCTGGGGCCTTTTCATCGGTGGGTTACAAGGAACTGTATTTTAGTACTGATCACAAAGTAAGCTCAGGATCAGGACTGAATGTGAATGTCTCTTCTATATGTGCATAAAGCTGTGGTCACAGAACAGACTGCTGCGACTGTGTACTCACTGCTCTTGCTGGGCTCTGTGAGAACCTTGGTGGGTGGTGCCTGCAGAACTGCAGGTCTCAGAACACTGCGCTGCTGCTCCTTGGGCTTCTGACTTGGGACACCTGCAAAAGAGCCTACTAATGGATTGGATCTGAAACCGAATGGTCTAATGCAGGCGTGTCAAACTAGTTTCCTTCCAGGCCACAGCTCTGCTCTGTTTTCTCCCTTGTTTTGACTGATGGAGGCCTTGCTAATTAGCTGATGAGTTGAATAAGGTGTGTTTAATGAGGCAGAACACTGAGGTCTACAGTGCTGTGGCCCATGAGGACTGAAGTCTGACATGTGTGATCTAAAGCAGCAAAAACCACACAAGCAAGCTCCAAACATATCTACATCAGACAGTAAAGACCATTCTTAATGCCTGAGGAAGAGATCAACCTTAAGCTTAATATTTTAGGTCAATAAAATTAAGCCACCCTCAACTGATTTTCATTTTGGTGCATCACTACTGATCAACTGGAGGTTATTAGTTACAAATCATAATTATAACAATGGGCAAAAGTGCATCAACAAGCATCCTGTAGCTTTCATTTCTTTGCAACTTTACTGCTGTCTTTGAGGCCACTTTTTACTTACATCAAATTTATATTTCAAACAAACGACAGTGACCTTCACTGAAAAAGTTACTCAAGTCATTTTGGGCCAGAACTGTGTAAAATATAGCAGCAGTACATTTACAAAAGCTAGCAACAACTACAACAACTTTGACTTTTTATAGAAAGACTGTTGTGGTAAGGGCAAGTGAAACATTAACAGTCATGGAAAAATCTTTTCCATTTCAGCTTTAAATACTGTAATAACTAACTTGCAATGCACAGAAGGAGTCTTACCTGCACTGGGGGCCTGGCCATGGATCAGAGTTGGAGGTTTCAACCGAAACCCAACTGGCTTCTCCTCTAAAAAAAGGTTCAACAGCACAAAAACACCCAGAAAACGTAAGTTAATGAATGAAAATAAAATAAATAAAACAAAGACAAATAATTGATTTGTCCATGTTTGCCTTTTTTCCCTGTTCCTTTCTCTTTCACTCTCCCTCTCCCACACACAGACACATACAAAAGCTTCTCAACAGCACACATAACGGTACCTTACACAACAGGTCAAAACTAGCCCAAAGGCTGCCTTAGCCATCACTCTATTAAAATAAAGCTCAGTTTAGTTTCCCCAGTCTCTCCATCCATCTTTCCCAATTCAGTGCCCCAAAGTCAAGCAGTATTTGTTTCCGAGGCAACCCCAGAGAGTGCTTCTTGACCACTTCCTGGTCAGCCCCCTTAGAAAAAGTCCCCTTCAGGCACAGAGACCTACTTTAGCACATTCTTGTGCTCTCTGAGATGGTAGCTGAGCACATTTTGGTTCAGCTTGCTTGACTGGCTCTCTACTCTGCTCAGACTCGAAACAGACAGAAATAGAAAAGCTCCCCTGAGCGTCTCAAACCTTCTCTCATTTTCATCTCTACCTCCTTCTTTTCCTGTCACACACTTTCAGCCTTTTCCACATGTCACAAAGTAGTGCACCGTACAAATGCGGAACAACAAAGTGTCACAACCAAGGTCATAAACAGCGTGACTCTCCAGCCATCACTTTTTAAAAATGATTGCATAATAGCAAAATGTTTTATTCCTCACTTATATCTCTTCAGTAAAAGTACCTCAATAGACAAAACATTGCTCAATAACAGCAGTGCCTTTGTGAGAACAACCAAAACAGCACTTTAAATGTAGAGTTGTCCAGCTGGTCTGGACAATACGGTCACCACACCAAAAAAAAACACAAACAAACAAACAAACAAACAAAAAAAACAACACATTTTACAGTCTGTTTTCATTAAGCCTGCACCAGCTAAATAAAAAGCTTTTCTGTCTGTCCAATTACACTTCAGCAATAATGAAAAACAAGCTTTTAACAAAATATGTACAATAACTTCATTAACTGACATGGTTCCACATAAGGATAATAGTACGCTTGCAGCTCATCACCGAAATCAATTTAATATGGACATTCAGTCTTCAGTACCAACTAAAATTTACAACTAGCATTTCCAACCAAATATCCTATGTGAGGTTGTCTCTTGCTGTCTTACCCGGCTCAGAGTCCGAGTTGCCTGTTGGAGACTGGCAGAAACTTGAGGGCATAAACACATTATTCTTGGAAACTGCAGGAGAAACAGGAGAGAGGCACTATGATTAGACATCACGATGAGATAACACTTCATTGCACAAAAAACAGTATCACATTTAAGTATAACTGCTGATGTTCACTTGGTTAATATTATGATCAGGTGATAGTCTTGATTAGACAAGTGCCACCGTATGATAATTCGGTTTACTACAACACTGAGCACACATGCTAATGTATACTACCACTGGATCTTAGTTAAACAAGTTGCAGTCTCACTGAAGGATAGTTTAAAAAAACTCAAAGCAGTTCTGGTTGTAAAAGCTCTCATAGTGCTGTCACGTTCTGATAAAGTATTACAGGTCCTCTACTGAGTGAGCTCACAAACATTTGTTTGCAGTGACAAACTGCATGTATTTGCAGTAAAAAGGCCCAGAAACGCACTAAACTGGCCCAACATAAGAACACATTCGTTGAATAATAAGCTTGATAGATTGGTGACAGGCTAATTCAGAAATATACAGAAAAGGCTTTAAAGTTGAAATAGTTACTGAATGACTCACTGTAAAGCTACAACATACAAAAAATAAATACAATATATAAATAAAAAGTTACAAGTTGTCATTGTATTGATTCCAGTGGGAAAGTGAACATACAGTGATTGACGCCAATAAAACAAATTTGGTTAAATTTAGAGAATAAAAGTTTCCCCATTATACACTGATCATGATTACATTATTAAAAATGACTGCATCCTCTTAGTACAGGCAGTAGACACCATGATTTATTTCATGTTAGGGCACCTTCATAACTCTGACTTAGGCTGCTGTGCTCTATAACAAACAAGACTTTATGATAATTATACAACAAACAGACAGCACCATGTGGACAGTGTTTTCACTAATCAGTGTTGCATAACAGAAAATGCATAATTCAATCATTTTTATACGTGAACAGTCATTCAGTGGTCTAGTGTGTGTGTGTGAGTGTGTGTGCATATACTTCTCTGTTATGAATGGATCTGTAAGCACCTGTACTTTTTAAGCCAAAACATTCCAATATTCCAGGCATCATGCAGAATATTAGTATAGATACATTTAAAAAAACATCAGATGTAAAATTGAGCATTTGAAATGAAACAATTCTGAATAAGTTTATTTACATCTCAAGCATTTATTATACAGAAATGTTGAAAAATCTGTGGAACTCCCTTTTAAAGCACAGCAGAATGGGACATTTTACATGCACATAAAATTGGCTGAAGCAAGGTTTACCACATCTGACCAAAGTCAATAAGATGTCAGAGTGAGTGGAAGAAATTTAAGAACTTAAACACAAAACCTAACACCATTTTACAATAAATTGATTGCTGTATTACCTGAGTGTGAAGGCGGGAACTGTGTTAAAGACGAAGTTCGCTCTCTCTTCACTGGAGGACAGTATTCTCCATCCTCCCTGTCGGAGTCTGAAAAAACACAAATCCACAATAACCTAGGGCCATTCACAGCATTTAGGTCTCCTGTTTAGTGCCTTTCTAATGTCATATTATTTAAAAACAGCTCGTGAAACTTTGATTAAATCTATAAACAGGCCAGACATCACTGCAAATCTCAGGCAGCTATGCGGCTCAAACCAGATTTGTTTTTAATATCCTGCCCCAACTCAGATTTCTGTGTTAAGACAATCTATTGTTTTTGTGCTCTTCAGCAGATAATCACAACAGAGAGGATCACAGAGCAGGCATTTCTTGCGATACTGGCCTTGCAAGCGAAATATTAAGCAAATGTACCTTCTCCATCCTCTGCACTGGATCCTTCAGCAGAACGCTGGAAGATAAACCAAATAATAATGAGATAACCTACCAACATGCTCAGTGACGACTGCTGTGATGATTACTCAATAAAAAAAAAAAAAAACAAGTTTAGCTCATCAATAAATCTGCAATAAACAGTCAGCAATTTGCAAGCTAATGCATAATTCAGATTATCCTACTCATCTCTCTTGTACTATGAAATAGAGAGTGATGGAAATTCTTTGCTCGAGTCTTTTTAAAGGCTTCAGACCACATATTTTTACAATAAAGCATTTTGAAGTCTTTGAAAGGCCATGTATGTTTTTGGCCTGCTCAGTTTGTGCAGTTTGTATTGTTTATCAATATTATATTTATTAAATTAAGCCTCTCACAGTAAAACGAATGGATCAGCAAGGAAAAAGTGCAATCATCCCACCTCTTTTTAGAAAGATGACTTGTCTAGAATTATATTTCACACACAATACAAAAACTGATCCAGATCAGCCATCTTACAACCCTTATATATCCCATACGATTAAAATCAGGCTTACCTTCTGTGCTTTGTCTTTTTGAAACACAAACACTGGAGGAGCTATGGCAGGCTTCTCTGTTGAAGGAAAAAAAAGATTATAGTTGCCATCAATTTAAAAGTGCAATTTCACCTTTGTAATTAACCTCAATACCTGTGCCAGGTCACTTGAAACACTTAAAAGCATACTACTTCTGTCAAAATGGGTAGCTCTTGTCCATAAACATGTGTGAAGCCTGACTGTGATTGGGTTTCAACAAAAGGAATCCACTTCACTTTGCAAACTTTCGAGCCACGAGACCACAATTTAAACATTTAGCACAAGGCACATTCTCTGCAAACTAAAGTAACCAGGAGCAAACAGGTGTTGAGTAGCATATCAAATACCCAAGTTCCTATTTCTAAAACGAATGTGTTATTTTAAGCACTTGGAATGACTAACCTACCAAATAAAACACTGGCACATTTAAAGAGGGTTTAGAATACACATCATGTTTAGTAAACAAACAAAGACATATGAGCTGCCTTGACCCTGTACGATATTTTTAGCAGCAGCGGTCCTCCACATCAACTGTTATAACAGCTGTAACTGCATCCTGATTAAAAAAATTGAGTCACCAAGCACAATGTGTTGCTCAAAAGCATTAGTTCAGCTGAACAATCTGGGCTATTCACAAGTACAATGCATGCATATGATATAAGACTATTAACCTCACTGTATAAAGGAGTTATAAGATACTGTTTTCCATCCTTAAGCTCTATTTAATGCAAACAAATTCTTCAAACAAGGTAGACTCCTATTCTCTCTGTCTCTCACACAAGTGTATGTATATGTGTGTGTATACACACACACACACAAACATATACATACATATAAATGGTGGTTTATTCATTATTAACAAATACTCGCACGTTACTGGATGAATTCCACCTACTTCAAGCTGTAATGTTTTACAATTACTGGCTGGAGTAACACCTCTTGGGGCAGTCACTGTAATGCGACCACCCCACACAGTAATGAATCTAATGTAGATGGTCAGAGCAGGCGAAGCTCCAGCATAGTCATGTGCAGAAGGGCTTTCGTTACACTAAGAGCTGGGGTGGGCGGGCCCGGATTTAGCAGCACATCTCGGTCAGGTTCACCAGCCAGATAGCGAACATTACACACGGCTGGCCTGGCGAAGTGATGTAGCCACCTGTTCGGAGCCTCGTGCTCGGATCCAGTCATTAACGATGCACGAATCGCGCACAAGGAATCGAGGGATGTGGGTGATGCGAGATCAACTGTCTCAAAACAAAAGTGCACGGCACGCCACGCGTATATGTTAGCAGGCAGTTTGCTAGCTAACTACCCCACCCCGTGAGAATGACTAAACGACGACATTATGTAGCTACGCTAGCTAACGTTAGCCAGCTCGTTTCATCTAGATCAGGACAAGAATCTGCAACCAAGTCCATCTTCTAGAAAGTCTGAACTGTCGCCGGCAGTAGTAAATACCGTGGAGCCTCACGGCTACGCTGGTGGCGACTAGCGTTAGCTAAGAATAGCCGACTAAGCTCACCAAAGCCAATTTTCATCGCAAATGTAGCATGTTAGCGCCGTCAACGCCAAGTTCATCTGTGGCGCGCTAAAAAAATCCACTTTATATCTACGGTTTATATTGCGATTAATCCAATGGTGACTTAATGTCCTCTAAATAGTTAAAGGCGTTGAGCTGTCTGGGCAGAAAAGCGACGTGCACAAGGTTGACTGTCTGGCCGCTTAATGCTCAGGCTAGCCACGGCTCCTAAAAAATCGCGCTTTACCCATCAAATGCTGTAGCTTAATCCATCAACCACACTAACGGATGCGTCGTGAAATTACTAAAGATTAAGTGTAATACACAAATTCAGCTGTCTGTCATTGTGTGGGGGACCTAATTACACAGACAACTAAGATAGCTTACGTTATCCGATATTGGTCAAGTTCCTGCCTGCTGTGGTCAGGATTTCAAAATAGCGAAAGCATCAAACTAATAATGTGAGCTAGCTGGCGCTACGGTACGCAGATTTACCAATACCACAGGCCAAATTTGTGTTTATAACATCCTAACCCGCCGTAGTGGACTGCCCATGAGAGACTTTATTCCAGACGCGTCACGGTGAAAAATGTGGTATAAATGCAGATCATCCTGATCAACGGCTGCGTTAAAACTCTGCTTTTCGCAGCTAACGCGAACCAACTAACCTGAATAGCGAACGGGCGAGACGGAGATGCTCGACCACAACTAATTAGCGAGCTCATGGAGTACTGCTAGCGCCGCACCAGCCCGCGCTGAAAGGAAAGAGAAAGGCCGGGAAAACAGCTAGTCGATTAGCCCGCTGTTTAATGGGGTATTTACACCGGAGAGCCCCTCAGAGCGACTGGACGGGTGCACAGAGCTGAGCTAACGGCTAGCCCTGCTAACTCCAGCAGCTGAACACTCACTCATTAATAACCGGCAGCCAGCTCGCAAAACAAGACCGCCGCCACGAACGAAGGGGAAAGAAGAAGAACTACTGTACTCTCATACGCAAATACCCGTTTCTGCACTTCTCACAACTCATTTATTTCCTTTGTTTTGTGGTTTTATTGCTTCACCCTATTGCCTACCTTCGTTTGCCAAGTCCGCCATTTTACTTCTCAGCGCACACCCACAAGCCACCGCGCCACAAGGCTGTTATTTCTGAGATCGAAACCAAAGAATCAGGAGAAATGAAGACGGAGTCGCGTCCAACGAGCGCGTCCACCGCGGGAGCCGCTGGGACAGGACAGCTGCTTACTGAGCCACGATAACGAGGACGTCGTTTCTCATAATAAGGACTTTATCAAAGTTATGACTTGTCATGATTATGACATTGTCTCGCAATTATGACTGGCTAGCTCATAGTAATGAGATTTTATCTCATAATTATGACGTACTATCTCATAATTACGACTCTCATATTATGAATTAGCATCTTATGATTATTAATATCTAATAATTGTGACGTTCTTATAATTATGACTCAGCCTCTCAAAATTATGATTGGTTTTCTCACAATTATGACTTAGTATTTCATAATTATGAATTTCTTCCTCATAATTATGACTCTCATATTATGATTTAGCATCTTATGATTATTAGTATCTAATAATTGTGACGTTCTTATAATTATGACTCAGCCTCTCAAAATTATGATTTGCTTTCTCACAATTTCGTAATTATGACTTACTTTCTCATAATTATGAAGAAGTATTTGAATTATTATGAGATAGAAAGTAATTCTTTAGATATTAAGTCTTATTTATGAAAACATTTTCATTATTATGAGATAATAAGTAATTATTGTGAGGTACTAAGTCTTATTTAGGAGAGGGTCTTCTCATTATTATGTCTGATGGATTTATATTTTTCTCCAGTGGTGGAAACAGACTTCCATATATTTCACACTACAGGTCAGAGGTTTTGCAACTGTCCTTGCATAACTAATCAGTGTTACAAAAAGAACTGTAGTAATACTGTCAGAAACTAAAACGCGTGTAGTAGTACACATGTTTATAATAATCTGTAGTATTTTCCTTTATTTATAGAAAGTCTTGGTTGGGAGTAAAAGAACTGAGTCGTTTTGTAATTTGTGCTTTGAATAGAGTTTTATTTCACTGTTGAGCTCTGATTTATCACAGTTGTTCTTTGCATGAGTACTCCATACATGTTAGGATGATTAGAAACAATAGCATTAGAAGCCATAACATTTCTATAGTGCTGCATACTACTTACATTTATAGCATTTGGCTGACGCTCTTATCCAGAGCGACTTACAATTTGATTATTTTTACATAGGTAGGCCAAGGTGGTGTTAGGAGTCTTGCCCAAGGACCCTTATTGGTATAGTGTAGGGTGCTTGCCCAGGTGGGGATTGAACCTCAGTCTACAGTGTAGAAGGCAGAGGTGTTAACCACTACACTATCCCAATTATAATGTCTTGTAATAATTCATGTAACATCCTTGAGAACAAACAAGAACTGTCCAAATTTACTACGAGATTGTAAGAATTGTAGAATTTCTTGGAATATAGTTATAGATCTCTTTCAGAAGGATTAGGTCTCCAATTTTATCCTCCACTGTTGTGTTGTTGACTTTTTTTTACAGACTTTTTTTTTCTCACAGATTTAATATCAGTAGCCTGTCTAGTGTTGTCATCCTTATGTGGGAGTACAGTCATAAAGTAAAGTTCAAGTTGTTAACTTCTCTGGTTTTGTGTCCGGAGACCACATGGTGGCGCTTGTACAGCGGTAATGTACAGTTGTAGCCACTAGGTGGTGTAATTGCCTCAAGTCACCGCATAATCTCTGCTATTTGTAGATGGATCAGGCCTTTTGCTCTAACAGCGCGCCAGGGCTCAGTGGATGGATTTCTTTGACAAATCTATGCTTTCAAATAATGAAATCTTACATTTTTGACCATTCAGTAACAATAATTATTATTTAATTTTCTGAATTGAACTTTTCTTAGCCCATTTCCAAAATTCAAGCAGATTCACACAGATATAAGGACTGGGTCATGGGTGTAGCGTTACTTGTAAAATGAATGAACATAAAATTGAACACATTTGAATGGATACAGGAAATAAGTATAGCTGTTGGAGGTTGTGCGGAGAGGTGGTCGAAGGCTCCTAGGCAAAATCTAATCCCTAAAAAGGTCAATGACATAACAAAGTAGAAAAAAAAACTGGACCGGTCCATACAGACCTTTCCGTTTGGTGTGGTGAAAGCTAGCTTAAAGTGAATTTGGCCATGTGACTCTCTGATTTGATGGCAATGAAAGAATATGACAATGATGATAAAATGATAGCAAACCAACGGGCTAGTTAATAATTAGTTTCAGCAGGCTAGTCAATAATTAGTTCCTGAAGTAAATGCCCAACCTTATGGCAAACTTCACCCAAGTTAGAGCATCTTAACTGCATTTGGCACTATGAAGTAATTTAGATATGAAATATTTTGTGCTCTGCTTCCTGGCCATGTCAGTTAGCGCTGAGCAGTCTTTCTTCCTTGCTGCCTGTTCAATGAAAAGAGAATTTGCTTTTAATGTGCAATGTTTCCAGCGTCTTATTCTACGCCGATGCCACAATATTGTAGTCGTTGAAAAGCAAATAAAGAATAAAAAAAAAACCTAGATAAACTAATCCTAAATAATTACTCTGAATTTAGGGGGCAATTAAGTCAGTAGTTCAATATTCTGGTTGCACAATACAGACAATGTACCATATTACAATTACATTGCTATAAATTGCATAAATCCAATTTATGGACAATGCGCTAGCAAACATTAGCTTGCTGTCTATTCTGGGTACTTGCACAAACAGTCCCTTCACACCAACAGTAAAAGAGGACAAGACTGCACTAATGGATAACCAGGCTAGTCAGTCGTTACACTGATTAAATCTTAATTCATTTTTCATCAAGATTGTTCAGATCATTTTTATGTTCTTTATGTTTTCAATGTTATGTCTTTGTGTGTTAAAGCCCTTGACATTCAAATTTTCTCATTCCAAAATTCAAATGCTTCACACAATTATTGCAACTGTGCCATGGATGTGACCTTATGTTATATCATTTAGGAGCAGGTGATGTGAACTCTTGATGCGGTGTGGTGAAAGATTGGCTTGTGCGCTCGGACAGGATGCTCACAGCACACAAGCCAACATTTGCAAAGTGGATCATTTGCATATCAAACTCTTGAAAAAACCCTTTCATCCTAACACTAATTAGAGAGTAAAATCTGTTTAACAAAGCAAATTCTTTTAGTACAGGCCCCCTTTATGGCCCTTCTACTTAAAAGTTGTGTGTAGTGATAAAGACTAACAGATAATATGTTCAGCTGTGTTTTACTATTCCCATGTAGTGGGTTCCAATAAAAAAAGGAAAAAGAGAAAGTGTGTTTGTGTATAAGAGAGAGAGAGAGAAGAATGTGTATCTTACACTTCACAGTTTGTGTGGAGTGCGTTTGACATGGCCCTCAGGCGAGCCCCATGTACTCACTCGTTTAGAGGCTGCACAGAGACCTTACTTCACAAATCACAGATAAAAGGTGAAGTGAACAGCTGGCAGGGCATGCAGGGGGTGATTGTTTGTTGAACAATCACAGGTATAATCTAGCTCTGAAAGAATTAGACCTCTGGAAAAAGAAAACAGGGTTCAGTAAAGGACGTCTATTATATAAACACTAATGCCTTATTTAATTTCAAAGCAATGTGTTCACTCTGTTCATTAATACCATAATGCCATCTACAGTACCATGTGCTCAAATAAAGGCCTGAACTTTGTAAATTCAGTGTTAAAATCCATCAGTTCCAACCCACTGCAACTTCATAGAGGATCTGATTCCGTTGTACATAATTAATGCAAATTTAAACCAGCCACTTGGAGCAACTGGATATGGTTCATTATATCACCATTTGTTTGAGCTTGCCTTCAGGCTTTTGTCTATCGCTGGGTGTCGAAATTTCACATCTTTATGGTCTTGATGGCAATACTTCAGTACCGTGAAGTATTGAAAGATTTTGTCACTTAATACTAAATCTCATTATCTAAACAGTTGGTTTTATCTGTCAGTGAGCCAACAATTGTTCCTAAACTGATGATCTAAACTGATGATTGGCTGAATAATCCTGCTGTTAAAGCTGCACTGTGTAATTTTCTTTGCTAAAACTAAATGAAGTAGCACTACATTAACGCTGAGTCAGGAGGGAAAAAATACTTGCCATGGTCTGTGTGCACTGCACACAGGTTTCAGGGTAGTTTTTTTAGTCTTTATATATTAACGTCACACACGCAGACTCAAAAAGAAGGTCCGGCTCGACGTTTAGGTCTCACATGCAAAATCTGATGACAATATATTGAATTGAATACTCTTTCAACTTGCTTGCAATTGTCAGATTCATCCACTCAGGGATGGGGTCTGAAGCACATCTGTAACAAAAAAATTTTAGGCTAGTAATACTACAACCTGGAGGGAATTATTGACACTGTTTGATCTCTTAGATTGCTTTTGGGCTTGGATTTGTGTCAGTCAACCTACTTAAGCAATTAAAATCTCAGCTCATGCACAGCACGTGTTTTTGTTTTCTCTGCTCAATCTGTGACTCATCTCATGAAGATTTTGATAATTAGACACACACACACACACACACACACACACACACACACACACACACACACACACACACACACACACACACACACACACACTCACCAGCCACTTTATTAGGTACACCTTGCTAGTAAACCCCCTTTTGCCTTCAGAACTGCCTTAATTCTTCATGGCATACTTTTAACAAGGTTGGATGTTGGTGGTTATTTGAGTTACTGTTGCCTTTCTATCATCTGGAACCAGTCTGCCCATTCTCCTCTGACCTCTCACATCAACAAGGCATTTTTGCCCACACGACTTCCACTCACTGGATAGTTTCTCTTTCGGACCGTTCTCTGTAAATCCTAGAGATGGTTGGGCGTGAAAATCCCAGTAGATCAGCAGTTTCTGAAATAGACCAGACCAGCCCGTCTGGCACCAACAACCACGTCACGTTCAAAGTCTCTTAAATCACTTTTCTTCTCCATTCTGATGCTCGGTCTGCACTTCAGCAAGTTGTCTTGACCACCACTACATGCCTAAATGCTTTGAGTTGCGGACATGTGATTGGCTGATTAGCTATTTGTGTTAACAAGCAGTTGAACAGGTGTACCTTATAAAGTGGCCGGCGAGTGTATATATATATATATATATATATATATATATATATATATATATAGAATGTGTGTGTGTATAGATATATATGTATGTGTATATATATAGATAGATATAGATATATAGATTGATATATAGTGTTATATATAGTGTGGAAGGATGGATGTTGGTGGATTTTTTTCAGATCTGAAGAAAGAGTGGAGCTTGATTTTTTCCTCTCTTTCAGAGATGAAAGCTTTAAGTATTTTACTATTCCTTATCTGAAGGGGACAGTTTTGGTGGTCTTCCAGCTCTTGCACAGTTGTTGGTTGGATGTTCTTTACCTTTTGCACAGTATTAAACATACAGTATATTTCCAATTTTATGTCAATATAAATTAATTGCAGTGGATCCCCTTTGAGTTGCAGTCTAAGCACCGTGCTACACCACCAGTTATTACTGTCACTGCGCATCTCTTCAAGCATGGTAAAATTAATGTTCTTTTAATTAAAGATAAAGCTTGTATTGAGTAGCTCATACAATGCATAATCAATCATGTCACTGATACACATAAGGGTGCGTTCATTTCAAAGGTAGGAAAGTATGCAACCCTATCAACACTACCCAGGCTGCAGATTACCTGCTCACATGCCAAATGTTTGACTTATAAGGTAGGTGAATCGACCAGGAATAGCAAAAACTTTCTGCTTGAAGCAGAACGACTTTAACGACCCTTTCATATGATATTTCACCACTGAAACCATAATGTAATGCATGTTTTTGTGTTTATGTGTATGATGCCAAAAGATAAAAACACGCTGGCTTATTTCAGGGAGAGGCAGATGTATTAAGTGTCCTTGGTCTTCCTCTTCATTAGTTTTCTACAAGCTTAGGATGAATCAGCTGCAGGTTTCAGTGTACATCTTCATACCTAAAGTCAGGTATTCTTGGATTGGATTAATTTCTTGTAAGAATATGACAGTTTCTTGAATCTGGATTACATCAGTGAGCAAGAACAATAATGAAAACAAAACAGTTCCACAAGTTGAGCTTCTTCAGATTACCAGCAACTGACACCTCTGAATGATAATGTACAGATTCATAGCCTGAGGTGTAGATACAGCCCCTTGTTTCCATTTTCCTCTCCACCTTGAATGAACTCTTCAGACGTCTGGTTCCTATCACCACCACTGTGAACAATTATGGTATCTCCAGAATGGAGCATTTCACACCAAACCACACTGAATTACTTTATTTGCTAATTATGCACAACTTTTGTAACATAATGGTGCAATTAATGCAAATTCATACTTGTGGTTATTGTGTAGAACATAACAAGAATGACATTATGCCAGTTTGGAAAACTATCAACAGTAATAAAAATATCATGTTGCAGACATAACTTTGTATGAATAACTTCTCCATTGAAACAAACGGAAATTCTGTTGAAAGTGCAGACTCTACACTTTCAACTGATATCAAATTTGTCTCTTTTTTAGAAGAGGAATTTTGATGATGAAAAGTAACTAGTGTTGTTTTAAAGAAAGAAAAATATCTCTTACATGTTATCAAGTTTTTGACATTGACAGTGAAGCAAACAAAAAATTCTGAAGTGCACTTATGGATACAGAATGTGAACTGAATGCAATTCGCTACATATTTAACTATGCAAATAACTATGTAATGATATACAAGTATAGCAAAAACAGTCATTTTCCTTCTACTGTATTTTAAATACTGTATTTTTATGAGATTGCACATTGTCAGCACTGCATTACCATAATCTCCTCTTTTCTGAATGCTGTATACATTCACATACATATTCAAATATTTTATGGTCTTAAGAGAATTTTGAAGTTTTAAGATTGCAGTTAAGAGTGCATCATAAATACGTTGAGAGTTGAAAAATGTTTACTTTTTTAAAAACACAGACAGTTGCTCTTTCAAAAGCTAACAGGCTAACAGGCCCCTTTAATACTAAAGGGTTACTAAATGATTCACTTAAAAACAGCTATGTACAAAGTGAAAAATATGTTACATGCATGTCTTAAGCTCCAAAAGACAGTGTTTTATATATAGTAATAAACTCAATGTGGCAAAGTGAATGTACACCACTGTTAGCTTGGCACTAACATGACACTTCAAATAGAGATTGCACTAAAACAACTTTCTTTACCTGAACTAAATTGAATTTAGGAATGCATTTCCACAAAATTGGCCACAAAAAATGGCTTTCATTGAAAGTAAGACTATTTTTTTGATTCAACTTAATTTACTTAAATTGGCTAAACTGATTTAGCAATCACATCTCCAATTCAACTAAATTTGTTGAGCTTGATTTGCTTTATTTATCCAACTTATTTAAAAAAGTTTAAAAATGGAAACAGTAGTGTCCAATCAGGGGAGAACTACCTTCAGCAGTATAGAATGTGTTAATGTCACCAATAACAAGGCCAGGTGATTAACCAAATTATGAGCATACCCCTAAGAGAAGACAACAACAAGGAGATGGTAAGTAAAAAAAGAGAAAAGTCATGCCCAATATGCAAGTTGGAGCCAGGAACCAATACAATCTTTGAATACAAAAAAATAATCAAAAATGTTTCCTATGTTTCCTAGAAATAGTTGAGTGATATGGGATATATGTTATATTAAGTGCAAAAGTGTTTATTTATTTGGGATGCATCTCGTGATATCAGGTGGAAATCCCATGAGACTTAAGTTAATTTAGATGATACTTTTTTAATCCCACAAACGGGGAAATTCCACCTCCGCATTTAACCCATCCGTGAAGTGAAACACCACATACAGACTAGTGAATACACATATACTAGGGGGCAGTGAGCACACTTGCCCGGAGCGGTGGGCAGCCCTATCCATGGTTCCCGGGGAACAATTGGGGGTAGGTGTCTTGCTCAAGAACACCTCAGTCATGGACTGTTGGCACTGGGGATCGAACCAACAACCTTCCGGTTACAGGGCCAGTTCCCTTACCTCCAGCCCACGACTTATCAAAACACAATTCCTTCTCTTTTATTTGACTTAATTGACTTTGGCTGATGTCGTTCTTGGTATAATTGTACGCTTTCAACACTAATATTGTACGTATATTATAAAAATGAGTCAGATCGAATTAATATCAACATAGTTTTCTTAACATGTACATGAGCCAGTTCTATACTTTTTGAGTGTGAATCCAAAGACTTCACAAAGGAGGAGGAGATTGGAGGAAACTTGGTTAAAAAATGAATAGGAAAACTCATAATGCTCAATTTAAGGTCCTGCCCTTTGAAACTGTTGTTAAAAGCTCAAAGCCGGAAATGCCCTCCCTCTTCATGGAGCTATGTGCATACAGTAGCCAGGCCATGCAGAAAACATGTTTTGTGTGTGTTATGTGACAAAAATACTGCAAAGTAATTATATGATTCTGTCAGATTTTATCAGTGATTTTAAATCTCTTTATGAAATGTTATTTTGGCTTTCAGTTTCAGATCTACAGCTCTCTCCTTCATACAAGTAGATAGGAGTCTGGTCTTGTATGAGTGGAAATAACAGTTTGGATGTGTTGCCAAGATGGCTGCCAGGTGAACAAGCTTTCCTATGAGGACTTTGCTGAATCCCCTAGCTAACTGAAATTAGCCTTCTGTAGCAGTGAGTATCAGACATTTCAAAAGTGAAGGTTTCTACATGAAATTCTCCAATACAGTGACATATATCACAAATACAAAGTCTGTGAACTGTGAGTTGAATATTTCTTGTTATTTTTGTGCGTACAGGTTGTACCAGGTAAGCTAGCAGGCCACTAGCTAGCTAGTGTTAGCTAGCTAGACTGATGTAATCTTTAGATAGAGTGTTCTGTTAACTAGGCTAATGTTGTCTGACTTTACCACTATAAATTTAAGCTTTCCTGAATCTAGTTCACATATGTCATGCAGTGCAGCTTAGCTAGTCAATCTTTTAACATTTAAATAATGGCCAACTGAAAACCTAAATTAAATCGTAGTGATAACAATGATCATTTGCTGCCTCAGAAAAGTAGGTGCCTGCTTTTACTGTAAGATTGATGACACTGTGTGTTTTGATGTATTATAACAATATTGCTGCAATAATATTACAGTAGCCATACAATAAGTTGTTTGACACAGAATAATCTGCCTGTGCTCTAAATATTTATCCACAATTACCATAGGACACTGTATGAAACTGCAAATCACACGTTAAACAGTATACTAGCGTGAACACAGAACATTACTGCAGGAATTACAGAAATTCTTTACAGCACGTAGCAAATTTCCCACCTGGTTAGGTGTTTCCTTCATAGACTGTTCATACACATGTTCCGTATAGTGAGACCACCACACGGAGGGGCGCCACCTAATTTTCCCTGGAAAGCCCCAAGCAGATCTGATCAGCACTTGAAAAATGGCCTAATCGCAGTTGCTTTCCTGAACATGTGAGCTGTAAATGACCTCAGTGGAGCAACACTAGAACATGTGACACCGTCTGATGGAATGTGGAAGACAATGCTCATCTATTTGTTTTTTTAGGCATTAAAGCACCATCCAAGTGCACTTGGCGGTGGACCATCATTTTTTGGAGAGCTTTTGTGAAAAGCTCCTCGCAGTCGTTAGAGTTCGCTGCCGTTAATCCATCAAGACTGGTATGATCACGAACGGGAAACAGGGTGGATGATGCCAAAACTGTGTGTTTTTCACACCTTTCCCTGTTGATGAGCCAGTTTCTGTATTGTATGCAATGTTGAAACAAAAATTCTCTGTTGTAGGTCTCTAGTGTTTTGAAAAAAGATAAAATATGTTGAGTCAAGCAAAGTTTGACCTTTGATCAGCTTCATTTTTGTAATGATATAGGATGTAATTGTAAATATATGTCAATTATGTATCATATTCTCCCAGAGACATGTGCAAACATTTACTTGCCTCAGGATCTGTGTTCCTCAGTGAGTTTTATGTGTCTCTTCTCACCTTAGAAACCATTCATGCACCTATTACCTTGCTTACCCGAAGCAATAGAAGATGATAGATTCTGCAAAATTACTATAATTAGTAGCAGAAATTATATTTATTTTTCTAAATTAAAGATAATGGATGTAGTAAGCACTTTAACTATAGTGCTCAAAAAGTGACAAACAACAAAACTTACCTCAGGGTCACTTGACGGAATTACAAATTCTTCAATATGTTTGAAAAGCAATGAAAAGTTCAGTGGGTCAGCATTTAAGCAAATGAAGCTAGCAATCACCGGAAGCTCTAGGGGTCAAACATATTGGTATGTTGTCATTGCTAAGCATCTGAAGAGGTTCCCTGACGGGCTGACTAATTCCATGACTAACAAGATTGTCAGGCAATTAAAGAAGCTTCTACAGATTTCTTGAGCAGGCTCAATCGATTGAACACATCAATTTCCATCAAACCTCGACAGGCCAAGCCAATTAAAATCATTATGACAGTGCATTTCTCCTGCAATGTACTTCATTCACGGTTTCAAAATATATGACCTGTTTTATAAAAAAAATGTTTTTAGGCAATACTTGCACTGCCTTCCTTGGTGAATGTACTGGCTTTCTTTTTTTGAATCCAATTATCCATTCCTTTCAATAGTCATATGCAAAAGTTTGAACACTCCTCATCAGAGTACATGTTTTGTTGATTTTCTAAGTAATAATAAGTTAACACATCCTCACACACACACAGTATTTGGGTCACGGGGGTTTCTGAAAACAGTAATAGCTTAATTTCTCAGTTTCACATACTGGAAAAAAAAATTCAATATAAAATGTGCTATAACTTTTGCACAGGCCACTTTTTTCTTCACAGTATGTTATATTCAGCAAATTAACAGCAATTGTACACTAAAATGTGCATGGGCATGTTCTATGTAAAGGATGTGTTAACTTATTTTCATTTAGAAAATCAACAAAAACATGTCCAGGCCCCCAATTTTTGCATACGACTGTATGTATTCTTATTGCATCCACTGCTTTCTGTCTTTGTAAATCAGATTTCATATGAGTGCCACTCAAAGATCAGTTATTTAGACATTGCTTAGACTGGACTCCACCAGCCAGAATCATTCATTAATTGATCAAATCTGAAAATCTCACTATTTTCTGGTTTCTCGAACAAATCTTTTCTACGGTAGTTCATTTTGCAGATTTGGCACTTGAGATGTATTTTGCTGAAGCTCATAAGGCTTCTGTCAAACTGAAAGAAGGGCACATAACACTGAAATGTAATCAGAGCTGTCTATAATTGTATTTGTATTTCCAGAAATAAATATCAGCAGATTATGTAAGTGATCACGTAAAAATGCACTTTTTACAGGAACACTACAGATTTGTCCAGATTTGAGCAAGTTTCACAAAACCCTTGTCCATTTAATCAACACAGCTGGAGTTGCTGCATACATTTTACACCAGTGCTTGATATCTGAAGTGTGTTTGTAAATTAAGCAGCCCAAATCTTAGAGATACAAAGCACCTGTTATGAGTCTTGAGTGGACTTTGGGTCATTTATCTTACTTGATATGTATCAGAATGTCAATGCCGGAACTACAAAACATGATCACTTGGACATCACTCCCAGCCTGGGGTCCTCTATACTAGCGTCACTGGGAAGAACTCACCAGAACTGGCCAGAATCTATATTGTTATGAGTGGTACAGCATTTACTGAATGATTAACTGAATATCTTGCTAGTTTATTTTCATTTGAATTGGTGTAAAATATTGCTTTCAGTGATCTATTATAAAATTCTAACCTGGTATTTGGTTTGAATTGAATAAAACCATTTCAATTGCTTGTTACCACATGGCTGAACATGGTTTTTGGTTGAACTGACAAGCTATTTTTATAGTGTAGTTCTGGTGCCAACTTCAAAAAAGTCTGTGGGTACCTTCAGAATTAGAAAGCAGTCATAGTTACAGGAACAGTCCTAACATTTATAGCAGAAGGGAATAAAAAAAATAAATCAAAATGGGTTTTTATCAGCCTGGCATCTGTATCATTTAATGGGGCAATGCCTCACCAATAATTATTGTGCCCACCGAATAGACAAGGCATAACTATTACTTGATTTAAATAATCCATCCATCCATCCATTTTCTAAGCTGCTTCTCCGTCAGGGTCGCGGGGGGGAGCTGGAGCCTATTGATTTAAATAATAATACTTAAAAATAATTAATTCAAATGTGGCTTAAAACTAAGGCACTATTTCATGGGCCCTATATAGCTCTCCTTTAGTGCATCATGCTGAGCTGTTTGTTTCAGATGAACATGAAGGTAGTCCAAGTGGCTACAGTAACCACGTGGGCTAAACTCTTTAAATTTAGGGATCCAAATGATCTCATGATGTCCAAATGATAGCTAGCTAGCTAAACCAGACATCATTAACCAACTAGCTTTCAGCATGCTGACTAACATTAACAACAGTGGTGCTTTTAACAGCCTTTAAAAATGCAGTGTGAACCCCAAGAATTCTTCAGACATCAGTAAAAAACACAATGTAATACTCTGCTTATCCATTACCAATATAGCTCATTACCTGCGCCTGTAGTTCTGTGAAAGTATGGAAAATTGTTGTATCATCAATATTTTTTTCCTGCCACAACCCATAGAGATTTTGGATGTCCAATTCATAATTTTGTTCTGGTGTCAGAACATTGAAATGGATGGTTTCTAAACATTTCTAAATGTTAATGTAATTGTCGCGTTGTCTTTTGAACTTGGTCTACAGTAAAGTGGTACCAGAACCTCTAGAATACCATTTGGCAACTGGCACAAAGAGACTTGCATAAGAGTGACTTAGACAGAACCCCAGTAACACCCAGAGTTCTGGAAGCATTTCCCAATATCAAGAACACAGTGAACAGACTTGAGTTCCTTCAAAGAACTTTCTTGCCAAGTTACCTTGCAAGAATAAACTTGCAATAACACAAGAATGCAAGCAAGCAAGCAAGCAGTGGCAGTGGCACCCAATCAGGGCAGAAGGGTGGGCAGCTGCACAGGGATGGAGAAGGTGCCCTTAACAGTTTGAGATGATCTCCTTGCTCAGTACTGAACAATGGCCACATGATTACACCAGCAATAAACTATGTTAACAATAATATACTAAAGGTGTCAGCTGATGGCCTTTTCAATGTAGCTGCTTCATAAGGCAGGATAGTTAAGGATCTTACTCGCCTCCACCGTTATTATAGTGTCACAGTGAATTATGGGATGTTATTTTGTTCCCACCAATGCTTTATTGGTATTTGAGTCAGATCAACAACACTTCCCATTATTTCAACCATTCTCTGTATTTGTATTGATAAGTATAGACACTGAATGGTGGAAGATGATGTCAAGTGAGTCCATGAGAATGCAAGAACACAGACTGAGAGTCATCCAAAGAATGTGTGTTAGGAGTATTGTTAACATCATTGGCCTAATCGTTGCCTAGGTTCCCTCCTATTGTAAGCCAAAAAGAATATCACTGAACACAAGAATTACTCAATGCACTTCAAAACTATCATTATTTTGTAGTGACAGTGTGAAAGAGGTTTTCTGAAGAAAAAAATGTTGGAGTTGGTCCAAGGACAATATTCTGGTATGTTCATGTTCGTATGGGTTTTTTTTGGTTGCATGTCTGGAACTACTTCCATAGAACTGTGTCAAATGTATACATATATGTATTTTTAATACATAAAGACGTATGTGGTTCAAAAAAAAAAAAGTCTGGCTACCATATTGGTAAGACTTTACTTGAAGGTTACCTGTATAAGGACATCATTATACATGAATACACATTGAATTATGCATTTATAAAGCTATATTTAAGTATTTATGGCAATAATTGCAAGACGACATAAGCAGTTTTACATAGTAAATGTCGTAAGCCTGGTGTTTTAAGGGGTTGTCATGAAAGTGCTTGTAGGGACTTAAAAAGTGTACCTTTGTACTTATTAATATATACAACTCATATAGTATTTTTATCTGGGCCTCTGCATAGCCTCGTATAAACTTTATTATTTGAGAAGGATCTTCATAATAGTGTTAGAAATGAAACAAAATATCCATTACTTTAGGTTATGTCAGTGCAATGTAATTTACTTCATAAAAAATCTTATGTCATCTAGCAGTTAATAACATACTATGATCATAAATACTTAAGTATTGCTTTATGAATACATTATTCAAAGCTTATGCATGTGCTATGAAGTCCTTATGTAGGAATCCTTCAAATGAAGTGTTACCAACAAATAATTTTTCTTACTGACTCAGCAATAAATCTTTCAATTTTAACCAAAAAAAAACCACAATGCTGCTTTACATAAAAGTAAAACTGACATTCCAAGAATTTAGATTTTCATTTGTCTTTTGTCATAGTTTATCATAATGAAGTGGAATCATTTAGACATCAATTGTTACAGCTATAAAAACAGCACTGACTTCCGTTCTGACTACTATTCCCTGTGTGCAGGTTTCTCAGGGTTCTGAGGTACAAATGTTGAAAACCGCTCTGTCAGCCACAGAGCACTTAAACTGTGTTTCGATGCTTCACTGGTGTGTGGAAAGAAGAGCTGGTGGTGTAAACTTCAGCTAAGCTATCATATGGCCACTTTATCACTGCCTGTCCTCAAGAGCAATTGTTAAGTGTCTTTTAAAGCGATCACAGTGCTTTAAAATGGAAACTAGGGGCCACGCAGGCAAAACACTAGACCTCATCCTAAGAAATATGAGGCATTAGCAACTGTCAGAACATGACCCAACGTGAGAAAGAAAATAGCTTGGGAGCACGAACTGCTGTGACTCCTTCCCAAAGAAGCTCATCTGAAATTTCTATCTTTTTGAAGTCTGAAGAGTGTCTACAATTATGTGACATTTGCTAGTGATTGATGGATGGCTGGTTGTTTTGAGTAAGATTACTGCTCAGAGAAGTCTGTTAAGGAGTAATAGGTGTTCTACTTCTTAAACTTTCGCCAAGGTGAAAAACACAGAAATTTGATACCTTATCGATATTGATGGCATATTTAAACGTTGGAAATAGTGAAATAGTAAGTAAAGAGAGACCTGTGTAGAACAACAATGAAAGGTAAAGAGAGTGGTAATGCAAGTCTTTTGAGTGTAAAATTGTAAAATCCTTGTCACTAAACTGAATGTAGGACTGAGTGATGTCAGGATACAGCGATCGGTCATGTCATTTCAAAACCACCTCGTTGTTTCCACAACTTACCGGCTCCAATTTACCACCTTCACTTCCCATACTGGTGCACTTTGTATTTCTGCAATTACAGTCTGTAGTGCATCTGTTTCTCATATTGAGATAGGTGAGATGCATACAGGAGGCATATCAATGATGAAAGGACATTTTTCAAAAAGATAGAAAATGATCCATTTAGTAAATCAGTTAACCCTTTTACAAAGACTAGTCGTGATAAAAAATGCATTTTGAAATTAACATAGTCATACCTGTTTTTGATTAATCCCTGTAGTAAAAGGAATAAACTTCTTTAAAAAATAGTATTTTTAGAAACGACTTGGAATGATGATAATGTAATTTTTCAGAACCCTTGACCAAGAAATATGAAATTGACATTTTATAGGCACACAAATAAGATTTTTAAGCAATGTTTGAAATATCCATATTAAATGATTTGATTGATAAAATATTCTAAAAACACACTTTATGGTCAATTTCAGCCTCTTTATGCATTCTAGAGTTAAGTGATATTTTTAGTGATATATTTGAAAAACAAAGAGCATTATATTCATGACAGAATTCAGATAAAACAGTAAAAAAGTGTCTTTTCTATGCTGTAAAAATGGCTCATCAGTTCAGTATAGAAAAATACATTATGTGGTAACAAGTACAGTAACTAGTTTTATTCAAACTCAATAAATACTTTGGACTCATAGAAATGTGCTTTGGAGCAGAACAGTTTGATCAAAACAAGCCATGTCAGGTTTATAGGACTTTCTTTTAGCATAGGGTGCAAGTACTAATTATTAAGTATTAATGCTGACTATTTAACTTATTTATTAACTTCTTAACATATTAATGTTGACTTATGACTTTATTAATGCTGAATTATTTCTTTATGAATGCTGACTTATTAACTTTAATAATGCTGACTTGGCACAAAAAATTTAAAAACTTTGTGATATTGAATTTTAAGTGAAAGCTGTATTTCATCAACCAAAATATCTTTCTACTGTTCCATTCATTGTGAAATGTTTAAACAATGTACAGTTGTTTGTTCAGCTGCCATTTTAAATGGCTTAAAAAATAAAATCTGAAAAGGAAGATTGAGGCTTTAATAACAGTAATGATTTCTGTTTTCCTGCAACAAGCATGTAAACGTTTAACTAAACATTCTGAACTGTATTAAAAATGTAATAAAGGAATGCAAATAAATTTATCTGCTTTATGAATTTTGGTTTAATAGAGAAGCTTATAAACTCTATGTACAGTGGTGATGATAGGAACCAGGAGGCTTCAAAGTCTCCACTGTGTCTTCTGAGGTTTTATATGTAATGTTGGTATTGGTACAATCGTGATATATAACTGAGGAGTTTAGCTTTCTTTGGGGACCATTTTACCTTTCAACACCCTGCCTGTGCCTCTCTGCTATGAATAGAAAAAAAGTACCGTATATCTTTTATCTTACCTTTATCTCAAAACTGTCATAAACCAACATCTCAGGCACCAGAAAGACTATTCATAACCATTGCTTGCAATAATTGTCTGCAATGCTTATCTTTTGGCGGCATTACTATGAGCAGTTCTGAGACGTTATTCACTTTTCAGCATCAAGAATAAAAGGGAGAAACAAGTTTAGCCGAAAATTACACAAAAGCCTTAAATACTGAGTGTAATATCAAATCTATCAGTATTTAATTTGTCTGTCAAAAGGATCAACACATCTGCAAACGCAACTTGGATTAAACTCTAGATTCACCGATTTTTCTGTTAAACCTTTCAATGTGAGATGACATCTCAACTCTATGAGTCTGAAAGGACGTGTAGCTGTCAAGAAGCCTTTACTGAGGAAATCTGCACTAGAGTGCACACAGTGAAACTGGAGTACGTTTTTGGAGATGTGAAGTGAGGTTTTATGGACTGATTTGTAAGTGGGATTACTTGGATCACGAAAATCAGAAAATGCAACCAACTTCTAAGACTGAACTTTGGAAGCGTGGAAAAATATGCTGAAAGCAAATCTAATGAAGAGAACTGAAGCTGACAAAGGCTAAATATTGCACACCAGTACTGAAATATGTGGTAAGTCTTTTTCACATGTGTTTTCTTCAGGCTGTTGTGTTTTTTATTTTAAACATGTGTTTTCTTCAGCTTTCTATCACTGAAAAATGAATAAATTGTACATAATGGCAATTTTAACTGAAAATGAAAGATATCTCTGATTTTCTATAGTGCCATACTTCATAACTCAATATGTACAGTGTACGTTAATGAAAGAAAAAAAAACTTTATTCAACTGAATCATTATGCAGAGAGAAGCACTCATGTAAGCACCATGCTAATGATAGCTAACATAATCCAGTTTATTATAATACAGTAGGTTGTATTATTATTCTGTATAATACACAAATTTATCTTTAGATAACACAAATTTAGAGTACAAATTTGGCAAAGCTGTGTTTGCTTGGTCCCCTGACAAGCCCATTCACTAAAATCAACTCCAATGTGATGAGAAAATGTGTCGGCATACAAAGCTCTCTCACTATCAGCGTTCTCACCACCATAAACCCACACTTTATGGGCGTGTTTATGAATTTCCGGTCAAGAAGAAAGAACATGCTAACAACAATAAACAGTGAACAGTAAAGGTCAAACTGTACACTGAATAATTGGAACACTGCATTGAAAAGAACGTTCCCTTCATTTATCATTAATTTATCATTGTGGGCTTTAAACTGACTCTCAGATAATCACCTTAAATATTCATGTTTGAGCAAGTTTTGCATGATAAGTTCAGAACATATTATGAGTTATTTTTTATTGACAACCAGCATTTACGATACGTTAGATAAGACTGTAGGGACCAACTTGTACAGTCTTAATGGTATCAAAAAGGGTTCTTTGAAGCAAAGCCATGGAAGAACCATGTTTGGTTCCTTGATGAACCTTTAAAGAATGGTTCTTCAAAGAAACATTTTTGGAAATGTGAGCATGCAGAACTTTGATAGTGAACGTGAGTAGCAAAGTGTGAGTGCAGGAAAAGCTGTAAATTCAACAAGCAAACTAGCGAAGCATTTAATCCTCACTGTAATGTGAAAAATCACTGTAAACTTACAGAAATTACTCTCATTGGTTGCCTTGCTTTCAGAGTCATTTACTTTACCATATTAACAGTAAATAACAAAGCAGCAACTGAATACTCAATCATTACGAGTTTATGTAGGTGCCATGTAGTCTTATGAACACGGCCCTACAGTAAAGTGCTACCCTCCTCTCGAGCCACACCAGAGGTCAGTGATCATGCACTAATTCTGTAAGTTTTATGTCACATTCACACACTAGGGCAGTAAAGTCTGTGATAGATAGGCGATCAAAGGTGGAAGCATTGCTCTGCTGAACTCTCTCTTTGAAGAGGCTGTTGAAACCATCTGATCTGCAAATAAGTCAACAATTGAGACACATTTGATGTATAAATACCTCCTGTATTTTTACCTAACAAGTACTGCAACTCAGTAACCAAAAATTTACTATAAATTTACAAAAAAAGTTTCATTCCGGCAGACCTACGTATAAATAGTTTCCTATTTAAATAAAGTATACCATAAACTAACATAAAATAAATCACCGTGTCACTGGTAATATTGTCACTCTAAAGCAAAAACCTTTTTCAGCTTTCATAATTGAAAAAACAGGCATATTTTGCATTGTGTGAAAATTTCATGATTACTAGATTGACAGAATGGTTAAAAAATAAATAAATAAATAAAAGACTTTTTCCATTGACTTCTATTATGACTTCAGTGGCTATTCCTTCTCCTGTGAAGTTACCATTTTAAAAGTACAAGCAATAATAATTCACAATGTTTTGCACTGTTTATGCACAGAATATCTCAAATATATATTTTTTAGTAGGAATGTGCTGTTCACATCTTAAGCTGATGCCACAATACAATTATGAATACAGTTTTTACTTAAAAATTCATATTACATATTGTGAAATCCTGACAATAATTAATAGTTCAGCTAATAAAACTGGTGGCTAAAGATCCCTGTGCCGAAGACCCCCAGTGTCACCTAAACAATCCACAATCGACTTTCATTCAGGAACAGTTCCATAAACGTTACATTTTATCTATAAATTTTTAATTTGGAGCTGCTTTAGAACAGCTTTTACATGATGGTTACAGTGAATTACTGTTTCTTTCTAAATAAAGCTATCGTGCTATCGCTTGTGCTCTCCAGTTTGTTCCGGGCATGGATTACAGACTGGGCCAGTAGGACCAGTGCCCAGGGGCCTCTGATTGCCAGAGTCCTTAGAGGGCCTCAGACCCTCAATGGGGCTCAAATACTAGAGGCAATACAGTGCAGACATAGCATTAGATAAATGAATAGCCATTGAAAATGTAAAAAACAAGATTAAATTAATGAAATACAACAAAATCTAATTTTTTTGGTTTTATACTATCATTGATTTTGTTCCTGCCATTCAAATGGGATGTTTCCCATTTCACCTTTCAGTGATTGTAGGAATACTCCTATTTCTGCATTGTGACTCAGTTTGGTTTAAAGGAAAAAGAGAAGAAATCTTGATTCTAGTGTGTCTTTAGGTACACAGATCCTGTACAAAAAAGCTTAAAATGTTACAGACTGTAAACTATAGTCACAATGGACTCATTATGCGTATTCTCAATTAAAATTATGAACATTTGCTGATCTATTGTTTACCTTTTTTACTGCATCACTCTTGCCTGAAACAACAGACCCTTAAAAACTTAAAAACTATTAAACTAAAATTAAAAACTAATTTCTTCTGCAGTGTTTAAAAAGATTCTGAAATTTACCGATGTTTTTTTTATTTGGTATTTGCTCTTGGATAGGAACAGAATCTATGCCCATGCAAAAGCACAAATGTGCAAACAATTTTGTGGTTCAGGAATAAATTCAAGAAGAAACTTTGAGGCCCACTGTTCCCACATCCTTTGGGCTAACATCATGATATTGGTCTTATTTGAAAGGTAACACTCTTAAGTTTTTTTTTACACTGTCAGAAAAATTGTATGACGTACTGATACAGAGTAACAGAGACTAGAATGGATGAGTTTATTTCCATCTGACACAGATCTCTAGACTGATCTCTGACTCTGTGTTACCAAGACCTCTTGTTTATGATTATGACCCAGAGCATTTGCTTATTCTGTGCATATGTTGCAACTGAGATGGTAATAACTGCAGTGAATAATGGATCATAGAGTGGTTTGCGTCAATCGAATCTTGTGATTTCAAGCCTTCTAATGGTGCATTGCATTGCCATATTGCTGGACGTTTTAATGCATAGAAATGATTTTTAAAAAATGGAAGTGAATGTAACAGAAATCTCACTTATAAGATATTTATTTATTTATTTATTATTGTTATAGGTAATTCAGGAGTAAAGTAATGAGCAATTAGATTTCCAGTAAGTAATTAGTAAAAGTAGTCTCATTACAGTTCGAGAGTGGATTACAAATTACTTCTTAAAACTAATTTTAAGAGTGTAGAACCAGTGCTTGGATCAGCTGTTGGCAATTGCTGATTTTTTAGGCATAGCTAGTGAAGCCAGAAGACACATCACATCCAAGAGATCTGAAAGTAAAATGGAAGCTGCTTGGAAATGGAAATGCATCCCCTCTAGAAGGGAGCGCGTATCCATTTCCTAAGATGTGGAAATTAAATAAGCTGACACGGTCACATGTCATGGTGACAGCTTCGTTGAGACTCATGAAATTACAAATGAAAGTGCTCCTTATTCCATCAAGTTTAAACAGTGCTGTTTACATGGGTTGGATTTCATCAAACTTTCAATGAGGCTTGATTTTTTCACTCCTTGTTTCATGTTACAGCAGCATTTTTTGGTGGATTCTTATGTAAGGACCTGGCAGGTGATAAACGACACCTCAGGATTTGAGCATGAACCCATATGTCTTTCCTTCTTATGTAAGAGCAGGCAACTGTTTATACAAGAAAAAAAAGTCTCAATCTGCGGATCAGATGGTATCAATAGCCTAATTCACCGGACACTTCAAAGAGAGTGTTTCTACCTTTGATCGTCTATCTATCACAGACTTTACAGCCCTAGTGACCGAATGTGACGCAAAGCGTACATAATTAGAGCATTCATTGGTTTTCTGGTGAGGCTAGAAAGAACCCTACGTAAGCTATTCATGATTGATATAAACTTGTAAAATATTTCTAAACTTCTTATTCAAGTGAGCATCGTCTGTAATGAAGGCTGCTTTTGTCAACTTTGATGTGAAGTTGACACCTGCAGTACTGTGCGAAAGTCTTAGGCACCCAAGACACATTTTCAAAATCTATTTATTTGTGTAGTATTTTGCTAAGAAGTGTTAATATTTGAATAAACAAAATTTATGATTATATATATATATATATATATATATATATATATATATATATATATATATATATACAAAACCATTTTCAAACCTCTCCTGGAGGAAGCCCAGTATTATATGTAATTAAAAAGTAACTGCTGGTTTGATCAATCAGTGCTTCAGTAAATTGTGCTCATGATGTAATTGATGATATTAACAAGTCTCTGTGGTGGCTGTGAAGGTGTCAAGGAAAAGTATGGACCCAAGAAATTCTTGTTCCTTTTTATTGTTTTTATGTTTATTTGAATTATGAATATGACTTTACTCTAATGTATATTGTGAGAAATTCACTGCTGAGGTAAATTGTTTAAAAATTTGCTTAGATGCCTAAAACTTTCACACAGTACTGTATGTCAGGTGACATAGCATGTAATTGAGTTTGTGCTGCTAAACTATACACATTTATAACTGGATAAATGTGTATTGCTGCTGTTTGAATGCTTTTTTGGGGGTTCTAATAAGTTTCAATATAGAATGTTACTAAATAGTATGTTATTTACCCAGCTAACTTTAAGCTTAGTTTGATTTAGCTCTGATGACAGTGGTAACAGCATTGCTTTCATTGTTAGAAATAATCTACTTCATACAGATTTAGGTAGCATGATATCCTTTTCCGTCTTTCTCCTCATGTTTCATGTGATTGGCTGTGTCATAAAAATCACATGCTTTATCCTCTGTTACACCCTTTTTGAACTGCTAGTAACACCAACATCATTGGGCTACTCAACTTGCTTGGAGGAGAACAATGACTGTTAATTCTGATATGTTAGTTAAAGGAGATCTGCTGGGGGATGATGGGGGAGAGGCAGGGTCATCCACCCAGAGAAAGAGAGCCCATTTATGCGGTCTTGGTCTCCTGGCCACAAATGGCTGTGGCATCACTGGGGATTGATGCATAATCAGATTACATTGTGCACAGGACAAAATGTGCAGGGACTGACACCAATTCACCCATATCCCAAAAACAACATCCTGCAAATTTGAGTATAAAGTGGTAAGTTATGAGTGATGACACTGTTCAGATCGACCATCATTCAAAAGACTTTAGCAACACTGAGATAAATAACTGGCTCATTATATTGGTTTATGGTCCATTATATTGGTCTATCAGTGTTTGAGAGGCCATTTGTTGATTTCCTCTTTAGAGTACAACTGAAATGCATGCTTGCTACATGCCATGCTCTAATTAACAAGCTCTGGTGGTGTTTATTTTAAAACAAGTGTATGTTTTTAAACTATAAACTTTAACTTGGACTGAATACAAATATTTAATTTCTGTATTACACTGCTTGGATTACATTAGATGCCAAACCTATACAGTACTCTGGGCCTGGATTCTTAGAAGTGATGAGGCACATGGATCATGAAACCATTTTTGTAAATGAAATAAAACCCTTTTTTAATGTTCAAATAAGCCTTCACATGATGGAAATGTCCTATACAAAGTAAAGTTTTTTTTTAAAGTTTTCCTTAGAATTATACATCCAAGCCAAGAGCCTTACATTTTAGGGGGTGGAGGCCTTCCTGAACTGTGTGGTTTGGAGTACTTGATCAGTAGCTGCGGGGAAATCAGAGTTGCCAGCTCCATCTGACAGTGTTCTGGCCTACTTCTCAGCTCATGGAATTAGCTTGTTAGTTTTAATGAGCTATTTTTTTTGCTGGCTGTCACAAAGCAAAGCATTTTGATCTGCAATCAGGTAAAAGTGGCAGTGGTGGGTGAAAGGACAGTTTTCTGCATTCTAGGTTGTTTTGTCCCTTTTTAAAGAAGATAAAAAAGACTTTAATTTACAGTCATATGTAAAAGCTTGAGCACCCCTGGTCAAATGGCATGTTTTGTTGAATTTCTAAGTGAAAAGCAGTCAACACTAGTAAAAGGAGCATATTTGTATGCACAATTACTGCACCTATATATGTAGTTAAATCTGTGAGTTTGCTACCTGTACTGGATGTGTCATTTTCATGACAAAACAACATTTAACCAGGGGTGTTCAAACATTTGCTGCATTGTAATATATATAAAAAATGAAAATCCATAAAAAATGTAAGCATTTAATTTTTAATAATTCTGAGAAGCCAACTTCTTAAAGACTGGCAATCCTAGAGGAAACATGTGCAGTGCAGATCGGTCTCCAGGACTAAATATCAGAAGCACTTAACAAGGCCTTCACACCTACGATTTTGGGAAAATGAGTCATGGCTGTTGGAAAAAAATGTAAAACATTGAGTTGCATGTCCTACAAATTGGGACTGTAGGAAAAATCATGACCCGCCTCTAAACCCCCCACCCCAGTCACCCAAATCCTTCATAAAGCTTGTTCACATGTCAAACTAGCAATTCTGTGAACCTGTAGGTCACACAGTTTGGTTTGGCTAAGTTAGAAGATATGAAGAGGCATTGTCTAACTGTGAGATATAACTGCATCTTTTCAGCAAATAAGAATGACCAACTCTTCATATCCATATCATTTAATGGGGAGTAGTTTGTTTGGTTTTGTTTAAAAGTTAAGAACTAAATGAGTACAGAACCCCTGTTTGGGTTCATGTCAGGCTGAAATAATGTTAATTCCGTGAAACAGAGAAAACTGTTTGTGCTTATTCTGTGAAAGTGAAAGTATCTTGCACATATCAGTATGTTTGAAGTTCAGGAGGGTGTGTTGTCTCAGGTGTCATGACCAAGATCTTTATAAAAGGGCATGCCTTAAACAGCGAGCAGACTCCTGGAGCACAGCAGTAACCTCAGCTAAGCTTTCTAATGCCCCATTCTGACTCAGGTAAGCAATCTGCACTTGGACTTTCAAACTGTTCAGTTTTGTGTTTTTTGCTGATAAGGCATATCCATATATGTTATATAAGACCAGTGTTATCACTATGAACTTATACAGAATGTGTGCTGAAGTGAATGAAAGGAGATATGTTGGTATTTTCTAAAATCGCGGTCGCTGTGATGTGTATATGAGAATGAGTCACACTTATACTGTGAATTAATGATTCATAACTTCTCAATTATGGTCTGACAATGCACTTTTTCAGTTGAGTCACCTAGAAAGTGCTCTTTCTTAACTTTCTTAACTTAAACTTCAAAGAGTCTTTCTGTTCAGTCTATGATGCTTATTTGTCCAAGGGTCAAGGCTACTCTAGTAAAGTTGGATGTATATTGATAAACTTTATGGGCACTTTAAACAACTGCTGAGGTTGGACTCATTGTTCACTCCATAGACTTTGCTATGTTTTCCTACAGAGACACGTTGACACGTCCAGCCATGCGATTCTATGTGTTCTTCTTCCTTGTGCTCCTGGGGTTCCTCTACCTCAGCTTGGGACAAGGTATTTTCTACATGTCCTTTTATCAAAAGTATGATTTGTACATTCATCAGATCCAGCAAACATAGCTTAACATTTCCTCATACAGTGACAAATATTTGTAACATAAGGTCATAAAGCTTCTAGAAACAGCTGTTGACAGCTTTTGCTTATAAGTACATATCAACAGATTATGCAAGATTTGCTTCTGAGCAAGTTTGGTCCACAGCTGGACATGCAGATGTTCACTTCAACAGTGTTTGTAAATCAAGCAACCCACAGAGATACAAAAGTCATGAGCGAACACTTTGCCATTTATCACACTTAATCTGTGACTGATCTTTTCAGAACAGCGCTGATACAAAAGAAGCTATAGAACAAAAGTATAGCTATACTTTTGTGCAGCAATTTTGGGAGTGTAATGTTTGCTTCTGATTGCATTCATTCAGTTGGCAAAGATATTTTGTATTTTTCTACAAAGTCATTCAGAGATAGCTATTGCAATATATGTGATATACCCTGCACTGCACTGACATACACTGCAGTAGGATGTATACTAACAAAATCAACAGAGCTATTTTGCAGGCTTACATTCTTTAATCAGTATTGTAATCAGTATTGTAATCAGCACTTGCCATATGTACTTCTTGCTGTAGGTTCCTATGAGGACTGCTGTCTGCGCCATGTAAACAGCGTGAAAAAGCACACCATAAAAAATGTGGTTAGCTACCGAAAGCAGGAGCTGGATGGCGGCTGTAACATTGCGGCCATAGTGTGAGTACAGTGCAATATATGAGTACATGCACAGTTATTTAATTTCTATTCGATTCTCTACGAAGTCATTCAATGCATCATGAAATCGCACCATGATTTGATTCGATTTTTAAAAATATACTGAATGCACAAATTTACTTTTGCCAAAAAAAAGTTCATGTTTTATGGACTAGTTCTATAATCGAATGAAATTCCAACATTCTAGTTAACCTCTTAACATTCCAGGTGTATCACATACTAAGACCTATTATTCAGTCAATAAATGGATCCCAATGCAAACTGGCTTCGTTCTTAGATCATAGAAGTGTGTAGCAAAACTTTGGATGGGCCGGTGGGTCCTGGCATTTAATGGATAAAAGCAGCTCGGTTTACCAGCTCAAGTGAACACGTGGCACGTTATTGTAATATATCTAGCCCTGTTCTCGCTCTGTAAAAAGGATGTGCTGAATAACTCTGCAATGTAATCAGAAAGACTAATGCAAATGTTCTTTATTTTTCCCTCTTCAGGTTCAAGACGAAGCGAGGTCGATTTTTCTGTGCTAATCCCAAAGACAAATGGGTGCAGAAACTGCTAGAAAAGGTGGACAGAGAAAATGAGTCTGTTCACGGAAAGAAATACGTCGTGACCAAGGTAACAGAATGGATTTAGTAGCAGCTATTTCACATAGCCCACTGTAGATGCTTTGTATGTGCTTAACTTGCATTTAACTACATACCTATTGAATGTGCCTTAATGTTTTCTAACAACGATCTTAAAGTACCCTTACAATCATAATTTAAAACATGAATCTATGTTAAATAACAATGTGTTAAACGTTTAAATATTTATATTTTCAAGAACCTACTAAAAGTAACATAGGAGAGTCCCACAATATACTACCATAAACATACTACCCTCTTAACTTACATCAGTGAGGCTTCAATGGGCCATAATGAACCTGCATAGCTGTGTATAAAGCTGTGTAGACCTTCTCTCTAAGATAACTCTGGCTTCAAGTGCTACTGAGGATACTGAGTAAAAGTAGCTTAAGCTAATAGCTCTGCACACAAACACCAAGGTTTAGCCACTCAGATTTGAATCTTTTACCTCAAAACCTGCATTAGTTAAGCTTTAGTGAGCCAGAAAAACCCTGGGATGTGCAGCCACTAGAGCAGCTCTACACTTCACATTTGACAATTTATTAGATAGAGAGATTGTGAAATATAAATTTAACGCTGTGGTAAATGAAAACACCAACTTCATTTATCTATTTGAGTTAACAGCTTAGTGCACAGTCCAAAAATGTAAGATATGTTAGCACAGTCATATTCTGCAGCTAAAGGTTTCCTGCCAGCTCTTGTAAACCTATCATTAGCATATTTTAGTATACTGGACCATGACATACCAAACTAAGTAGCAACATAGCACCAAATAAATCAGTGTTTTCAAGTGTGCTGAGACAATCTGTGTTTGTAATCGAATAATGTTGCTCTATGCTATAGTAACAAATCTGATACAACTACCAGTCTATATAATCAAAATATGATGTTCAAGAGGAGTACACATTTTACAATGAGCATTTTGAGCACAGGAGGGCTTTCATCTCAATCCATGATCTAAACCTAAATCTAACCCTGGTCCTAAACTTAACCTTGGTGCTCTTCCTAACCCTGACCATATTGCTGTTAAGAATGAATTGAGTTTCTCCAAGTTGTTTGATAATAAGCTTAACAAATATAGATAGAGAATCAATAGGTGAGCATCCAAGTAAAGTGGGGCTAAAATGTTGAATTGGTATAGAACCTTTACATTATGTGGAGGACCTTTAAACTATCATTTGATTTGTTCTTTAGGGAAACAAAGAGCTCCAAAGAACCCTTTTTGGCTGCCTTATTTTTTGCTTAAAGATCAAGATAGGCTGAATTTATAGCAAAGAGTTGTGATACAGCACAATGTTATACTTACAAATTATGAATGAGTAACATATTGCAGGTTATTCATTGACATGGTTTTTGTAACTGAACCAAAGCAAGGCCAACTGAACACTTTAACTTTGTTTCTTTACAGCGTTCCAGCTAAATGTTTGGCTGTGAGAACCTAAGAGGTAGATGCCAGTCTCCGCTAATGTTTCTGCCTTGAGTGCTGTGGTACCACTTGCTGTCCCGGACTCAGCTTTGGTGTACTGGCTACCCAGCATGCATTTCAGCCAGGTGTAAATGGACTTTTTTAGCACTCTCTGTATATTGCCCAAAGCATAAGCTGCTAACACCACTCAATTGTTTTCCTACATACTGCCACAGTCTGTTGCTCATGGCCCAATGTGCATAAATCTGGCAATACATATCGAGAGTAAGAAGGGCTGCATGTTTAAGCAAGTGAGTGATGAAATATGTCTATAAATGTTCAATTTTTTATGGCTAGCAATTTCACAGGAGCTGATGACACTATAATAAAGACGTGGGTGGAATGGTTTTGCAATCCAATCAAATACTTCAACTGTTTCCTTATTAGATTACCTGTAATGACCGTGTGTCTCACTGAGAGCAACCTTTCAGCTTGTAGGTAATATGTATAAATGTCTCCTTTTTGATGTTCATTTCATGCTTTTAATTACTTTAAATGTTACTCTAGTAAGAATGAATGGTTTGTGTCATTTCCAAGGTTATATTCTAAAGTATCTTCTTATTTGAAACATATTGTTGTTTTGTACCCTTATCTTGCTCTGTTCAGCTGACTGTTTTAGAGGATGTACATGTTTTGAAAGAAAATGACAGCGACTTTTAGCAATGTAGATATTATAAGTCACTTTGTTTGCTTTATTGTGACGATAAGCCTGTAAATGTTTGATGAATGCAATTCTGAGTCACTTGGAGTTTGTAGTGGGAGTGTCCTTTCTATAATTACTACTTTCAGATAAAGTATTTTTATATTGCCAGTAAATATTTGTTTTCATACATTACTAATAAAAAGGTGAGTTTCCTCTTCCAATGAAAAATTCAGCCTGAGTGTGCTGTCTTGTGGAATCAAAAGCTACAGATATAAACAGAGGATACTGAGTGAAGATACATGATCCACTTTGTGCAGGTGACAGATTTCACTACACTATGTATGACCACTTAGCATATTAATGATAAATAAGGATATTTATGAATAATAATAGCTGACTGTACAGTACTGAGTAAAAGTCATAGGTCAACCTATATTTGCTTCCCTTCCATTCAAAACAGCCATGGTTTTCATTTTGCAATATCATAGAAAAAATAAGAAACATATTTTACAGAAAATTAATAATACTAAATTCTGCCTTTATCACACACTTCCATTCTTATCTAGAAACCTTCACTTTCTGATGTTTTTCCACACCTCCAAAGTTCAGTCTCATGACTTGGTTTCATGTTCAGCTTCTTACGATGCAAGCAATCCCAATTGCAAAGTTAGACACATCAGTCCATACAGCCTTATTCCACATCTTCTGGTGAATTTTTTTGTCTTTTCTTTTTCTCAGTAAGAGCTTCTTTACAGCTACACATCCTTGCAGGCTCCACTGTATGATCACAACATATTATATGTGGATATTTTTAGATCTAAAGGAAGAGGGGAGCTTGATTTTCTCCTCTCTCTCAAAGATGAAGGCTTCAAGTACAGTTTAACCAATGGTGACAGTTTCGGTGGTTGTGTATGGTTGCTAGGAGTCCCATTTTTTGCTAAAACCTTTAATCGTTTTTGGAAACTCTTCTTTTTTCATTTATTTTCCTTTGACATTACTTGTCCTTATGCAAGTGAATTATCTTCTATCTAATTTCCTCAGAAATGGCTGTTTTGACTAATTAAATAAATGATGAGTGATCCCCTATAAATGTTCCCTGACAAACCAGACCATTTTTTATGACAGTTTTCAGCTCAAATTTTGGCCTAACACTGATTTGTTAAATCCATTCATAACATAAAGGTACATACAGGTGTAACGGGGAGTGAGGTTGAATATGCGGAGATAAGCAACTTTTATTGTGGGCAAATCCAAAATCAGGGTCAAGACAGTCCAGGTTCATGTAGCCAACACGGATAGATTCGGGTATAGACATGACAAGAAACACACCAAACAAATCCTTAACATCAAACACCAAACATCCAAACAGTTCAAACAACACAAGCAGAACAGTTCAAACAACAAAAAAACAGCGACAACTAGAGGCAAACACAGGGCTTAAATAATAACAGGGTAAACGAGGAACAGGCAGGAACTCAGGTGGAAACAATCGGGGTGGAGTCAAGAAATGAGGGGGCTGGACTAAAAAACCAAAACAAAGAACACACTAAACCAAAACACAACATGAACACATGGACAGGACAGGACTGGCCAATCGTGACAACAGGGCACTATAAGGGATATATATATATATATATATATAAATAACCCCAATTCCAATGAAGCTTGGACATTGTGTAAAACATAAATAAAAACAAAATATGATGATTTGCAAATCCTTTTCAACCTATATTCAGATGAATACACTACAAAGACAAGATATTTAATATTCGAAACGAATAAACTTTATTGTTTTTTGCAAATATTCACTCATTTTGAATTTGATGCCTGCAACACGTTCCAAAGAAGTTGGGACAGGGGCAACAAAAGACTGGGAAAGTTGAGGAATGCTCAGAAATGCTCTTAGGAATGCTCTTATGCGGTTGAATATTAAATATCTTGTATTTGTAGTGTATTCAATTGAATATAGGTTGAAAAGGATTTGCAAATCATTCTATTCTGTTTTTGTTTATGTTGTACACCATACATATATATATATATATATATATATATATATATATATATATATATATATATATATATATATATACAAAAGCCTTAACAACTATGTAGTATCATTTTTGTTGTTTTAACATTTAGTTTGTCCACACTTTACCTTTGTTGCACCTCGTTCTTGGACTGTGAGGGTGGTGATCCTCAGAAATTTCTCCTGAAAAATGAATAGCTTGTATTGGCAGTTTTGAGTGGGAAATAAATAAAACAATGATGGTCTTTGATTTTTGCACAGTACCATATAACACTCAGAAGATAGTGAAGGTGCACTGGCCATCAAGTGAAGTCATTAAGATCCTCTACAATGTGAGATTTTATATCAAACCGTTCTGAATGACTTTGTTTAGGCCTCAACCACTGAATTATGTAGAAGTGTTGAATTTTTGGAAATTCTATTTACATGTACAATTCTATTGTATACATACTATATTGATACTGAAAGCTAAAGTAATGTAGCAGCCCAGTATTGTCCCAGCCCAGTGTTATGTGCAATGTCATTTACTGAGTACAGTCAACATGCCCTTTGTATCATAGAGTGAACAATCATAACCTTATCATGCTGTAACTTTTCTTTCACTGCAGTAGAAAAGACTAAATGATGCGCAAACAGTTGCTTTAGAGAACGAGAAGAATCAGTCAACAGTGATCACATTCAGACTTCATTCATTCAAGGATCAATAAAAACAACCTGTTTCCAAGCCTAAAGGTGGCATGGTTCTCATATTCATGCTCACTGAAGTGTGCTGTATTTATGCATATGTGGCCTGCTTGTATCACAGGCACTGGTGGAACACACGTTTAAGCACGCTGCCTGTCATCATATTATTTGAGAGTAGTTAATGTGCCAAGTTTCACAAATGTTTTCTTTTCCCTGGTGGTGGTCGAGGCACGTTTGCTCAGATAACATCTCAGACTTGGCTTCCTCAGGGATTGATTGCTTCCAGTATCTGCAGTTTCCTTTGAGACCAAAATATCCTGGGGGCATAAGGAGTTGGAGGTGTTCTCCTCATCAACTACAAGAATTAGACTGCCTCTGAATTGTAAGCTGGTGGTCGGGACATATGATGCTGTAGAATGCTGAGGATGCCTATAGGGCAAGTTGAGTGCAACCCAACATTGTGCTGATTAGCTTTTATGATATTGTGGTCCCCTAATGTTTGCAGGTGCTTGGCAACTCCATCTGGTTGCAGCACAGTGCCTATACGTAATTTCAGAGGTAATGGGTTCAGATATCCTTGATCACTATTGTCAGTGCCCACAAGCAAGTCACTTAGCTTCCAGAGGACCGTAACTGTGGTTAGCAAGCAGACTGTTTTGGACTTAAGCACCAGCCGAATTTGATACATCTAAGGGTTGATGTTCTTTAGGACTTCAGGCAGGGGTAGTGATTGTTGCTCTGCTGATGTTCTTCACAGTTGAAAGAGAACACTATGCTTTTACCAGTGTTAGTTTTTTTTCTGCTTGTGCATTCATCATACACCAACTTGATGATACAGTGATGCCATTTGAACATTTGTGCCATACTGAAAAATGCATTAAGTTCAATGTGGTAAAAAAAAAAACAGCAATCCAAGACTTACTTCCTCTGAGTTGCAGAAAAGCCAAGTGGCATTTTTGAAAAGACCACTCCAAGGATGTCAGTCTCTTTCTGGCAAAGTATTCTTTGGAAAGGCAGCTAGTGTGTTACAGATCATTATCAGCTGAACAGTTTCTTTACTGCAGGTTTGCATCCAAAATGCTTTTGTACACCTCTGAGTTCATAAATCTATCGATCATCAACACCACTGTAAGAAAAACAGCCCTAGCCTTTGACGTTTCCACCTCTGTGCTTCACAGTAGTCGGTAACACTTTACATTAAGGGTACATGATCTATCAGTAATAAGGCATTTACTAACAAATGACTAATCAGAAAGTAATGTCATTAATCAAGAACAAATGAATAAGTCATATGTTAACCACAAGATTAAATTACTCAGCATTATAAATGGATAGTCCCGGTCCTAAAATCTGATTGGCTGAGCCGTGTCCAAAGACGTAAAATCCACGGTATACTGCAGCTAATGGACTCACAACAACTACTGGTAATGAATTAATCATTGATTCTGATGCTGATTGCACAGAGCACCAAGTGTACTGATGGAGTAAGACCCCATTTATTGTTTAAACTAAGGCACTGAAAACTTATTTTCTTTACTAGAACTAGGCTGGTCAGCTAGCCAACAGCCTAAAATGTAGCAAACATGCTAAACAACTCCAAAATTAATATATATCACAATACTCACTATATGATTCTGATGTATGAGGTATTTAGCATTTGTATGAGGTATTTAGCATATTCAAACAATTATTAACAGACAAACTTACTTTTGACTATAGTAACAGGTATTAACTTAACTACGTAGACTATTTGATAGTTACAATAATCGTGTAGAAACACAGAAGCTGTATGGTTCGCGACTATTTGTCGTGAAAGGGGGGAATGATGTAAATTAAAGATTCCCAAAATGAAAATATCTTGTATTATGCAGGATAAAACATAAATAAAGTACAATATGGCCTAGCATATTGGAACAAGTGCCTTAAAACAAGTTTCCTTAGTAGGGCGTAAGAGGGAAGAAAAACACTTTTTAGGAGGCGAGTGAACTTATGAACTTCTCAAGGCTGAACGACCAAGATGGAAAAACACCAGCAATCGTGCTAGGGTGTGCTAGGATGCACCTGGTACATTGTCTTTTTTAAAAAAATGATACAGATCGGACTTGGAGATAATGGTTTCCACATGGTTCCATAATTGGACATAATGATTCCATAAGTTAGACGTATGGGCATCAATTTGGACATAATGGTGATGTAATGAGATTAGGAGATAACAAAAAAGGGGTGGGGGTGGGGTGACACCACCCCATCCTTACTGAGGGTATAAATTATGTGTACAAAACCTGTATCTGTGTGAGTGTTGTCCGAAGGCCTTTGGGAAGCATTCTCCATGCTCAAGAAGAATAAATGACCTGCACTTCTGAAATCCGAAGAGTCTTCTCGCATTTTTTAGTTCGTTTGATTCTTTTATTTTCCTTCAACAAACTGTTAAATTTGTCTTATTTTATCAACCATAAATAATACCTAGCCTTAGTAGTCAAACAAGTGTCAAGCGACGACAAGTCAGAGAAAAACAAAATATAAAAGTCTATAGAATGTCACCTGAAAGGCTCATGTGCTTCAGATGTCCGTGTTTCAGTAAGAAGCAGCATCAAACCCAGGCTGGATCCCAAACAACTCCATACTCCCTAGCTAGCTAAACAGTGTGCTGTATAACAAGTTTAGAAATGCTACCTTCTGCTCTCAAATAGTGCGCTGCTAGTGGAGTATGAATCAAATCACCATTTATAATGATATTTTACATTGTTGGGCTGCAGGAGTCAGTATTTAAATTCCTACATAGTGCAGTATGTAGGGAACTGGGAGCAGTTTGAGATTTAGCCTCAGCATGAGAAAAGTGGTGTCGTCAGACTGGCAGAAGACTTGTAATTGGGTGAACAAAAAGTACTTGTAAACTGAAAGGATTTGCATTAAACAGTGTTGTGTTATCATATGTTCACTGCATATATGTCTGCAGTAAACAGTTGCTTAGCAACAATACTGTTCTTTAAACTCTGCTTCATGTTGTGCCAAAGAACAATCTTCCCCATGATAAAAGCGCAGCAACCCACGGCATCTTGTGGCTTATTGCTTTATTGCTTAATGCATGTACTAATGAATGAATGAATGAATGAATGAATGAAGATGAAAGAAATAAAGGCATTTCTTCCCCATCTGAATTTATCTGGAATTTAAGTGTTAATATCTGGCGGCGTGGTGGGTAGCTGTAGCAGCCCCTTTGGGATCAGCAAAACAGTGCTTTTTTGCTATTTTTTTTTTTTTGCTATTTACTATTTGTTGTGTAAACCAACCAAACTAAATATCATCAGCAGAGCCTGCTACAACTGAGAAATCAGCCACAATTTCTGCTTCCAAATGAACTGCATGAAGAGCTGTGCGAGCTAGGCCTGCTATGAATCACAGTGCTGGGTGAACCTGCTGTATATAGCTGCCAGTGCTAATGCTAAAGCTGCACTGAATGAGCTGTACAGCGCTATCAGCGATCTGCAAAACACACACCCAGATGGACTGTTTATTATTTATTGTTGCTGGAGATTTCAACCATGCTTCAACCAGGAAGTCAGTAGTCCCCAAATTTCACCAGTATGTGGACTTTGCAACCTGGGGGGCTAACGTGCCGGATCTTTTTTACACAAACATCTCCGGGGTGAACAGGGCTGAGCCCCGCCCCCACTACAGTTACTCAGACCATCTCTCTATAGTGCTCACTCCAGCTTACAGACCACTCATGAGACATGCCAAACCAGACTAGAAGCAAGTGAGAACCTGGCCACCAGGAGCTATACCTGCTCTTTAAGACTGTTTTGAGCACACTGATTGGGAGATGTTCAGAGAAGCAGCAAGCTTCTGTGACTCCATCAACCTGGAGGAGTGCACAGAATCAGTGACTGGCTAGTGCATTGATGATGTTACTGTCTCCAAACTCATCACTACACACCCTAACCAGAAACCATGGATGACTGCAGAGGAGCGCATGCTGCTGAGAACCTGCAACAGTGCTTCAAGTCAAGGGACAAAGGAAGCCTCAGGATAGCAAGAGCCAAGGTTTCCTGGGCCATCAAAGAGGTTAACTGTGCCTACTTAAAGGAAATTCACAATCATTTTCAAAACACTGCTGATACACAGCGCATTTGGCAGGGCATCCAGGCCATCTCCAGCCGCAAATCACCTCCACCTGCTTGTGACAGTGATGCCTTCCTTCCAGATGTGCTGAAGAACTTCTATGCTTGGTTTGAGGCACAGAACGGCAAGACAGTGAGGAAAACTACACCTCCTCCAAGTGAACAAGTGCTGTGTTTGCCCACAGCTGATGTGCGGAGAACTCTACACAGAATCCACCCACAAAAAGCACCAGGATCCAACAGCATGCCAGTCAGAGCGCTCAGAGAATGCGCCGAACAGCTGACTGATGTTCTCACAAACATATTCAACATTTCTCTGAGCACGGCAGTTGTTCCAACGTGCTTCAAGTCCACCATCATCATCCCTGTGCCGAAGAAGTCTCCAGTGTCCTGCCACAATGAATACCATCCACTCACTCCCGTCATCATGAAGTGCTTTGAGAGGTTTGTCATGAGGTGCATTAAAGACCAACTTCCTCCTTCACTGGACCCACTGCAATTTGCATATCGCCCTAACTGCTCAACAGGCGACGCCATCTCCACCACACTCCACCTGGCTCTCACCCACCTGGACAATAAAGACACTTATGACAGAATGCTGTTCATAGACTTCAGTTCAGCATTCAATACCATCATTCCTCAGCAGCTGATTGGTAAACTGAGCCTGCTGGGCCTGAATGCCTCCCTCTGTAACTGGGTCCTGGATTTCCTGACTGAAGGACCTAAGTTAGTCAGGATAGGTGATAACATCTCCAGCACCACCATATGGAGCATCAGTGCCCCTCGGGGCTGTGTGCTTAGTCTGCTGCTGTTTACTCTGCTAACTCATAACTGTGCTGCAAAGTACAGCTCAAATCACATCATCAAGTTTGCTGATGATACGACTGATGTGGTGGGTCTGATCAGCAAGAATGATGAGTCAGCATACAGAGAGGAGGTGCAATGGCTAACAGACTGGTGTGGAACCAACAACCTGTCTCTGAATGTACGCAAAACTAAGGAGATAGTTGTTGACTTCCAAAGAGTGCAAGGTGGCCACCCCCCACACCCATCACTCGCTCTGCTGTGGAAATCATCAGGAGCACCAAGTTCCTCTGTGCCCTTCACAGAGAACCTCACCTCGTCCCTCAACACCAACTCCATAGCCAAGAAAGCACAGCAGCACCTCTACTTCCTGCAGAGACTGAAGAAGGCTCATCTCCCCCCTCACCATGTTCTACAGGGGGACTGTGGAGAGCATTCTGAGCAGCTGCATCATTGCCTGGTTTGGGAATTGCACCGCCTCTAACCGCAAGACCCTACAGTGTATGAGGACAGCTGAGAAGGTCATTGGGGTCTCTCTCCCCTCCATCTACACCACTCGCTGCATCCACAAAGCCATCAGCATTGTGGGTGACCCCATCCATCCCTCACACAGACTTTTTTCACTGCTGCCATCTGGCAGAAGGTACTGGAGCATCCGTGCCATCACTGCCAGACTCTGCAACAGCTTTATTCCGCAAGCAATCAGGTTTATAAACTCACAAGGACTGAAGTAAACCCTCCCTCACACGTATATTCTAGACACACACACACTTCTCTTTTGATGCTCTACTTGCACTGTCTGGAACATTGCTGCTAACACTGTGTTTACACTGTTTACTGAAGTTTTCCTACCTCAGTGACTGCTGTGTTTATGTATGTCATCTGACTGTATGACTCACAGATCACAGCATGTTTAAAATCTTTGCACCTTATTCCACTACCTCATGTCCAGAAATGTGTGCTGTGTCGGTGCTGCACTGTCCTGTCTGTTTACTGTGTCTAATGTCTGTTTAATTTATCATATTTATTACATCATTTCTAGCTTAATTTTTCTTTTTGTACACCATGTCTGCACGTTTGTACTTTCTGTTCCTTGTTGCACCATGTTGTTCCTAGAGGAACGTAATTTCATTCCACGGCGTACTTGTGTACTTGACTTAATTAATGTTTGTTGTCACAAGATCCCCCTGAGGCTCAGTGTCTATCACAGTCACATTTTGTCAAGTCAAAGATTTTTCTGTAGCTCCATCCTCTCATTATCTTGTCCTTCTGACCTTGCCCTTAGACTGATATCTTTTTGCAACTAGTCCTCATGTCCTCGTGACAGCTGCCATAGTTTTAATTCATATTTAATTGGACTTGCTGACGGCAGTGTCAGAGAGGAGGATGCTGTCTAACCCGCAGGCCATTATGGACAATGGCTCCCACCCACTCTACGACACAGTGATGAGACACAGGAGCTCATTCAGTGCAAGACTCATTCTACCAAAATGACCACAGAGCGCCACAGGAAGTCATTCCTACCTGTAGCCATTAAACTCTATAACTCCTCCCTCAATGTACAATAACTCAGTGTTTTTATACAGTAAGTCTCATATTTATTATCACAGTCACTGACACTTTACTGTATTTGTAAGAATTTAAACTTGTACTTGCAAATTTCGCCCTGCGATGGACTGGCGACCTGTCCAGGGTGTATCCTGCCTTCCGACCGATGACTGCTGGGATAGGCTCCAGCACCCCCCGCAGCCCTGATGGAGAAGCAGCTTAGAAAATGGATGGATGGATGGATGGATGGATGGATATTGCAAATTTCTTAAATTATTAAAGTGTTTATTCTTTTAAAGAAATGGTTGCAACTGTAACACCTGCTGTTTCCCTCTGGGATCAATAAAGTATTCTGATTCTGAATTCACATTCAATGTTAAACATATGACACATTTTAAGTCCTATATTGACGCACAGAGACTCATGAAGGAACTGTTTATCCTACAGTTGAATGAATGAGGAAATCAGTTAATTATTGACAGGGAAAGTGCAGTGCCTTTCTCCTCGGGTCATAAGATCCTTAATTGTATGCACATTTTTGTGTTTTCCCTCATCTAGTACACCTGAGTGAACCCAAATTTATAAGCTCCTGTTGTGCCAGTTGAGGTGTGTCAGAGTGAGGAAAATACAACACTATGCAGAGTCAATTCCCAGTTCATTATAAAAAAGCAATGATTACTGATGAACCACAATTTGTCACAATTGATTTATTACATTTTAAAAGCTAACTATGTGTTGATCATATATACTCACCAAAATGACAGTCATTTTCTTGCCCTCCCAAGAACAGTGATAAATGTGAGTATAATGTAATATAAAAACAGGACATTGACAACATTCATAGGAATAAAAAATATATTTATTGTCAATATTTATTATCATCTTCTGACTTTTACACAATACACAGAACTAGGGTAATGTGAATATGTCGTTGTAGCACACTGAAAATAATACTTTTTACAGCCAATGTGTGCTCATTGTCTGCACTTAAACATTGGAATTACTGTTTTACATAATAGGAAATAAGTTCTGTTGTAGGTAAACATATACAATCTAATATGATGCGATTACTCAAATACATTCTAATATGATACTAATACTCCAACTTATAACTTTGTAGGTTTCAAATAATTTGACAGAAGCTATAAAAATGTGTTCAAATCTTATTTGTAGATATAGAAGTTACAAAAAATTGGCATCCAGAATGCTTTATATTTAAAAAGTGACAATCAAATCACAAGGCGAATAAATTTTACAGTATATTATTTATCATTATCTAAATAAACTAATATATAGCTCTGAATATTGCAATCTGTTACGGTGGAGGTAATTTTTTGATGATGCAGCATTTACATTCCTGCACGGGTTCTAACATGTTACTGCTGCACTATTTATGGTAGAACGGACGTGAAAATGAAAAAGAAGCTAAAATCAGTCTTAAGAAGTTAGTGTATCAAATTCAGCATCATATTGTGAATCTGGTACTGCCTGATACAACGGGCAGTGCTCTACAGGGTTTTTGCATTGCCAATGTAACCGTCTTCATACATGAATCATGATGATGGGCAGCAGTGGCAATAACTTAAAAAAACACAAGGTGCCGCAGAGAAGATAAGAGCTACTTAAAGAGGAAGAGGACATATCCGAGCAGGTGGGCAGTGAGAAATGCAGTGGGAAATGTTTGACTGTCATGATAGTTCCATTTGTGATAAAAGCTTTTGGCCGTTTTTATTCATTTTTTTGCTTTCATTATTTTTTCATAATTTCATAAATATGAAAAAGAGTAAAAAGAGTACAGAATAAATGAAAAAAATGGACATGCAATTATTTTTGTGTGTGTGTGTGTATGTGTGTGTGTGTGTGTGTACAGGTAGAGTTTGGAACGGACTGGTCTGCATGTAAATCTTGGTCTCAATACAATTCCCACTCCAGCCCTGAGTGTAAATGGAAAGTGATACCCATCTCTGTGCTACTTTTGGGAAAGCCAGGTTCAGATCTGCAGGTCTGCTTTTCATGTGAAGCATAAAGAAAGTAAAATTGATGCATGTGACTCACTGCTACAATCAGGGCAGGGAGCATGGGATTAAATAGGTCAAATTTCCAAGAAGTAAATAAGCCTAAAGCTGTTATTTAACAAAAACTAATAAGAGCAGCAGTGATGAGTAGCTATGAGGCACATCAGCCTGTCAAAATGCTATTAAAGCAGTCCTTCTTGTCTTTCAGTGGCCCATTAACTTTGACAGGCTTTACTAATTGTTAATCGTGACTTTAGTCAATAGGAATGCTCCCATATTTTGAATGTGGAATTAGGTTACTTCTTCAAAGGTCTTGCAGAGCAAGATGCATGTTAATGTCTATAGGCAACAGTTCTAAACATGTTGGATTGTTGCTTTTACCTGCTGTAATATCATCCTATTTATATTCTTCTTACTAGAGGAAAAAAAGATTCTCTTAATGTTAAATGCTTGTTTAATGACTATCTCTTCTTTGTTGATTCTTCTCATTTGTTGATAAAAATGTGCTTATGCACTGAATGTTTGAGCTATCTTTGCTGTCTTGTCTGGGCAAGTGCAGTATTCATAGAAACAATGTAATCCTATCTACTGTTGGGTTCAAACAAAATACAAAAATCGTGAAAACACATTTAACGCTGGGTTTATTGTTGTGGGTTATTATTCTTAATGCTTATTGCTGCTATAAGTTACTGAATAACTACAGTAATAAAAAACTGTAAATTTACTGGAACATAGCACAACAGATTTGTCAAGTAACAATAAACAAAGGAAAAATATGTTGCATGTCTTACAGGCACCAAACATAATGTGGGAAAGTGAATGCACACTATTGTTAGCTTGGTGCTAACATGTGAACATAGATTAAATCTCATAAGGGTTTTGTTCACATATCTCCATTCATGTGATTTACTGTGGACACAGCACCGTTCTGATAATGTGGTCCCTCCTCAGGGGTGCAGCCACAGATATCACTGGCCTACCAAACCAGCAGAATAGAATAGAATATTTATTAAGATATATTTTTAAGGCAATCAATTGTGCTTTCTGTGAGCACTATCATTGTATTATGAACAATTAAAACCATTACACTCTCTAATCATCTCCTTTTCATTTTCCTCAGCCCACTTCCTGCAACCCCTGCTTAGATGTTTTTGCTGTCCACCATTGCCTCAAGTCTTCAGCTCATTATCAGCACCCACCCTGTTCTTAACTTGCATGAGGACACTGAGGTGTGTAGAAGTTTAGAAATGGTTCATGAGATTTAGTGTGGAAACTAACCAACTGACTGTCAACTGACCTCAGAGCAGCTGTGGTTTGACCATAGACTTAAACTGCCCACTATCGTTACCTATGTATGAGATGCACAGGTATGCAGCACACCTACTACAGGTTAACAAATGTCATTGCTATTATGAACAAATGGTTAATTTAATTAAACAAGGAGTAATGCTTTATCAAAAAAATTAAGAGAAATTGACAGTAGGTATAATACACATATTCGGCAGTTAGTTTATTTCCCAAGCAAGCCAATTTTGATCCTAGCTATGGTCTTGCTACTGTATGACACACATACTATGCTGAAGTTTGTTGTATTGCATACTCTGTAAAGTAATACATTGTTATTACTTGTTGATTTTTAATTGCAACAATAAAAATGTTGTTTAGCTATATTTTCCACCTCCACTATGTGATACAATAGTTCCAAACTGTACTGAACTGAAGGCTTGAATCGAAACTTTGTTTCAGGCCTTTAGGCTATGACTTTAATGCATAAGCAAGGGTAGCTGTGGATTAAAGCACATGCTGTGCCTTGTCACCGCCTTGTTCACTCTTGAAAAAAACCCTGGATTGAGATCAGAATACATTCCCACAAAAGCCAACAGGTTTGATATCACGTATGCGTTTTCCCAAAAACACTCTTATTGAAAACCTGCCTGAACAACGAGAGATCAATCAAGTGTTGTAAGACAGAGCCCAGGGCTATGCCAAGTTTACACTATGAGAGAACACTGATTCTAGAGAAGGCAAGGAACATGCCGTCTCAATACCAGACCAAGCACCCCAATCTGAGAGGGAGCAATAAATTGTCATAGTAGTGAAAGTACATGCCAAAATAATAATCTGATTTGATGGCAGTGGAATCAAGCTTTGGTCCTGGGTGTAGCGCAAATTCCAGATAGGGTATGGATGACACATAGAGGTTTTTTATGGTTCTCTGTGCTTTGCAGGATTTATAAAATGATGATGAATTAAACAAACAAAAAAAAAGATTTCTGGTGTACAGGGAAAATGCTCTCTGGCATAGCCATCACTCACAGTGTGGGTGTGAAGCTGTCAGTGAATCCGGAGGCACATATTATTTAACCACTGCCGTTTTAGGATAGACACCTTATTTGTAAAACATAACCATTTGCAGATTTGCTAATTCTTTTTTTGTTGTTGTTCTGTCCACAACTGTTGCTCAGACTGAATATGGCAGCATAATTTGAAAGATAATTATGGAAGTTAATCTAATCAGTAGCGCACATGCTACTGTCAAACATGCAGGAGCATAACAGGGTCCTTCCTGCATGGAGCTTGCATGTTCTCCCTGTGTCTGTGTGGGTTTCCTCCCACAGTCCAAAGACATGCTATGCCATGATGTTACTAATCTAGGTAAACTTCCTTACTAAACTAAGCTAACTTCACTTTAGCACTACTATATAGCAACACCAGCTACTCAAACTGTAGCCTAGTACTTCCAAAACCATTCGACTACCACACTTGACAAAGCTTGCTGGAGTGCTTGGGGGTATTTTGATGAGGTTTCCAGTCCTACAATGTCAATTAGGTAGGAATGTTACCTTGCACATAGCATAGCAATATTCCTATTTCTACTGCTTACTGCAATAATAATCTTGTAATTTAAATTGGAACTTTCTGGTTAACCACACAGTGTAACAGGAATGACTAGATGGCTTGGACACAGGGTTTGTCAAGATGCTAATCACAAAGTAAATATTGGCTATACACCCTCAGAGGTCTGTTAGACATTGTTGTCCACAAAAATGCAAATTTAAAATGACTGAACTTGCATTTGCATTTGACCTTCAAAAAAGCCTGGATTGGGCTGTCACAGACAGAAATAAGGCTGTTGTTCAAATTATGTTATTAAAAATCTTATGTATGTCATATAATAAGAATAATAATATGGACATGTTGAGTAACAAATGAATGTTTCACACCTGCAATTCACTTCTTACTTCTCACTATAAATCAAATTAGTTACATACCTCTAAGGGTATTCTGCCCTCTGCAGGTAAGGTGGGGGGAGCCAGAGTCAGAAAAAGACACAGAGTGGTCTTCTTTATTTTTAGTGCTTGATGTTTACTTCAGATGGCACTGCGCTACATATTGAACATTAATGCAAATAAGTACATTGCTGAATTTTACAATACCAGCATGTAGCCAGAACTGAAAGTCAACAAATAATATACACACAAATTATATATAGCAATGCATGTATGTATAAAATGTATTATCCATTTATTCTATTAGCTCATTTTACAATATTAAGTAAACAAGTAGGACAAAAAACATAACAAATGAATCATTTTCTGCTATTTCTCTAACATAAAACTTCATCTGTAAACAATCTCAATCAAAATGTCTTAAGTGTTTCATTTTCTCTCTGCTAGTTAAACAAAATATGATTTTATGATTTAATTTTAATACAGCTCTGTAATCAAATGCAAAAAATATCACAAAGATATATGAACACATATGGTAAAATGGTAAGTACCACAGCAGTCAAGTTAAATTTATGGCCTTGATGTGCATATAACCTGCACACCACTTGCATGGGCAATACGTGCCATTAGTACATGAATTAGGTTAAGCTGTAGCGTTTAAGTATACAGTCTATATAAGTGCGTGAGTGTGGGCCTGATGTTAAAATGACTCATTAGAAAAAAATCTAGGTCACCGGGAAATGTTTTTTGGCAGTCCTGAAACTGGGATTAGTTTGGAACAAATAAACGTCAATGGAAATATTTAACTGGCATAATTTGATTGTACTTTATTATCCTTACTAGTCAGCACCTTCCCTTTTTTCCAAGATATTTAGGCAGAATAACAAAATAGCACCACAAAAATGTGGCTTAGATACTGGTAACTGGTCAATTCAGCTTCTTTAAAGGGGCATTCCAGCCAAAAACTAGCACTTAATACGATATTTATCCTTTCTGTGTTTTTGTCCATCAGTGTGCTGTCACTACAATACCCAACATGCATTACACAAAGAAGTCATACAACCATTCGGACTCTCCACTCACAGCAATACAGAAATGCACTGATGTAGAAGCTCATAAATACAGTCTCTTTCCTAACAGTAAACATTAGCTACCTGGCTTCTTTCCCAACCAGTCTGTGGAAAGAACATTTTCAACCCAAGAAATTGTACACAAGAGAGTAAAAAAAGATGGTTCTTCAAGAGTTCTTTAGTAAAGCCAATGATTCTATTGTTACAATGTCAAGCTTGTAACAGCAGCAGAATCCTTATTGGTACTCTACAGAACCATCTTCAGAAAGGTTCCATATAGAGCTTTCAACACATTCTTCATCAATCTGAAGAACCATTCCACTATGCAAAGAACCATTTAAGCATGAAATGGCTCTATATAGAACTCTAAATAGAGCCATTCTCTTTACTAAAGAACCGTTTTTAAGAGTGTAGCTTTAAAAAGCTTCCTCCCACCTTTATGATACATCACTCAAAGTGGATTTTTTCTGGTCTTTAAACCAGAATATCTCACTCGTGAGACTATCGTGTAGTTGTAGTGGATTGTGTGCACCAGTGTAGATTGGCATGTTCACAACAGATATAACAATGGTTACATCTTTCGTTTTGGCCTGATTGCCCCTTTAAGCTTTTAAGATTTTACTGCATCTGATATTATAAGTATTCCAGAAATTTAAGCCAATTTAAGGTCAATTAAAACATGAAAAAATGCAAAAAGGTACACCTGTTGACCTGGGCAGATGTGCAGAACATGTAATGGCCTTCAGCCCCCCCCCCCCAGTGGATGATGTTGTTTTTAAGCTGAATGTGGATTGTGGATAATGCAGACACTGTTGTAGAGAAGCAAACATTTATAAACCAATTATTTATAAAGCTCCACTGAACCTGAACCCCAACTGTTGGTTACTGATGGTTCAGGAGCAGGTAGTGTTTTCAAATTTGTTCATATTCTTACAGTACTGTGCAAAGGTCACCATTTATTTATTTCGTTTCCAGTCAAAGTGACCACTGAGTACAAGTTATTCATTTGCCAGGGTCAAGAAAAAAGCAGGAAACTTATTACGCAGAAGCTTCCAACCCCAAGTATAACATCAAGTCTAACAGTACACAATTTGTCCACTCTTTACTTGTGCGCACTCTACTGGCACTTTAACTCTTCCATCCTTCCAATCTAAACACTGTCCAGTTACAGCTGTGCCCTCCCAACAAAAGCTGTTCACAAAGCTTTTACTGACATTATGTTCCCCTTCAAAAAGGCACTAACATTCACACAGATAACTACCCAAACACACTTTAGCTGCCTTACATATTTCTCGTGTGCACCTAAAATGGTAAATGGGATATTTCTGATATATTTCTTATATCTTATATAAAATAATTGACTTGCATAATGAGGGGAAATAGTTTCCAAAACTGGAGTTTAAACAAAATATTACAAGTAGTATTTCTAAGTGCGCAAGACCAAGTAGACCACCAAAACTATCACTATCAGATAAACAGCCATTAAAGCTTTTGTCTGTGAGAGATGAGAAAATCTCCACTTCTGCTTCTTATCAGAAAAAATCCACAGGTGTTTCCATCTATCATTCCACTTTACTGTGTAAAGGAAATAGATTTAAAAAATCACACTGGAACACTGAAACTGGACATCTGAGATGTGGAGTAAGGTTTTCTGGACTGATAAGTCTGAATGTGTTTGGGTTTACGTAAATTGTGAAATTATTCCTGCAGATTTCTTTGAAAAACCAGAAAGCAAGTCTCTTGAAAAGAATGGAAGCTGTGATAAGTGATAAAGGGAAAGGGTGGACACACTAGACACTAAAAGACATGTAATTATTGAGGATTCTGTGTTCTTTTCTCCTGATGCTGAATAACTTGTACTTAATGGTTTTGAAATTCTTCATTTTAGAAATTCTATGAATAAAAGGGTGGTCACTTTATGTATCCATAAAACATAAAACTTAGGTCATCATCCAATGTGCCACTCTGCAATGCCTGTTGCTCTTCAGACCTGTGACTGAAAACAGTACACTCATTTCCTGCACTGTATTCACAAGATGGAACACACTGCAGAGTGGTCTTTTTTCTGGAAGGCCGTAGTTGGGTGGGACCAGCGTTGCCAGCTGGACTGGAAGTCTTTGGGATACAGGCTGGTGTACCCCACTACCTCCACTGTGCTCCTCCTTTGGATGCGGTGCAGGACAATGCGGTACACCCCTGTTAAAGGGCTCCGGCTGTCCAGCTGTGCATTGTTCTTTAGGTGGACCTCTGTAATGCCTAGCACCTCCAGCGCTGCCTTGACCGCCTGCTCTTCTGCACTGAGCACCCGTGAAGGGTCTGCAAAGTGCTCTGGAGTGGTCAAGGCATTAGAATATGGCTGCAGGTACTCGATGTCCTTCAGCCAGATACTGGACATGACCTTGGTCAATGAGAAGCGGTCAGCAGGCACCTGTCTCAGGAGGCCCCTGATGACATTCTGGCAGGGGTCAGGAACGTATGAAGGAATGGCATAGACACCCTGAAGGATACACAGTTTAAGTTTGCTGAGGCTGGTCCCGTTGAAGGGGAACGCGGCTGTGACCATGAAGTACAGCAGCACACCCAGAGCCCAGAGATCCACAAAGGGTCCCACGTAACCTTTCTCTTTGAAGAGCTCAGGAGCTGCATAAGGTGGCGAGCCACAGAAGGTGGTCAGAATCTGTCCAGGTTGGCACTCGGTGCTGAAGCCAAAGTCACCCACTTTGACATTGTAGCTGGTGGTGTAGAACACATTCTCAGCCTTCAGGTCTCGGTGGATGATGTTGTTGTCATGCTGAGTGTGGAGAACAAAGAGACTTTTAGAAAAGGGGGTTCTGAAAGAAGTTGTCTTCTGAAATCCCATGTGGTGGGAACCTCTAATATAAAACCCTAAATCTATATTAAGATCTATAAAACATCATACTCAGCCTTTCTTAGACTGTGGCTCTTCAGACAGGGGTGGATTTAATGATTCTTGTGCTCTGGGCAAAAGAGAGTAATGGGGCCCCTTGGATGCACATTTTGAAATTAGTTGAGGCTCTGGGCTCCTGGGTGGTGTCTTAAATGTATTAAATATTCCTAATTTAAAGATAGTCATAATTTGTGTTTGTATGAACATTTTCCAGCCTCTCTTTGCCCCTTAAATTTAAACAGGCTGTTTTTGTTACTATGCCTTTGACATAGGTACATGTAAATGAGCTCTGCTTTGATCAGCTGCCTTGTATTGTGCTTCATTCAAGAAGCAGTTTGAAAGGATGTGTGGGCTGCTGTAGACTGAATAGGCAGATATTTGTACATGTTTTCTTTTTTCATGACATCACAAAAAGCAATGAAATCAAAACTGGTTGTTTTTGGAGCTTAGTTTACACTTATGGATTGGAGACTGAATAGTTTTCAAACGTGCAGTGTTTAAATATGACATTATTCTATTTTATTACCAAAAGCAAGAGAAATTTGTTTGTCCATTATATGGGCTCTTCAACTGATTTCTAGCCACTTACCATGTGTCTGACAGCAGACAGAATCTGAGAGAACACAACTTTGCTCTCCACACCAGATAGTCGCCCCCTGCTGGAGATCCTGGTGTAGAGCTCTCCACCAGCAGCATACTCCATCACCAGGTGCAGCCTTCTGAAGGTCTCCACCACCTCATACAAGCGCACGATGTTGGGATGGGACAGTTTTTCCATGCAGGCGATCTCAGAGGAGAACAGTCTCTGAGAGTGCCGGTCCAGGCGCACCTTGTCCAAGATTTTGACAGCAACTCGCTCTAAGAGGTGAAGGAAGAAATAGAGGGGCAAGGGTTGGGAATGAGAGAGAGAGAGAGAGAGAGGGACAAAGAGAAAATGATGAATGCAACAGAAATATCAGTACCAAGCAAGACAGAAGGGGGTCTAAATTTTAAAAAGATAATACAATGAATTTCATCAGATAAATATGCGTGCATAATTTATACATTAATAAAATAATTACATCAGCAAATCTTTACTTCTGACAATAACTATGTACAGTAGAGTACTGTAATGTCAGAGACCACCCATTTGTTTATGTATTTTTAAAACGGTGAAGTTTCCAAGGAGATTATATAATAAATAAATGAGGAGAATGTCAAAGGAAAATGAACGAAAACATGATGAGCTTTGAACATGAACAGCTTTCAGAACTGGAAAATTTTCATATCACCATCAGATAAACAGCTTTCATCTTTAAGAGAGAGGAGAAAATCAAGGTCCACCCTTATTTTAGATCTGAAAAAATCCACAGGTGTTTCTGTCCATCCTTCCACTGTGAGAAGACAACACTATGAGTCTGAAAGGATGTGCAGCTGCCAAGAACCCTTTAAAAAATATGCGCTAGAAAACTGAAACTGAACTTTGGAGATATTTTGGAAAAATATCCTTTTTAGATTTCTTTGAAAAACTGAAAGCAAGTCTCCTAAAATAATTAAAGCTGTAATAAAGGCAAAGTGTGCACACACTAAATACTAAATAACCTGATATTATATGTAATATCTAGATTTTATGTTAGATTTAATCATTTATATTTTATTTAGTTGTTGGATGTGTGTAATTTTATACATGTATACATACATGTTTTTTCTTGATGCTGAACATTTTTGACTAGGAGTAAATGAAAGGGTGGTCTCTGACTTTTGCACTCTATATGTGGAACTGATGCACACACTTCAAGTCAATTCAACACATCACTTTTTTCAGGGCAACTATCCATTTTAAACTGCTACTCTGTCTTTTTATTGACGACTTCTTTGCTTACAGGCTTCCTACAGAACACAGAGAATAAGGGTGAGGGTCTAGGAGATCTATGGTGATTACCGTAGCTTAGCTGACGCTACCCATGCTCCTGTGACATGTGGATTAGCCTAGTTCTACCTCTCTGCCTCCAGACTTACTGTGCCAGGAAGGGTGAGAACATGCTGACATCATCATCCCCAAAACAAAAAGTGACAGTGGGAGTGACCGCCTCACGTGGACTGATCAAGAACTGAATGAACACCTGTCAGAAATCGGTCACCTCCCTCCACCAGCCAAAAGAACCCAACTCTGCTGCTGGGTTTTAAGACAATGATGGGTGAACAGTAAAATACATCACATGCACTTCATTAGCCAAACTAGGTGTGTTAGAGAAATGAACCACAAAACACAGACATATGCTATCAGTCAAAAGTTTGGACATCCCTGTTTAAATGTCTCTTATTTCATATTCTTAAAGGCATTTTGATCTGAAAATACTTAATATACTAAATACTTAAAGGGGAATTCTGGACAAAATTAAAATGGAATCATCGCTACATCTCTACATCTCTTACAGCAGTAATTCTACAAGCTCCAGTGAAATTTTCACAGTTTAATGACTAGAAAGCCCTGCTCTGATGATGCAATTTGAAGGTGGAAGGAACTACTGAACAACTACAAACACTGTTGGTTGGATACTTGAAATGCAATGCTATATGTCATAATGACATGTTTAATACTGTTTTTAAGCCAGAATTCCCCTTTAAATGCTTGAAATTAGGTTCAGATGCCTAACTATTAAAAAAAATGAACCCAATAGTAGCCAACATGTGCTTAGCATATATGGAGCTCCTTCAGGCCTTTTGGAAAATCTTCTCAGATGGCCCCTTTTTAAATACTAAGAATATTGTTGCATCAAGGCAAAGTGGGGCTACTTTGAGGCACCTAAAATAGTACATTGTTTTTTTTTAACACTTTTTTAATAACTCAAATGGAAAAGCCTAAAAAACAGGGAAAAACCTTTTGCGCCCAAACTTCTGAACGGCACTATATACACTCAATAACCATCTACATGCTCACATATAACATCAAACAAGATATAATTCTAAATTTAGGTTGAAGAAACATGAAAGTATTTCCCACTGAATATGGTATACAGTAAAAGCAGTATTGTGGTCACACACCTTTGGTAAGGACATGGATGCCCAGCTTGACCTGGGAGAAGTTCCCACTGCCAATCTCTCCACGGAGCTCATAGAAACTGATGCGCCGGCCGAAAGTCAGGTCATTAATCACCCTCTCGGAGTGGGTGAGGTCATGCACGGCCTGTTCAAATGCAGTGCGCTTGGACTCCAGCTCTGAGGGATCCTCTGCTGGCTCCAGTGATTCTCTCCTTCCGATTTCCTTAACACGGGCCTCCTCCTGCCAGGCCAGCTGGGGGACGAGCTCTCTGCAGTGGGACGGCATTGTCTGCTGGGCCACCTTCCCTGGAAATAAAGAAAGAGGGAGAGACAATGGTAGAGAGAGAAGTGGAATGCAGAAGGACACATGATGAATGCAGTTTTTCATTAAAGGAACAGTTCAGTCACAAATGCTAATGTTGCTAACAGTAAAAGGAAGTGAACTGCTGTCAATGAGTGTTATGCAAATGAAGTCATGCTAGCTGGTGGCTGCTATATGTTAACATATTTGGCTGAACCACTAAATAATAATACAGTTATTAATCTTAAGACTTATTGTTCAGTATCTATTAACATATGAGAGACTCTGTAGCAGCTATGAAACTAATGCGTAAGTTATGCCGTTATGAACGTGAGGAAGTGAAATGTGAAGTTACAAAAGGAGAAAGAGGGAATAATGTGGGAATCAGTCAAATCCTCATAGATAAATTACAACATTTAACCCTTAGCATTTGCAGTTGTCCTGAACCATAACAAAAACATGGCATAATCCTACATTAACTATTTTGTAGCTTATTGAAAACAGTGGAGAATTTTAAAGACGTTTAAAGAGAAGTTTAAAGCATTGAAACGTTCAATTCATACACATTTGTTAGCCTTAAAGGAAATATACTTAATATAATTAAGGAAAATTGTCTTGTTTCTCAGGATGAAAAAGTACAAGTTTGCTATGTTTTGTCATTTTGACACCAACACAAACAGACGTCTGTACAAATGTGGGCTTTGATGCAAAATGTGAACTGAATGAACATGTAATTCACTGCACAAAATAATGTTTTAGCTTTATACATTTCATAACCAGGTGGCATTAATGTTTTGAGCTTATTTAACTAATAATAAATTATTAACAGAACAAAAATCTACATGATACATTCTGTTAACTTATTATTTGAAATTCAATTAATTCAAGGAGCAAAAGCATTAAACCATTTTACAATGTACATAACTCTCAAGAAATATGTAATTATGCTTTAATAAAAATGCATAATAATGCATAATAAAAAAGTCAGCCTATTTAAATAAAATGAGCCAAACACAGTGCTACATAAGAGGCAACTGGTTATTTAGAGTAATAAGTCATAAGCATTCAAAATACAGCATAAGTGCATTCTTATTTATCACCCTCATCTTATTTACTTCAGAATATTTCAGCTGAAATAAAAAAAATACATATTCTCATTCCCAAATGCATGTTTAGAGAAAAGAAGCAGGTCTATTCTGGTCTTATATATATATACTTGGAACTTTTGTCATTTTCCTGCCTATCTAGACACTGGGAGCAGGCAGTGACTGATTCTGATCATTCATGTTTGGCAGGTCTTTGCTTACATAGCAGCTGTCTTTTCTCATTCTTCTTTGGTTTGCAGGTCTTATTCCTGTTCAGAAACATGGTAAGCTTGCTTCTAGGTCTGTCTGGATGTTCACTTCACACGCCACTTTCATAAAGCGGTGGTAACTGATAATCTTCGTTCTGCAGCTGTGGCTGAACATCTACTGTAAATTCCACGTTCTGTAGATCCCTCGTCTCAAATCAAGCTCCTGATCAAGACGTGCACAGCTGCTCTTCAGTTTCCTCCTGAAAGTTGGTGCGTTCCTTCAGAGTTTCTGCTGTCCTCTTCAGAGCGATGTGTCTGAGCACAGCCTCTCTGGAGCAGGACACACACTCCTATCCACATGCACACCACTCCTCTGCCGCAAGTGTTTCTCTGCTCCTGCAGCACTGAGGTATCAAGCTTGGCTAATCCAGAAGACAGACCTTCTGAACTGACCTGTATACTAAACATATGTTTCACGTATCTTTGGCTGTCAATCATTCACAGAGACAGTGATGGGATTATGGATTCTCACGGTCTGCAGGCCTTTGGGGTCAGTTAGGGAATGAAGGTCAATGTTACGTTATTTGTTTTTGGAACATCTTGGAGAAAAGCAGGGCTAGCCTGCGATGTCAGAGGCAACAAAACTGATCTGATTTTCCGAAGTCCTTTCTTTTTTTAACAAAAAACAGTTTTTTGATTGTTTGTTTAGTTGTTTGCTTTTTAGATTGACAAAATCTTTTTTCTTCTTAAATGGCCAAGACATTCCATTCTACTGGTGATTTCTGTAGTAAAGAATATTATAAAATGTAATGAGCCTGGGATTGTTGGGTTTCAGGATAGGTTTAGGTATAGAGTTAAAGAGTTTAATAGAGTTTAAATACTTACATATAGATACAAAGGTAATTTGGTATATATAATACATACACTCACCGGCCACTTTATTAGGTACTGTTCAATTGCTTGTTAACACAAAGAGCTAATGTAGTGGTGGTCAAGACAACTTGCTGAAGTGCAGACTGAGCATCAGAATTGAGAAGAAAGATGATTTAAGTGACTTTGAACATGGTTGTTGGTGCCAGACGGGCTGGTCTGAGTATTTCAGAAACTGATGATCTGCTGGGATTTTCACGCTCAGCCATTTCTAGGGTTCACAGAGAATGGTCAGAAAGAGAAACTATCCAGTGAGCGGCAGTTGTGTGGACAAAAATGCCTTGTTGATGTGAGAGGTCAGAGGAGAATGGGCAGACTGGGTCGAGATGATAGAAAGGCAACAGTAACTCAAATAACCAACCAAAATCTCTGAGGAATGTTTCCAACGCCTTGTTGAAAGTATGCCATGAAGAATTAATGCAGTTCTGAAGGCAAAAGGGGGTCCAACCTGTACCTAATAAAGTGGCCGGTGAGTGTATAGAGCATATTACTACAAATAGTTTCAGATGCTTTTTATTGTCCTATTTAAAAAGTGACACCTGCCCTAAAATGGAACAAAGAATGGACCAACAGAAATGCTCCATTAACATTCGTTTTCGTTAATTGGTTAATTTTACATTTTCAGTTTTGACATAATTCGAAAGCACAGACAGTCCTGTACATTGTGTGTAAATTTCATGATGAAAGGACGAATAGAAATGATCCATTTTTTAAAAATGTCTTTCCTTCAAACAAAATTGCAAATATTAAGACAGAAATGGCCGTACAGAATGTATTCTCAAGAGTGACCTCAGTTCAACTGAAGGACAAAAAATGAGTTCACAAGACGTCAGTATCAGACATCTGTCATCTCACAATGTAGACAAATCCAGATATGCCTCACGTGCCCACACTCCCTAGGCTAAGACCTCATTAATTTCTCTGACTGAGCACTCTGTGCATTAGTGAGAGATCACGTGCAGAACAGACAGCAGTTAACTCACGGATAATCCTGCTGCAGACTGAGAAGGAGGAGTCCATTTAACAAGCTAATACTTTACACCTCCAACTCAGCATCAGGTCCTAAAGTATGTAACCCAACTGAAAGAACCTGTCCTCTGTATTTAAAGGTGCAAATCATTCAATTATTGCATTTACTTCCTGCTATATACATGTGGTGCAAAAGGTTCTTCCACAAACCAGATCATTATTCCTATTACTCAGCTTATAGATATATATTAAAAGTTCTATTCTGTCCAGTAGATTGGAACAAATGATCAGTAGAATGGTACAAAGTGGACCAACATGAATAGTGAACGGCAACAAATATGGTGCATATTCTTCAGAGAAATCTAGCACATATCTATATTATATGTTACCAATACAGTGATAATGTACACTCACCAGCCACTTTATTAGGTACACCTGTTCAATTGCTTGGTAACACAAAGAGCTATTCAGCCAATCACATGGCCGCAACTGAAAGCATTTAGGCATGTAGAGGTGGTCAAGACAACTTGCTGAAGTGCAGACTGAACATCAGAATGGAGAAGAAAGATGATTTAAGTGGCTTCGAACGTGGCGTGGTTGTTGGTGTCAGATGGGCTGGTCTGAGTATTTCAGAAACTGCTGATCTACTGGAATTTTCACGAACAACCATCTCTAGAGTTTACAGAGAACGGTCCGAAAAAGAGAAAATATCCAGTGAGTGGCAGTCGTGTGGATGAAAATGCCTTGTTGATGTGAGAGGTCTGAGGAGAATGGGCAGACTGGGTCGAGATAATAGAAAGGCAACAGTAACTCAAATAACCAACCAAAATCTCTGAGGAATGTTTCCAATACCTTGTTGAAAGTATGCCACGAAGAATATAAATAAAATACACAAAGGAACTGTTTGATGATCCAAGGTGCATCTGTGAAGGACTTTCAAACCCTTCCATGGGTCAAAAGCTACACTAGGTAGCCCCCAAGACCTGCCCTTATTCCATTATCATGCAAAGGTTGTGGATTTTGGGACCAGGCCAAGACACATTACAAATAGTGTTTCCTGGGGTTCAAAAGGAAGGAAGCTAGTTTTGCCATTTCCTTTGGCATTTGTCCTCAACAGTTAAGAGTTTCCAGTAGTCTCAAATAATCTTATCAAGCTCATAATGGCACTTTTATGGAAGCTGAACAGATAATTAGCTAAAGTACTTACGAGTTGCTGGCAAATAAGTGATTAGGGTGTCATCCAGGTCTTGACTGGATCAGAGATAGAAACTGAGTTGCTATCAGTGTGATCAAGGTGAAGGTGTAATGAGAGATCAATCACTACAATGAGTGAGGTGGAAATGGCTCAGGAGGATGAAGACAAGACTTCAAAGAATAGAAACTGAGCCCAGTAATGGCTGAATACGCTAAGGCTGAGCTGGGCTACAGTTTTTGGACATGAGTCCTAAAATGTCCAACATTTTGTGCAATAAAGTTAATCTGCAAGTAAAAATGGAAGAATCGATCATTTTTGGTGCTATAAAAGTGCAGCCAGATAATGTGTGTGAGAACAAGAAATGGCAAACAGCCATTGTACATAAAATTTACTGCGATTTGACCAACCAGTTCAGTTGCTCCATGTACGTTCTGGTGCTATATGTTCTTTGGAGCCATACTATAGACAAACTACTTTTATTTTCAATATATATACATGAAGACACTACATTTGGTACATAATTTGTAGTACTGTCTCTTACTTATGTAAGAAGTTCTTGGGGTTCCAGTTGCGGTTGGCTGTGGCATCACTAGGGTTCAAACTTCACAACTTCCTTATGTTGGGGTGAGTGCTTAGATGGTTGCAACACTTTGAGCTCCTGAAGTTGCTCCGATTTTTGTGCCCATAAAACTTTAATAGACTGCAAAAAATATTTGTTTTAACTTCAAAAAGTCACATCATTAAAGAAGTCCACTTTAAATGAGCTATTTACCTAAAGAAAGAATTTGTTGGGTTAAATTTAGTTAGTCCCACAAAACTAGCCTCAGAACCCGGCACTTACTAACAAAAAAAGTAAAATGTTTGTCAAAAAAGTTTCACCATTTATTTTAAGTTGTGGATGTGCTAAACTTTCGAGAGAACAATAATCTGTTGTACATTGGTCATGTAAACTTATTACCCAATGTTCAATAAACTTAGGTCTGCTGTGTTATTTGAAAAACAGCTGATGTCAGACATACTTGGTGGGGTCAGCAGGATTTCTGTTCTTTTCTAAGCTGAGAAAAAGATAGCAATAAAAACTAAGGCAAAAACAGAGATACAGATGTCTTATGCTGAAAATGTTGGAGAATTCCCTGAAGGAACATACCACTGAAAGCTTCTTTAGGTGGATCTTTATGGCATTTTTCCAATTTTTTCCTCATTTGGTCTCAAAGAGTTGTTTTAAAGTCTAAAATGATAACGTCAGCATACTAGAGAAGACAAAACCAGAGAATGCACTCCTAGGCTGTAACATACTGTTGTCCATATTGATCTCTAATAAGACCTTTGACACTGCTCCATCATTTCTTCGCCACAGAAAAGGCCTGAAAGCGAGGATGTCTGTGTGAGTGTAGGCTGCTTTGACCTCTCTCTCACACACCATTTGGCTCACGCTGAATAAACACCAAGGTGCTGCTCTCCTCAGCAGGAGGGGGGCCAGGCACAGCCAGTTTACTTGCATTTTGCTCTAAACAGAGGTGCTAAACACCTTCCTCCAGAGAAAAAAGATGATTAATACCTTCCAATGAGAGGTGCTTAGAGCCTCAAAGACCCTTAAGCAGTTCATTAGAGAAAGGATGGGCATGAGCGGTGTGGTGTCCCACAGATATCTCGCACCCTGAGAACAAGTGGAACTTGCCTTCAGAGGTGAAAAGCTCTGTCATTCTCTTTGAACTTTGATGTGGCCCCCGCCTAGCAGCAGGCATTAGAGTGATGGAAATTTGATTACTCCTTCTGCCCTTTCATTTAGCACCAGTGGGAAGCATTTAGTCAGTGACATTTGTGGCCAGAACAGAGACACGTATAAATATCCCCAAGAGGCAGGTCGGATAGTCAGTCAAGGCAGAGAAGCATGGGAGTACAAGCAGCGCTGAGGAATATTGCTGTGGATATGATGCCACTCTGTGTGCTCCTCCTTCTCTGCGTGTGCCATCAGAGCTGTAAGTAGCGTCCTCTTTTCTGTCAAAACGATGATTGTGAATATTGCCACCTTGATTGCCATCACTTTTGTTGAACAATTTCAGTTTATCTTCGCTGTGCATTTTTAAAACGTGTATGTGTGTATGTATATAGAGAACAGTGATAATATGTTATTGCCTCCTGCAAAAATGACTATTTGGTGATATTTGATTAATTTTCAGTATACATTCCTTGCTGTTACTCATGGAAACCCTAAAATGCTATGGATTGACATGTTAATTTCCCATTTTTCCATGATGTTATTTTCATTTGTTTCCCCAAGATCTCTAGTTATTTTAAATTATTATTAAACATGACAAACACTGTTTTATTGCGATAACATTTGTTACATCATAAAAATAATAATAGCATTGCTATATTGACATCTTAAGTAAACCTCATTCGCTGTTTTGTGACAGTGTAATAAATAACTCAAGATCTCAAGAATGAATTCATGGCCCTTGAGAGCTTCCATATTTACTGGTTGGCAATTTTCTACATTTCATTCTTCGCTTAATATGTTTTATGGCAAGCAGCGTATCATTTCGCACATTATATCATTCATTTGCATAGCATATCAAAACACACACACACAAACACACACACACACACACACACACACACACACACAAACACACACACACACACACACACACACACACATTTTCTAAGCTGCTTATCCTTCCAGGTCAGTGAGCTGGAGCCTATCCCAGCAGTCACTGGGCGGTAGGCATAATACACCCTGCACAGGTGGCCAGTCCTGTTCCAAAACAGTTAGCTGGCCTTAAAGCAGGTTATAAACAACAACAATTACCTGATTCTAAATGATATAAATGACAGCACTGGACAGTGTTTATTTTAAACATTGTATATTTTATGTTTCATAAGTGTGTTTCAATAAAATAATAAAAATAAAATATAATATAAAATATTATATAAAAATATAAAAATAAAAATGTGAAAAGTAATTGTAAGTTCAGAAAGTTCTTTTTTTTCTTTTTCCCCACCTACTTCATCTAATGAACTAAGCAAAAGTGGCACATTTTTCTGGTAGATGTGTCTGCATAAATCACCTAAATACATATACCATATATACCACCTAAATATAAATGTGAATATAGTGTTTATTTTTATAGGCTTATTATAGTTTTCTTAATATAGTTGCCCATTTAAGCTTATACTCATGAACAAGTCCACTGCTGACAGAGATAAATAACTGGCTCATAACATTGGTTTATCAATGTACTCCAGCTTTAGCCTGAACAAGAGCCACCTGTTAAGCATGTTTGCTATATGCAGTGTGCTTTTGTGTTTATTCAGTGGTTATGTATTGTACAGTGGTTCTCTGAAAAAAGTATCCAAATACTGCATTTTCAGAATGGCATTAGGACTGAATACAGATAATTAATTCCTGTATTCTGAATACATATTATGAACACTTGGATTGCATTACTTCCTATTAACTACCGCTATTAAATATAATCATGCATTCTATTTGTTTCATGCTTGTTAAGAACCTATATAATTGTATGCAAAAGTCTAAGTTTCTAAGTGAAAATGCCTTAACACACTTCTACACATTTTATTGCATGATTACTGTTTATTTACGGAATATAAAATATTGTAAAATATAACACATGTTAAACATGTGCCTGTGCACAAGTTGTGGCACATTTTATATTTTATTTGTTTTAAATGTTAAAAAGGGGCAAATAGGAAAAAGTTGTGCACTAAAACGGGTAAATGCCATATTTAAGTCTGTTCCCTGTAGAGAATGAGAGAAACTTATATTCACTTAGAAAATCAACAAAACATGTTCTTTAATTTGACCAGGCCTGTTCAAACTTGCATACAACCGTAGCTGCTTATGTGGATTGAAGACGCAAGAATAAAGTGACATACATCATTAAGGGCAGGTTATAAATGTGAAATATACCAATTACTTTAAATGACATTGATCATGGGAAGCATTCACTGCGGTTTCCAAAGAATAACTGCCCTAAATGCACAGGCCAAATATTCAAATTCTGCCCACAATACATTATACACCTATAATGTAGGTCTAAAACAACAAAGAGAAAGTAGTTCATTTGCACCGAACCACTTCTGTTGCCATTTAGTCATTCTAAATGTCTATATGGTGGCAATAATACTAAGAAGTGAACTAAGTATATTTTTGTCTTTCAGCAACAGCCGTATTGAGCAAGTACGGAGAGCCAAGGAACCTATTTGCAGAGAGAGCCTGCTGTAGACGCCAGAGTCACTTTATCTACATAGGAAAAGGTGAGGAGCAAGGCTGGGCCTGTGGCATAGCGCCCCCTATGTGCTCAGCCCAGAACTAACTGCCTTTATACCAAAATGGCAAAAATTGTATTGCTGTTATGTTGAAATCAAGCCAACTTTTCACTCTGTTTATAGGGCGCACTGCCCATTATGCTATGTAATGATTTCACAATGAATGGATCAAAAGAAAGTTTCCAAAAATCTTGTTACATTAACATGCACTATGTATCTATATTCAAGTTATGCATGTTTTTCCTTCTCCTATGAAGTTACTACTTCTAAGTTAGAAGGTTTTGTTATGACGATGAATTAAATAACTGTAAAGCAGATTTTTCCTCTGAATCAGTTTGGAAATATCTCAACAATAACATTTTTTATCTGTTTGATTATTCAGATATCTCAGGCAGTCCAGTGAATGTGGATGTGGGCATGTGCAGAACACACTGCCAATCACAGCCTTCCTCTTTCAAACTTGGGATGCACTCAAGCTACTCAAGACACTCCTCTATGCTTGACTTCCTCAGAGACAAAAAGGTATTAGAAGTGCTACGGACAACATAATATGGCTGAATCCCTGTTCACAACCTTCAAACCCAAAAAAACAAACAAGCAGACTAGATTATGGACAGCACAATGTTACACGAATTGAATTATAGTGCCACAGGTTGAGCCCTTAAACTCTTTTCTAAAGTCTTTTTATGAAGTAACTACAAATGATTCATCAATCTCTAACTGATGAAACTAACATGTAAGTAAGTAATGAGGGCCTATACTGACCCCTCAAAGTAAAACATAGAATATTTTAATGGTTACATCAAGAGATATTGGACCCTCTTCACTTACTAAAATAATGATCTTCCTTACTCAGATGCGAATGCTTGGAGCTCCATCTCGAGAGTCTGGGCCCACTAGTGATGGTGCGCCATCATGTGGATCCAGCTCTACCTGTGAGTCCACAGGGACACGAGTGGACAAAGTGCTGCTTCTTGATGGTCTGCGGGAAGTTGAGATCATTGAGGATTGCCACTGCGAGGCCAAGGTGACGTGGTGCCTCCGTGCGCCCTCTCTCAAGACCTACTTCTTCGAAACACCATACGAGACTGTCATTGACGTTGGGAAGTGTGTAGGGTCAAAAGGTGAACTAGGTAAGAAAGGGTAGAAACTGAACGTTTATGCGCACTTGGGAAATTTGTTCTGAACACTTTTTGTTAGAACAATTCTGTATGCAAATGAACTATTTGCATTTCAATAGACAGTTTTTTAGAGGTAAACTACAGCAACAATTCGCTGCATGTGCACACAATCACTTACCAGACAGCAATTTAAATGGTTTTGCCCGTAATCAGTAAAAGAACAGAACACTCATTCACTCTAAGCACCTTGTGTAATACTTGTACTCTGAGATTTCTGTTTTATTACTGAGTACAGGCAATCATGTCTAAATTACTGCACATAGTAATCAACCACATGCTACAGATGCAGTACAAAGAGGCTATGATGAAAATTATAGTAGTATTACTTTAAAGGGCCATTCAATGCGTGACCATGCTGTATAAATGTGGGAACAAGATCCTAATACGTGGCCACAACTTAGTAAAGTATGGGAATGAGCTAAATAAGTCATGGCCACAACTTAGGCAATGAGATCATGGCTTATTAAGCTGTGGTCAAGGCTTAATCATCTCATTTCCACACCTTACTAAGTCTTGTCCATGCATCTCATTCCCACGCCTTATTAAATTGTGCCCATGACTTTATTATCTTATTATCACACCTTACTAAGTCGTGGCACTGCTATATTCTTCTTTATATGGGATCTCACCAGCAGGGCTCTGTAATTTTTTCACTGGAATCAATCACAGAGCCCTTTTGGCACTTAAAAACCAACTAAGTAAGCCTTTAGGCCCAAAAAACATTGAGATCCAACTAAAGGCTGCATTGGTAGTTAGTAGTTTGATCTACATCCCCATGTAAGTTACAGGCTCCATTATGAAAAGGCTAATGTAACTGGCTGTTTTTTCACAGAGGGATTTTCCTGTGTGCCTACTAAGTTTGATTCTGCTCTTGTGGACACTCCGAACAAAGTGGAGCTGATTCAGACGGTGACAGGCTGTGATTTGAAAGAAGGCTGCTACAGAATCCCTTATGTGGAATACCATTATGAGATCACATACAATGAGGAAGGGCTCAAAGAAGAGAAACTAAAGGTAAGTTTGAAACTAGCAAAAGCCTAAACGAGTCAAAAGCCTAAAATGTAGTGAACATGTGATTTAAGAAGTATTAGATGGTGCAGACAATTAGTTGATGTTAAAGGTGAAAATTGCCTCTATTGTATTTAAATTTCTTGAAATGTGTTTGTATGACTTAACCAAACCATAAAACAGATTACTTTTTTGCTGGTCTCATACCAGTAATGTTTGCCAATTAAAGGGGAAATTAGTCGTTTCCATTTGGTGTTAGCCATACCTAATAATTGATCCCCATTTGCCAAAGCCTATTAAGCCTATGATCCATTTCCCCCAAATGCTATCCATCTCGTTTTTTTGACAAACCAAATAATAAGCGGTTTGTAATAGTACCAAGTACTTAACTGACTGATTTCTACTTGCTTCATTCAATACATGAAGCTCCCACAGCTACATCTAAATGATGTCAGTCAAACTTTGCTATTATGTGTCTTCCATACAACTAACAGAATTGATAACACTGCTTTTGAGTTGTACACATCCTTTTCCCACTTTTTAAAATACAATTACAAATCAAGAAATAGTTTCTTTTAATGTGAGAGAAATACAGACCATCTGTTGCATCTCAAGTAAGGTGTGAGGAGAGGCTCACAAATGGCCCCAGCATGTGCCAAATCAAAGCACTTAGCATGTTAAGAGGTCCACTCTGCCCCCCTGGGGTACAGAGTTGGCCAGGGAATGTAGCAGCTTGTGGTGAGCTGATTGCCTTTCTCTCTTGTGTTGCTAATTTTCTTACAGGAAATAGACGTGGGGAGATGTTTGGGAAGCTGCACCTCAGGAAACCGCTGTCTTCTCAGGTACACTTCAAAACAGCTGACACAACACAGCTTTGCAACAACCACCCACAACACACACACACACACACAAACACACATAAATTGGTATCCCTAGCTTATTGAAACTTCTCCACCGTCTCTCTATATAAGTGCACCAAACGCTATATGGGTAGCACTAAGTTACAGTAAACCTTAACTTTACCTTTTCTAACAAAAAGCATCATATTGTTAATGGTTCTAACATCTTGAGAACAAGTGGCCCCACAAAAGAAGCTAAAGCCCCTCAACCATCACCCAAACACCAACCTCAAAGCAGCATTTTGGTTTGTGGTTACTCTTTGTCAGCTCGTGAGGTCTTACCTTCACCAACTACGATTCAATTTCAACATTAAACATATGCACATGAGTCAAGACAGAAGTCTAGATATATGAACAAACCAAGTAATAAGCTTTTACACATCCAGAGGGAAATTAGTTCAGTGGACTACTGAAAAAACACGTTATTACACCTGAATAAAAAGGCTGCCCACATATGGACTTGCATAACACATGCATTAGGAATGGATAATGCATTAATAAAGCAATACTTGAACTTTTCTAAGTGGCTTTTGCCGGTTGCAATTGCAAAATGACATAAGTTGTCCGAAATAAATTACACTGCATTGATGTAAAGAGCCATAAGCTAAACTGATGAACGGTTAGGTCACTCACAACACTGTTATGAAGCATTGTTCCCAAGAAATGGGATGTTAAAAATTCCATTTAGGTATTTTCTTTAAGTTCTGCTAAGGATAGGTTAGATGTACATGTCTGCAACTACAGGTCAAGAGACATACAGACCTGATAATGTGACATTCTTAACTAAACTCTTAGCAAAAAGGATTCTATACAGTACCAGCAGGGCAATATAACTAATGCAACACTCTGTGGTCCTCCAGGTCTTCCATACCATTTATCAACACAAAGAATCATTTAAGCATTCATGGTGATTTGAGTTGTTATGGTTGTAAAACAACTGCTCTTACTAAAGAACCACTGATGAACCATTTTAAAGGTGTCATCCTCTGTGTTTTAAATGTCATTAATTATGAATAAATTAATTAGGAATGACGGGTCACAAACGTGTTATAAATGGAACAAATTTCCATCAATTTAGGTCCCCTTAGGTCCTGCACTTGGGTTCTACACTGGAAATGCGTAACTATAATATCTACTATATATCATGAAGTATTGCTTACTTGTATTTACTACAATGTTAATGATAATTAATGTAATAGTCAATTTGCTTGTTTGTTTTATTTGGATGCAGTCAGAAGCAAAAGTTTGGACGTCCCCAGCTAAATTATTAGTATATTTTGTATATTTATTTCTAAATGAACACGAGTTAATACATCTACAGAGAACACACTTCTGCACACTTTAATACATTATATACATGTATTTCATTTATTGTATTAATATTATATTTAAATTGAACACATTGGAAGGAAATAAAAGGTAAAACATGGCCTGCTCATACTGTGAGACTGTAGTAGAGACTGTTCCTCAGACTGATCCTGAATCTTTACTCTGTTTTCTCAGGAGCGCCTCGGACTCTGCTGAGTGTTTGCTGTGGGCAGAGGGGCAGGGCAGCGCGTGCGTGCCGCAGGGTTACGAGAGCCACACGTTCCTGAACCAGCACGGCCAAACCCGCACAGTGCTGGCCATCACCTCGTGTCTCTGCCAGTCTTAACCACAGCGCCCTCTGCTGGAGCCACCCGCCCGCTGCAGCGACCACAACCAGCACACTGGAAAAATCGAGACGATGTTCTACCTTGAAAACGAATCTTACACCATTTTTCTATTGACATTAATGTAAATTAAACACCATACCATAAGCTGACAGAGTGAAATACAAAAGGGCTTATGTAAATTTGCTATGAGAAGTTACACGGACTTTTAAGATAGCAAGTTTACATGCAGGGTTACGCTTTTTAAGTTAAAACAACAAATCGTTTTCACAGCGCATGAGTTGACTACATTCTTCAAAATAAGAGTCTCTGTGTTATATAGAGTTCTGTGGAGCGAAGGCACGAATGAACCTTACAGGTAACCTAAAGAACCTTTCAGAGGGTGGTTCTTTAAAGAGCCATTTCAGTAAATGCGATGGTGAAGAACCTGGAAGAACCTCCTGCACATAATATAAAGGCTCCACACCAATTAAAGGCACGTTAAGGCCAAGAACCATTAAGGCGGTGTAGACAACGTTTTTAATAAAGCTGTTAGAAAATTCTTGTCGAGGAAAAATGTTTTCTCGTACATAATCACACTTGGCAGCCCCTGTAATATATGTAAAATATGTACATATTGTAAATAAAAATGTCTTTACCTATGCTGTGTGCGAGCCCTGTCTCTTCTAAAGTGCGAGAGAGAGAGAGAGAGAGAGAGAGAGAGAGAGAGATAGACAAAGATAGACTTAAGAAATAGTAATGTAACAACACTGTGTGTATATTTACATTATACAGATCAGTGCACACAAGACATTCAATGTAAGTTTTATTAATATGAGTGTTAGGAGTACATCTTGCTTCACACCTTATGTAAAGGCTAACCACATTATGCATAAGCACCAAGTAACATTTTAAAAAAGCAACTCATATAAACATAAGAAATCTCAACTTTTTGGTATTTAATTGTGCATCTATTGACACACCTACTGACACACATGGACCCAGGGAGGACTTGAACCACAGTTTGAGAGAATGATGCCTTATCCATTAGGCCACTGAGCCACACGCATCTTATTGTCTTTAAAGAAATATAAAACAGGTACCAACAGAACCATTTAACCATGCAATACTATTTATTTGTTTTTCTCCCTGTTCTTGAGTGTTGGGATACAGTTTTTGAATGAAACTATTTGAAATGCATCTCTCACACACACACACACACACGCACACACACACACACACACACACACACACATATATATATATATATATATATATATATATATATAAACGTATTGTTTTCCAGTCAAAAAATAAGTACCAAACTGCCATGAACGCACTCCAGAGCTGAATCTCTACACATTCATTTCTCGTAAAGTTTATTGGTTTATTCATCTCGGGGGCTATAATCTATAATGAACAGTCCTTTCATCAGCCTCTTGGTTAAACAGCTCCTCTGTGAGACACGTGTTCCTCCTTTCATGCAGCCTTTTCTCTACAACTGCCCAATAAATAAACCACCTCATCACAGCTACGTGTGACTTACGATGGGCTGTTGAGAGAAAGGAGAGAAAGACCTGCCTCGGCGATTAGATTTGTGAACATTGTGCTCAAACACTGAAGACAGAGAATATCAACAGACGTGAACACCGGACCATGCTGAAGAAGACCACCCGAGTGAAGCACTCTTAACAAAATTTATTTTCCTACTATTTTTATTTTTAATAAATTGTTTTCTTTATGCTTCAGCACGCATCTCTGGACCTTTGTTTAGACCAGAGTGGTGGCCATTTACTGGCATATAAAGGTCAAAAATAAACATGTAAAATTAAGCACTATTCAGCGCTATACAGAATCATGTTTAAAAGGTTCTTCAAAGAAACAAATTCAAATTTTCGTATACACATATTTTTATAGCACAATTTCTATTTAGTTGCTGAGTTTAACATATTGGGGGGAAAATTCTATATATAAAACATGCCTTTTGCACAGGCCGCATTTTATTATGCTTTTAATCTGTTTAATTTAGTTAATAAACTGTAGCTGCACATTAAAATGCGCAGAGGTTTGGGGGATGGATTAACTTATTTTCAGTTAGAAACTAAAAAAAGGGAACATAATGTGACTTGGGGTGCCAAAAGTTTTGCTCATGACTGTACACAGGCGTTCAAATGGTTCTGTGAGCTGTCAAGCTTCTAGGCCCAGCCATGGCCTTGATTAATGAACACTTACAGAACCTCTTTTAAAGATGCAGTGCGACCTCACCGCAGAAGTAAAGGCACCAAGGATTAAAACGAAGAAACAACATGAGCGAAAAACAACAACACAAACAAAAACAGGCCACGTCGCGTTTTACAAAGCTCCGCTCCAGGCCTCACTGGAGACCAGCTTTCCTGGGACAGGACTGCTGTCCCTAACAATCCATAACACTAATGGACTTGTTTATGCTAATGCTCATTGACGGGTGGATTAAGAGGTTCAGAGGGTCTTGTGTGAGATTTGAGCCCCTCAACCAAACTCAGTCAACTGTTCTGTGAAAGATTCTCCTTAAGCAGATTAATACGGCGGTGTTTGAGCAGGTGTGGGGAGCATTTTCACTTTGTTTGTCAGGCTAATTGTTGTTCCTGTATTTAATTATCCTCGTTTGTCCAGATTAATGGATCCATTTTGGAGGACGTTGACCACCTGCGGGGCGCAAACTTCCTCGCGCAGCCTTCCTTCTCTGCCTCAGCGCGAGCGGCCTGCTGACCATCCTCACGGGAAACTAAAGTTGGAGCTCGCACTCTCAATTCTCCACATGAAACGATCAGGCAGCACTTTTCAAAGCGAAATGAATGGGAACAGTTGGATCAGCAGTCCCTCTCCTGATCTCACATCACTCCCTAATCACCAGTCAGGTTCACACCTTGTTAACACCGCCATTAGCTCTGCCTTACATTCCCTCATTATTGACTTACATTTGCGACCAAATAGCGCCTCTTTATCGCTGTTTACCGAAGACTTAACAGCGCCAACCGTTTTCACATAAAATGGCGTCAGCACGGAGGCCTGCAGTCAGTTGCCTCTAGACTTCTTCCAGGAGAAACACCAGAGAAGAGCCGCGATGTTGCCTGCCGCCTTCTGGTTCCTGGTCTCCATCTTGGCTCTTGGGAGCCCCAAACCGTCTCTGAACTATTTGCAGAACCACTTTTCAGCGAAGGGCGAGTCGGAAGAGGTTCGTTCAGCTGCTCTCAAAAGGCTTTTGGAAGTGTTTGGCTTGGAGGACCATCCCGCCTCGCCTCCTCGGTCCCACAAGCAGCCTCCTCAGTACATGCTGGATCTGTACAACACGGTGGCGGACGTGGACGGCGTGACCAAAGACCCCACGGTGCTAGAGGGCAACACTGTCCGCAGTTTCTTCGACAAACGTAAGAGAAACGTCGCTCATTTTCAGGGCATGACCAGCATGGACTTCACGGCCATTTACATTTACATTTATGGCATTTAGCAGACGCTCTTATCCAGAGCGACTTACAAAAGTGCTTGTCATTACTTCAGAATATCTCATGTTAATAAAGGTCGACATAATTTTAAAGAGCTTTGCTCTAAATTGCTACCTGAAGGCCATGTCCCTGACATTATCTTACAAATGCACTAAGTTTAATTGAAACCTCCAGAACATAGTTACAAGGACAAAAGTTGTTACCAATGCTTATGTGGCAGTTATTTTGTTTCTCTGCCAAAAAAATTTGATAATTTATTTAGAGATGTTAAACACTAAATAGTGTCAAATTGATCTCAAAGATAAAAGGAGGCGAAAGGCAAGATTTTTGAAATTCTTTAAAACTTACATCATGTCCTGCTCTTTAAATACATTGTTTTTTTGTTGTTGTTGTTCAGGGTTTTTATTTGTTTTTGTGTTCATTAACCATCATTTCTCCTGATCATTGTGCGTTTGAGTGTTGAGCTTCAGGGTGAAGTGAGTACAGTGCTGTTAAAATATTCTGTGTTCAGCAAATGAATGTATTGTTTGCATGACACCGCTGTTCATGTCACATGTATGCTGCTTAAAAGTTCAGCAGCCCCAACTTAAAACACATTCCCTTGCTCCTGCTGAGGCATACCTGCTGTCGATGGAAACCAATGAACGACTGGCTTGTAGTGACACGATGTGCAAATATACCAACAGTGTGCAAAGTAGCCATGTGTTATTATGAATAAAGCCTTCTTTTCTTCCTTAAACAGTGCGCAGTGACGAAATCGAGTTTCTGTTCAACTTGTCCACTGTGGCGAGGAGCGAGACGGTCCTCACTGCTGAGCTCCATCTGTTCAAACTGAGACCTCAAGCATCACTCACTTTCAACAGGCATCACTTCTGCCAGGTAAGACCTTCTCAGCTGTATATCCCTCACATGTCATACTTTTTAATATATTTAATATGTATTCTCTTTACAACACTTTCATAATGATTTTACCCAGAGAGACTCTTATGTTTTGTTTTAAAAAGCTATTCCCATCTTGACCAGTTTTAATGTTCAAAGCTTTTGACAAAATGGGTGAACACATGGCACATGACTGTCAGCTTCCACTGAGGGACAGAAAGTGCTAAAAAAATGTATAAATGTCTGTTTTTTTGTCTTTGTTTGCAGGTCAGTGTCTATCAAGTTACTGATAGCAGCAAAATGAACATCAGCCAGAGCAAGAAGCTTGTGTCTTCAAGGCTTATTCCCATACATTCCAATGGCTGGGAAGTGTTTACCATCACTCAAGCTGTACGTTTTTCCACACATTAACTGTCACACATTGAGAACACCAGTAAAATGATCTTCGTTTGTAAGAATGGATGAGAATGAAAGAATGGACATGGTGAAGGAATTATTGAGTAAACACATTCTTTCTGTAGATCCGGACATGGACATTGGATGAGCACAGTAACCTGGGTCTGCTGGTCACAGTGAAGGCTCTGTCAGGCTCTCGGATTGACCTGAGGACGGTGCGATTTGCTTCAGGCGGGAGCCACCACCACAGCAAGCAGCCGATGCTGGTCCTCTTCACCGATGATGGCAGGCGTGCTCCCTCAATGGAGGTTGCTCTCAGAGGTAAGGCAAATTCTAACTAAAACACTGAGAAGTGCTGATTTTTATTTGTCTTTTTATTTTTGTCTTGTTCAACATGAGCATGTTGAATGTTCCTTGATACTGACAGCTCTGTATATTCAGGTTCTGAAGATTCCTCAGCTGGTCCCAGTCTCCCTGTCCGTAGCCTGACACTCCCAGCAGCAGGGCATCGCAGAGCCCGCTCCATCGACTATGAGGAGGACCGGGACAAGATGCCATGTCAGCGCCTTCCTCTATACGTTGACTTTGAGGAGATTGGCTGGTCCGGGTGGATCGTGTCCCCCCGTGGCTACAACGCTTACCACTGCAAAGGCTCCTGCCCCTTTCCTCTAGGTCAGAACATGCGACCCACTAACCACGCCACTGTGCAGTCCATCATCAACGCACTGAAGCTTACTAAGGGCATCGAGATGCCCTGCTGTGTGCCTGACAAGCTCTTCTCCATCAACCTCCTGTACTTCGATGATGACGAGAATGTAGTGCTAAAGCAGTACGATGATATGGTGGCAGGAAGCTGTGGGTGCCACTGAAGTCCTAAAACTGTATTAAACATGTATATAAGCCCAGTTCAGCCCAATTTAGATACATGCACCAGAAGTGGTTACATGAAAAGTGAATGTACATGTTTTTTTTTCTGCTGTACTGAAAAATCAATAGCACTGATGATTGATGTTTGGTAACCTAGAATGGAATTCAGGTGAAATGATGGACTGTGTGGATGAATTACTCAGTCCTTCATACAGCTTTGTAAAATATGTAAATAGACATAAATGCTAATATATGGAGGAACTTGGGGGTGGGTACTTGTAAAAGATGTACATTTGTAAATTGCATGTTGTGAACTATTATAAATACTGAATAAAATTTAAAACAAAAATGGCTTGTGGAGTTACTGTTGAAGGACATCATAAGTATTACAACTGAACAGATGAAAGGGGTATTAACAGTGGCTTTACCACATTTAAAATAACACATTTGCATAGTTAGAGAGCTTACAAACCAGGGTTGGGATACCTTTCATGATTTATTAAACATATAAAATGTGCAAGTTATGATAATTATGAATAGAAAAATGAGGTGTGCCTAATCCTTAGACAGAAAAACATTTACAGATGAAATCAAACGACTAATATTAAAAGTCTGTCAAAATTTGTCTAGTGAACACACACAGTGGGCAGCCCTATCCACGGCACCTGGGGAGCAATTGGGGGTTAGGTGCCTTGCTCAAGGACACTTCAGTCATGGACTGGCAGCCAAGGGGATCGAACCGGCAAATGTACGGTCACAGGGCTGGTTCCCTAACCTCCAGCCCACAACTGCCCCCAATTACCTATGTCACACTGCAATGTCATACTGTTACAACATAAACAAACTGTTGTGTGTTTAATAAACTGTAAACTAGTTTATTTTCTGAAAATAGGCATTTGATTTCATTAAAACTGTGAATAATCTTAATATATGCCACAGTTATTCTGAAACATACCACATTCAGAAAAATGAAAGTGGGTTTCCCATTATGCATCTGTTATTCTTTTTAAAAAATTGCTATATCGAAATGTTTTAGTAATGAAATACAACAGTTTGAAATGTAACACTTCAGCTGTTCCCACAACTGGAAACTACTGCTATTTTTCTCCGCCAGTAAAAGGCGTTCATGCTCTATGTCAAGCGGCCATAGAGTCTTGAGTGAATATCTCTTGTAAAACGTTTAAGAGAAGTGAATGAAAATAACTGAAATCATTTTTTAAAAATCCAATATTTCTCTTTTCACCTTTTTGCAATATTTTCCATTTTTCTTACTTTTAAAGGTGAGTTATTCATATGCATACTGTGTAATATACATAATTTACATCACAGATATATTTACACAATCCTGCCTTCCGCTCAATGACAGCTGGGATAGGCTCCAGCAACCCCCTGTGACCCCGAGGGATAAGCAGCTTAGATATATTTTCACATGGTATTGTTGTCTGAGTGTTGTGAGTGCTAGTATGTATTTTCATGCCTCACCTGTTTTTCGACTAACGTGTACAACATGCGGCTGTTATCTGTAATGAAACAGAACGGATTTGCAGATGCTATTATTTCTAAACTCGCTGTAAAGTAGCTTAAATATTTGGTTTGCTGCTTACTTATTTGCAGTAAACCTTTTTGGTTTTAAGAGCAGTAAGGTGTTTTTGATTCTCACGAGCGTCGAGTGATTCTAGTAGTAATATGTGGCGTCAGGCACGTCTCTGACACAATTCTGTCTGGTTAAAATCCAGAGGTGGACGAAGTACACAAATCATGTACTTGAGTTAAAGTAGAGATACCCAAGGTAAAATATTACTCCAGTAAAAGTAGAAATCTTTACACTAGACCTCAACTTGAGTAAAAGTACAAAAGTATTTGCCTTCAAATGTACTTAGGTATCGAAAGTAAAAGTACTAAAAGAGTAATTATGACTCTGATGTCCTGTTATCATTTTTATAACAAGACTCGCTTCATGAACTCATTTTAGGTGAAATTCCTCTAGTGTCTCTCTTGGTAAACCAGTCTTTTAATAGAAGGTCATTGATTAGTGATGCTGTCGTCTTTTAAAATGATCATAAGCACAAAACACTGAAGGCAAACAGTTTCCATCAGGGAGAACCGAGTGGCTCTGAAATCACTTTTACAAACAAGCAAAGTTTCAGTTTAAGATTACTTTGTAAACTAGTTACAAGTTGAATAAAAACTTGCTTTAAACTCAGGTTCACAAATAAGCTTCCTTTACTATAGTGATCTGTAGGTCTCTGTTCATAAACATAAACTAACCAAAACAAATTTTCTATAAAATGAAAGTGTTTGTATGAATTCAGAAAAAAAGAAACATGCCTGTCATAACTGCGTATGTGTACATATTTCTATATTGTGGTCTTTTTACAGGTTAGGTTAGTTCCATCATTGGTGCTCTTACTTTGAACTTCTTTTGTTTTTACATGTTACATTTTTTTACACACAAAAACCAAAAAAAGGAACGACAGATTTCTCAAATGTAGTGGAGTAAAAAGTAAGATATTTGACTTTGAAATATAGTGGAGTGAAAGTAAAAAGTCACCCAAAATGGAAATACTTCAGTAAAGTACCGATACAGAAAAAAACTACTACGAATTACATTTACTTATTTTCTGTCCACCACTGTTAAAATCACATGTTGATTTTATGCTGCTTGATTCATTTGATATTCCTCCATGACAGGGACTCTTATTCTGAAGGGCTGAGTGTGCGCGGCGGCCTAGCAGAAAGCCGACTGAGCCGAGCCAGCGAGAGGCCGCGCTAGCTGGGCTTAGCCGAGTGCTAACCTGGCCAGATATTCTCCCCTTTCTTTTGTTCTGAGTTTTTCAGTAAAGCTGAGTCACAGACTCGATCTTCCACTTGTGTGAGTTATTTGGAAACCGGCTCGCTGCAATATGAATATTCCTTTTCCGTGTACTACAGTGACATATTCACCTGCTCTGGTTCTGTGTATATTGTGTAAAAGTCATGAGATGATAATAAAATATGCTTTTTTCTTCATGTGAATTTCGTCAATGTCATGTTTTATATGAGCCATATTATACTTTCATTACTATTCTTGAGAGGGCAAAAGAATGACTGTCATTTTGGTAGGTTAAGTAAAATGATTAACCCCTGCTAATTTATCAGCTTTTGATCAGTAATAAAGTGTGACTGGTTCATCACTTTACTTCAGGGGGCACAAACGTTATGAATTCATCCTGAGTCGTCAGTAACCACTGCTTTCTTTGTAGTTAGTGAACTGAGAATTGACGCTGCATAGTATTTTTCTCATTCTCACACGCCTCAACCAGCACAACAGGAGCTTGTAAATTTCCAGTGGAGTTCAATCAGGAGTACTAAATGAGGGAAAGCACAAAAATGTGCATACATGATCCCAGGAGAAAGGCACTGCACTTTCCCTAACAATAATAAACTCATTTCTGAGTTCAGTGGTAACTGTAGGATAAATCAGCCCCTCATGAGGCTCTGTGTATCAATATAGGAGTTAAAACATCATATTATTAACATGAAAGATGAATTAAAACTATGGCAACTGTCACAAATGAGGACTGGTTGCAAAATAATGTCAGCATAAGCTTTTAATTTTATTAAACAGTCACTCGGTGGGTAGAAACAGACAAGGTAACAAAAGAAATAAAAAAACAATCAACTTAAGATTTGACAGACAGGCAAATACAAGGGCTGCTTACAGCATGATGAAGCAGAAGGACAAGATGATGAGAGGATGGAGCTACAGAAAAAAAAACAGTTGACTTTGATAGGCATCGTATTCCAGAGCACTCTGTCTGAGGGGGATCTGACATCAACATTAATTAACACATGAATTCCTTATATATTCGGGCACTGAAGAAAGCCTTTATTACCTTCATCTTTATTCATTAGTACATGCATTAGTAGTTTAGTCTTGTGGTTGTTAATACATGACTTGTTCATTTGTTCCTGATTAATGACTCATTACTTTCTGAATAGTTATTCATTAGTAAACGCCTTAATTACTGACAGGTTATGTACCCGTAATGTAAAATGTTACCTTAACTTCTTTATTCAGGTGGTTGAATTTTATATAAAGCTTTGGAAATAAGCATTTTCTACCCTGTCAAAGTTTCAGGACTCACTTTTACAGATCCCTCAGGCATTATATTATATTGAATATTTGAGCGAGGTAAATGACTGTGTAACAGTTATTATGCAGTGATTAGAGGAGAAAATTAAACCGATGTTTAGAAAAACATGGAGAGCGACAGGATTATGATCAACCATAATACAAAATTACACCTTGCCCTAACAGTAAGCTGGAGTTCAAATTTGGGTGTGGCATTGTTTAAGGCCTGCAGAATGTTTACACTGGAAACTTCAAGTGTGTGACAAGACAAAATGTAAACAAACCACAGACCTATCACAAGGTGCTTTAGTGATGGAGCTGTCCAGTTTGGGGCATGTAGATGATGTATGTAGATGTTTTGTTCCCACATTTAACATTAGCTTAGAAAGCAGGAACCTTTGGGCCTAATCTGTGCCTAATCTGTGCCTAAAACTCACCACTTATGGCACAGTTACACCACTGCTAAGTGTTGTGTGGACCGAACGTGGGCTAAATGTCATGAGCCAAGCTAATCTAAATAACACAGTTAAATATTATACAGCCCTGATGTTGGGAAGCTGGTTAGATCACCTACCTAGTTACGTAACATGAAACAAATGGTTTTCATATGCAACTTCCAGCACTCTGGCTGTTTCTCTCCCGATTGTTTATTAGAAAGGTCATAGAAGTCCCTTTTCCACTTTATGTTAGATGTTCTTGCTATCCATTTTAAGGGGGAAATGCAGAGCAGTGCAACGTGCCAAAAACAGAAACAGGGCACGCGTCAAAAACAGGCCAGCACACCCCATCACACTCAGCCACTTGCAGTTAATGCTTCATTGATTATAATAGACGTTTTTTGGTTTTGTTGTTGTCTCACACATCGTTTGCTGTTAGGACATGGTATTAGTTCATTTTTGCTACTGTGTCATTAGTAACTGTAAGTCAAAACAGCTGTATAGATTTTTTCATAGTTGCCCACGTGGGCCCCCTAGTGGCTCGGGCCCCTGAAAAGTCACTCATAAATCCCATCTGTTGATCTGGGTGTAGTCCTAATCCATTTAGTGCTTTGTAGACATTCTAAAATCAGTAGCTCTGCAGGATCCAGTGTAAGGACCAGTGTATTGGACTGATGTGTTGTGTGACCCAGTGGCCTAATGGATTATCAAAAAAGTCATCAACTGCTGGGGCTTGTGGGTTCAAGTCCTACCTGTGTCGATGTGTGTTGGTAGATGTCTAAGACACTGCCTGTTACTTTAGTAACAAGCAGAAAACAGCCAGTAATAATAGACCTAAAAGGTTAAATTCATTCATTCAAGTTTATTTGTAAAGCACTTTTTACAGCAATGTTGTCACAAAGCAGCTTTGCAGAAGTTTGAAAACATAGTTACAACATGTATCCCCCATTGAGCAAGCCAGAGGCGACAGTGGCAAGGAAAAACTCCCATAGCCTGGAGGAAGAAACCTTGGGAGGAACCAAGACTCACAAGGGGAGACCCATCTTCCTCTGGTCAAACAGTGTTTACAGTTTAATAAGCTAAATACCAAATAAATGCTAAGAGGATCTGTGTTTGAAGACTGGATAGTAAAGCTTTAGAAACTGTACTGGTAGAGGCCGTTTCTGACTGAGTCTTTATGAAAAGTGGGAGTGAGTTGAAACAGTCCCATCCTATCTCAATAAATAAGGAACTTTCAATAATAACAATAAGGTTTATATACAGTACTGTGCAAAAGTACGAGACTACACATTGTTTATACAATTTCCAGTCAAAATGACCATTAAGTACAAATTGTTTTTTTTTCTAGAAGATATAATATAATCCACATTCATAAGGAAGGGCATAGAAATACATAGAAAAAAAACAGGAGTTTTCAAATTTTTAAAAAGATAAATAGAAAATGACTCCAAACAACTTTGCAAGTAGTATCACACCAACAAAATGGTCACCATCAGAAAAACAGTACTTAAAGCTTCTGTCTGTGAGAGTTATGAGAAAATCAGAAGACAACTCAACAATATGGTTCTGACAGGATGTTACAGAGAAAAGGAAATAAACAAAAACTGCAAAACAAACAAAGAATTAACTGGTGTTCTCAGAAAACTGGACTGGCCACCACAGAACCCAGACGTCGGTGTCATGAAATGTAATTGAGATTATTGAATTATGAAAAGCAGAAAATGCAACCAACTTCTAAGACTGAACTTTAGAGGTGTGGAAAAACCCCCCTGCAGATTTAAAAAACTGAAATCAAGTCTCTTGAAAAGAACAGACGTATATCTGTATTTTATTTATACCTGAGAATCTGAGAATATTCTTTCCTTCATTATGGACAATAGCCACTTGCAGAATCAGAACGTCACAGGCTTACTATGTGTGCTCCAGGGGCATAAGGGATAGGTTCTTCTGACTTCTGGAGTTGCAGACGGTGGCTTTTGAATGCCCCTTGGGTCGTGGATTGGTTTTCAAAGACTTTGTGCCAGAACACTTATGTTATGGTAACAACTTTCACATGTTCAATTGCGGAAAACTCATTATATACCTCATTACAATGCATTGAAAAATGTAGTCTCACACAACCTGATAACATGAAAATCTAGGGCTTCTATTAGAGACTTTGGGCTGATGTTGGTGGACATGTATTCTTAATAGGGTTGAAACAAACTGAGTGTGACAAGGCCTTTTGATGCCAGAGCTCAAAGCAGGGGTCGATGGTGTGCTCATCTGCACTATTCATCAGAAAACAAGCCTCTAGTAAGCTAGAGTCTCCTCAAAAAACCCAGTACAATATGTAAATGTGTGACATGCACAGAGAGCATATTATATATGATAAAAATAAATTTTACCTCTTGTAAAGGAAAAACAGTTACATTAGTTAGCAGTAGCATTTGCCTATATTATTGTATTCTGAACTTTAAAAAAGCCCCTTGCAGTGGTGCTGCAGTAGTCACTAAAGCGGGATTCTGTATTTATTAGCTTCTACATTTATTAGGCATTTATTTATCATCATGGTGGAATTCTCAATGGTTACATGATTTATTGTGCAATGCATGCTGGGTTTTGTAGTGAGAGAACACAGATGGATGAAATATGCAGCCAACAATGCTACAATCAAATTTTTTCATGTTATAAACAGCATAAATGACAAACAACATATTTAACTCTAGCTTTAGACCAAAATGCCCCTTTAAATGCCTAAAATGCCTATGCCCAAAGATCTCCACAGAGGGAGCTATTACCAGTCAAGTAGGTTTTATATGCATCACTGAAGGAGTTGAAACGAGCTAAAGTGGGATTAAATTTGTGATATTTTATGAAGGATTCACTGTAAACTGCATACAAATCAAAGAATGTGATACTTGAACATCTTACAAGCTGTAAATGTGTGTATATAAGTGGCAGCTGCCATTATAGCAATTAAACACAATTTGGAAATGTGAAGCACTGTTAGCTTGTTGCTAAAATAATAGGCAAATTTCACACGGAAGCAGAAATTTGCATTACCATCACGATAGCTGGATGTACAAAAACTACTTATAAATAAAAGTTGTGACCTAACGGCAATACAGTCAAAATGACTGGTATATAAGAGTGGTTTTCATGTAAACCAGCTAATAATCACAAGTATTTTCTGTAATTGTTACAGAATACAGTCAGCTTTGTAGTATCCTGATTATGTAACGCTGTTACATGTATTCCTTTATTACCCAATGGCCATACTCAAAACACTCAGAACAGCCATGAGCCACTAGGCTTATTCATGATCTTTCAATAGAATAGCACAAGGACAAGACTTCTTCTAAATGACACTGAAAACAACTGAAAATGAGAATGAAATTTGAATTTAGCTTTCAGTAGCACTGAATTTATCCATTAGCTGTGAGACAAATGTTAAGCTGTTTTAAGTACATCACTTAAAGCACAGCTAACAAAGCCCAATACAGAAGACGCTGATAACAATAACAGATTATAACCAGGTAATATATAACTATATAAAAGAACTAATAATAAAAAAGAAACTCACTCAATACACTTGTCTGATCAGTGTGTTTTAACCATACGATGTAGGTGTCATTCATGCATAAATATGCAGTTACTGAAAGATTCAGTAGCATTCACACATATATGTACACACACACATATAGATAGATAGATAGATAGATAGATAGATAGATAGATAGATAGATAGATAGATAGATAGATAGATCTAAGAATAGTAGGTGCTATGTTTGTTTTCATGTAGGACTCATCATTTGAATGTCATTGCTGCACACGTCTTTCAATGTGATCAAAGCTTGGAAATGGCACATAACTTGGAACTGCTCCAGTAAAACATGTCATTACCATGTACTGCAAGAAGAGTTTAAAGAAAATTCCTTTTTCCCCCCAAAAAGAACGTTGTAACACGAAATAAAAACAAAAACATTGCTTGGCTTCTGACACACTGTTTTATGATCATTTTCAGATAATGTTTTGGCTTAAAACATGCTTTTTAAAATCCATTTATGGTGGAGAGGTACATGCAGCAAAACAGTCCCGTAAGAAAACTTGTTTTTCAGATTTACCACTGGTTTAGCATTATCAACATCACAAAGACACAAGCATGGTCACTGGTCATGCTGGATAGTAAATAAAATTGCTACATTTGTGCTGCAGACATTGTGTCCACTGGTTCGTCTCACCACAAAGAAAAGACAACTGAGTTGGTATGTTTCTCTACAAAGAATAATTCCACATCAAATCACTCTGACTGGCTTCGTTTAAACCTCAACAATTCAATTACGCAGAAATGTAGAAAAATCTGTGGAGTTATTCAAGGAAAAAGCTAATGCGGAAGGAAATTTTGGTCAACAGCTGAACTGCAAACACAAAATATCAGTAACACAGAAGAGTGCTGCACCGACGGCACGTACTTCTCTGGTAGAGTAAAAAGGTACACATGAAAGCTGATTACAGTCTCATTTTGATGATTAGTTGTGTTTTATTTGTATTTCATGGACAGCTATAAAAAGGGATATCTGTAGAACTGAGACTGAAACAAGAAATATAGCCTGTGGAATGACTACTTCTTCCTGAAGGTCACTCAAAATTATATGCAAATTAGATAAGGTATGTTTATACTAATTTGCAAGTACAAAGTAAAGCCACAGTGGTGAAATGGTACAGGTTGGGATTGGTTCACTTAAACTAAAATTAATTTAAGATTAATTGTTGCAAGTTTCATTGCTTAAACTTAATTAAAACATGATGAGGACGTGGCTCTCTGATGCATATTCCAGTGACATTGGCAGCTGTCTCTAATGACTGGCTCAAGAGATGAGTATGCTTACTACCAGATATGTTCTTGTAATGAGAATACATGTCTGGGTACAACCTGTTAAACCTTTGGTGTTGGATTGTGGCAAAATCTGCCACTGAACAAGAATTCAAAACCCACCCCTATATTTGTCTAGTTTGTTCTCTTTTAACATCTGCAATACAATAGTTATTCTTTTTTCAGCAGGGAATTACTGACTAGGCTACTTAGGCCAGTGCCCAGGGGCCTCTGACTTCCAGAAGTCTTGCAAGGCCCCAGACTACAAGGCTTTGGGGAGGCCAAAGAGTGGGAACACACCACTACAGATGAATACACTATGTGGACAAAAGTATTGGAACACGGCTCTTAATTACAGAGTTCAGATGTTTCAGCCACACTCGTTGCTAACAGGAGGATAAAATTAAGCATGTAGTCCTGTAGTCTCAACAAATACTGGCAGTAGAATAGGTCACACTGATGAGCTCAGTGTCTTTAAATGTGCCACTGTTATAGGATGCCACCTCTGCCACAAGTCAGTTGGTGAAATTTCTGCCCTGTTAGATGTGCCCCAGTCAACTGCAAGTGCTATTACTGTGAGTTGGAAGCATTTAGAAGCAACCTAAACAGCTTAGCCATGAAGCGGTAGACCAGGCAAACTTGCAGAGCAGGGTGGCACACAGTGCCTATGCTCTGTTGAATTGCTCACTATAGTGTTCGAAATTGCCCTTCAAAGCAACATCAGTAAAAGAACTGTGCATAAAGCATGCTGCTAGTGAACTCTAGAACAATGGAAATGTATTCTGTATTATGACAAATCACACTTTTCTATTTGGCAGTCTGATGGATTAGTTTGGTGAATGCCAGGAGAACAGGGGTTTTTCAGGGGCTGGCTCAGGCCCCTTAGTTTCAGTGAAGCGAAATGCTTCATCATGTGGGAACAGTTTAGGAAAGGCCCTTTTCTGTTCCAGCATGACTGTGCCCTAGTGCACAAAGCAAAGTCCATAAACACATGACTGGGTGAGTTTGGTGTGGAAGAACTTGACTGGCTCACACAGAGCCCTGACCTCAACCCCATCAAACACGTTTTGGGGTGAACTGGAATGGAGACTGCGAGCCAGGCCCTCTTGTGTCTGTTGTCTGACCTCACAAACGCTCTTCTGGATGAACAGGCAAAATTACCACAGACACACTCGGAAATCTTGTAGAAAGCTTCCCAGAAGAGTGGAAGCTGTTATACTTGCAAAAGATGGACCACCTCCATATTAATGTCTATGGATTTAGAATGAAATGTCATACAAGCTCTTGTAGGCGTGTAGGTGTCCCAGTACTTACTTCCATACAGTGTTTGTGACAATTCACTCAGCACTGTATGAATTATTTTTGCCAAAATATTAAATTTAGCAAACTGCATTAAAATGTGCAGAAGTGTGTTCTCTGTAGAGGACGTGATGTAACTCATAAGCAGCAACTTATTTTCACAAAGAAAATCCACAAAACATGTCATATGACCAGTGGCTCCAAAACTTTACATGCAACTCTAGTTTTGTTATCTTATGCATATCCATCCTTGTGCCCAGTGGCCTCATGAGACCATGACCTCGCTTTTCATTGATGATAACATTTACAGGCTAACAACAGGCCTGTGCAGTCTTGGCAAAGTGCACCATCACCCTCTACTTTAGGCGCCACCTTCATGCTAAATTGGTTTAGAAGTTTCATGGTCAGCTTGGTCCCATCCTAATAAGCCCATGTTTCCACCCACACTTAGCTCAGAATTTCTCATGATTGTCTCCAGATGTCTGGCCCTGCGAGACATTTGCTGTAGCTCTGTAAGATGTTATTCAGGGACAATTATCTTCTCTACACATTCTCTGTTGTCAACCCTGGACCTGGGGGCTCTGAGTTGTCTCTTTTGTATTGGCTCCAGGTTTTTCCAAACCTTTGTGTCAGACCACCTAGTATTATGAAAGCTTCTCTTATGTCATTATGTAATAAGTCACATATTCAAATGTAGGAAATGGGCAAATCATTTTGCAAGGCAGCGACAACATGAAAATAGAAAAGAGAAAAGAAACTAGAATCAGGTAAACATATCCTCTATAGGGAATGCACTTCTGTTTATTTACTGAATTTAACCTACTGAAAAGTAAATAAAAACACCTGATCTTTAAACTCTTGTCTGCTTTCTTGTTCATAAACCACTTACTACAAGAAGCACTGTTGTGCTAAAATGTACTTAAAAAACTAAAAAACTACACTGAGGGTGACCCTCATTTACAGTGCAGCTGAATCAATACAGAAATCAGGCATTGAAAAGATTAGCTTGTAAAAACAGTAAATTTAATGAAAAAAATCTATCAAATCAGAAAAAAACTGTTAAAATTTCACAGGTAAAACAACTTATTAAATACAAGATGAAATAGTGATAAAATAATTTTTAAAAAACTTTGCTTAATAAAATAAAAGAACAGAAATGTAAAACAGTAACTCAGCAGTAACTAAAAAGTAAAAGTTAATAATAAAACAAATAAAAAATTTGTGAAATTTGAAAAAAAAACACCCCCCCAAAAAAATTTAAAACATAACTAAAATAAAGTAGAACAGTTGCAGGCTGCGTGGACGCTGCTGAAGACTAAAAGTTTAAAACGTTCATGTGACACCAGCGAACAGAACTGTAGTTTCCTGTGCTGAATTCCAGCTCCAGATTTTCCCAGGTCAGTATGAACTCTCGGCACCTGAAAGGTGACCCTGTTGCTCTATTGTGACATCTGTGTCTGATAGTCTTATACAGCATTGTTGGGCTCTGGGTGGGTAACCCCCAATGAAAAGATTGCTGTCCTCTTCCACGACATTAGGCCTCATTCTTCCTAATTTTTTTCTTCAATATGTTCTTGAGAAAGGCCCTAAGAAAAAGTCTAGAATTGTTTGCAACTTTTTGCTCCAACAAACAAGTAAACACATAATAAGCTACTACCACTCAGTGGACTGGATTATATATTTTGTGTGCTTATTTGCCAGGTCTTGTAAGGGATATTTTTGCTGTTTTGTATTTCTTATTTAAGGCTAAAATGAAAAAAAAAAAAAATTCAGAAAATAACGACATTCTTCTCACATAACTATAGCTCATCAGTGGCCCTCTTCCTCTTCTTCATGTTCTTCTGTGCTCCGCCACCAGCACTGGGAATCTTCTTCCTTAGTTCAAACACTTTGCTATCCTTCCATCTCCAGCTTAGCTTGACGCTGGGACCCATATTCAGCTTTTGCTCAATCTTAAGTAACACAAAATCACATGAATCCTAACTGAATGTAGAAATTTGTGCTAAAAAGTATAAAAATGGTAGAAACAAAGTGCAAGACATAGCTAACATGAAGTACATATGGAGTTCTGTTCTGATGTCGGTGGGGTTGGTTGGCACATGTGTCAGCCTGTTCAAGTACAGGGCAATTGTCACAAACATGTACTATATTGCTGCTGTCGGAAGAAATCCTTGCAACTCCATTTTTGTTGTTTTTCAGTTTTTGATGTTATTTGAAATGCCTGCTATTACATTGCTACATTACATTGTGTGCAAATTTCATGAAGAACGAATCAAAGAAATGGCCAAAAATGACTTGAAAAAAGTCTAGTTCCATTGAATTTCCTTAATAATAAAGTTGGTGTTTTTCTTTTCCTGTAAAGTTTTAAAAGTTGTATAATTTTGGAAATTCATCCATCCATCCATCTATCCATTTTCTAAGCCGCTTCTCTGTCAGGGTCGCGGGGGGGAACTGGAGCCTATCCCAAATCTTTGCAACTATTTTTGTATTATTTTTTATGTTTTTATTCTAAAAGGTTTTTTTTTATATTTTTTTATCATTTTAAATAGTTAAATTGTTAAAATGTACAGTTTTGTTATACAATTTATTTATAAATTATTGTTCACATTATTTTTGTGTATTGACTATGTAAGCCAATAAGAATACAAAATAAACATTTCTGTTTAACTGAAAGTTCTTTTTCTCTCTATTTGTTGCTTCAGTCTTTGAAAAATATAGCCTTTTAATGTTATGCCAACCAGCCCCATGTTCAGCCTTTGGTTGGCACAAGTGCACAGCATGAATATGGTCAAGAACGCAGAAATTCTAGTGAATCACCTCATTTTGATTCATTTTGATTTATCAGTCTACTCAGGCTTTAATTTGCACTTCAGTGTTTGTAAAGAAGCAATTAATTGAGGCCCACATGTTGCTACTTGCCAGATTATTTGAAAATTGTTTTTTTTTTATTTCAGTGGGTGTTCTAAGTATTCTAAAAGCACTATCCAAAAAGTGTAAAAGGCTGTATACTCAATACTGCCTGTACAAAATGTAACTTGGACTGAATATAGATACTTAATTTATGTATTCTGAATATGTATTCCCAATACCTGTATTGAATTATATCCAAACCCTGGGTATGCCTGGGATATACAGCAGTGAAAACTTTGCCAACCAACTCTGCTCTCCCAAAACATGGTAAACCAAAATTTCTTTGCTTCCAAAACTATTTAAACAGTCATTTTCTCTTTTCCACTTGCCTACAAAGTTTGCAAACTCAGCATCAGTATCCTAAAAGCAGAGACTGACCTGACGCAGAATTGTTGATCTCACTGCAGCGTCATTCAAATTCACATTACTGTTGGAGCTCACTGTCACTCTCCCTATCTGTCTCCTCTGCTTCAGATCTGAGGAGAGATACCACAGATACAACTTTATTATCTTTTGAATTGTGTATTTCCTTCAGATATGCAGTTGAAAAAAAAACAAATGGAAAGAATAAAATTGTCAGAGTTGAATGGTTCCATGCAGCACCACTCATTATCAAAGATCAATCATTATTTTTAAATAAAATGTATGCAGCATCATTCAAAACATACAGTTGGTTCAAATTCTTGTGAATCAGCTGGGCTGAGGCTTCACACTCACCTCTATAGCAGACGAAATTGTGTTGCTGGCTACATTGTTCATTGTACCATCTCCCAAAGTCATTCAAAGCCATTGAGACGCAATTGTCAGTTTGGCCTGGTTTTGAATCTGCCCAGTAACGGAATGAGGAGTTATTCAGATCTGACCATTTCCAGGAGTCACTGAACAGGCCAATCCACATGTACTCAACACTGTAATTCTTCATAAGATCAGCAACCTTTTTGTGTTCCTCTAAACTGTGGATGCTGACCAGGTCTGTATATTTATTTCTGCAGAGAGTCTGAGCTTCTTTCCAGGTTTTTTCTGTGGTCAACCCAACATATTGTCTGCCATCAGTTGGGTTTGCTTAGGAGTGACATCAGAGAACACTGTTAACCGCACTGTGAAACAATGCTTCACTCATAAATTCTCATATAGCCAACAGTACATTTACACTAAGACTAAATTTTCCATTGTCATGTTGTAGCTTTCATTCATTACGTACTACGTTATAATTTTTAGATTTTACATTATGACAACAATATGATTCCTTTCTAAAAGGGCCTGATAGCTAATATTTAAACAAAATATTTTAAATTAATATGTATTTTGGGGGGGGCGTTGTTGCCTTGAGGCAACATTATGCAACAATGGAAATAAATTACATGGAGCATTACACAGGAAACTATTCTATTATATATTTTCAAAAAAACATATTTTGACAATAAAACCTTTCAGAATATTGTTTCCTGAACAACAAGTAATCATTTAAAACCACAAATAAGAGTTTAACTATGCTAAAGCATAAAAAAAGGAATCAAATACTTTTTAAATACTGAGAATTGCAGTTCATTTACTAAACAAAATGAATGACACTAGCGAAACATATTGGATGCGGAGTGCTACATGACGTAATTGAATAGACTGGGCCTGGGACTAGACTTAGCCTTTAAAATTCTATACATGTTAAATACTGTATAAGTCAGATTTCTAAAAAAAAGCAAAAATGCAAAAAGATGCTTAATAAAATGTCACTCTATATTAAAAACTAAAGAATAACTGAACTGTTACAATGTGACTGCATACGTGAAACTTTACCTGCCAATGGCTAAATCTCAGTGCTGCACAATGTTGCTTCAAGGCAACAAAGATATTTCAGAATGTTCTTATAACATAAAAATTATTTAGATATAATGAATATCAAACATAAATTGTTGTTTCTTCTCATTTTTTCCTTTCATTACTAGCCCTTTCACCATCATTAAGTATATATCATGTCATCGTACACTAAGGAAAATGGGTTTTTGTGTGGTCCGCCGGGCCCTGACGGCAGCCACAAGAGCCAACAAGAGGCCGGGGCCTGAGCTCAGAGCGGTGGCGAAACCCGATGAGGATGGTGGGGAGAGGAACACCGTGAGTGAGGGGGTGACGCCGTGCAAGTCCCAAGCCCTGTCTCCTGTCAGCTCTTGCAGCCACCATTGGGGCCCAGTGGATCGGCACACACCACAGTCTGTTTGCTGAGGCAACATTGTGCAACCGAGTGTTAATTTGTTCTATAAAAAGCACAACTCACCATCATAACACACACCAATGTACTTCTGTGAGCAGTTGTATGCAGACCATGTCAGAGATATTCTTCCACAGGGAAATGTTTGAGCAGCTCCATCATTTGTCCAGTTACTGTACTTGGGAAGGAGGTCATCTCCCATAGACCAGCCCCAGCTGGGCTGGTCTCCTCTTTTAAGTCCAATCCACACAGAACCATTATAACAAGGGTCTATTACAGACATCAGCATCCTCATCTCGTCCATGTTATCTATAGTTGCTAAGTCAGAGTACATCACTCTGCAGTAGCTCTGAGCATCCAGCCATGTCTTTTTCTCATTCACATAGTGGTATTCCCGAGAGAAGAAAAGAGAAGAAACTCCCAACCCCAGACCTGTTGTAAGAGAGGAAGTTAATAACATGCCTATACATCAGCGAGCCAAATATTCTGTTGGGTCTTCATGTGCCACCAAAACAGATTTGACCTGCTGGGACATGAATTCTACTGAAAACTTCTGAAGACATCTTGTGGTTGTTAATTAGCAGCAGATCTTTAAGGTCTTGTAAGTTGGACAGGCACATCCCACAGATGCTTGATTGGATTGAGATCTGGGGATTATGGAGGCCAAGGCAAACATGAACTCTTTGCATAGTTCCTCAACAATGTGTGAACAATATATGCAGAGTGTCTGGGCCACCGCCGTCAGGGAATAACATTGCCATGAAGGGGTGCAGTCTGCAACAATGTTTGGAACATGTCAAATTGACATTCACATGAATGCCTAGACCCAGGAGAACACTACCCTGAGCATCACACTCCCTCCACCAATTTGTCTTCTTCCCACAGTGCATCCTGGTGCCATCACTTCCCCAGGTAAACACTGTGCACGTGTAAGGCCTGTTCACGTGATGTAAAAGAAGCAGGAATCCATTTCTATATATCCTTATATATATATATATATATATATATATATATATATATATATATATATATATATATATATATAGCTGTCAGGCTAGGACTATAATTGTGCTATAATGCATGTTCATAATATTAATGCGAGCAAATGAGTGGTTGATCAGCATACCAGCATCCAAAACCTAACACGTGCTGGTTTTGCAGATTTTTTCTAGCAGGGCATCCAGCACATATTCAGATTATTTTTTATAGGTATAGATTTACAGCTTACATTAAAGGTGAAATGCAAAGCTTTCAGTGAACAAAATGAAAGTCCCGAACTACTGCCACACTGAATGCACAACATACCATGTTTATTCACACATAATCATCCTTTTTAGTTGCGAGATGCTGTTACTTCCACTGGCTAAATTACTTAAAAATGCATAGCAAAAAACTCACTGAGCTATGAGTCAACTTGCTAACTGAGTGTATACGCTAACCCTCAACAGAAAACCTGAGGAGCTGCTACAAGGCTGTGAAGATGTTCAGGTTATATAGAATTGTGAACACCCAAAGAATCATTTGCATGCTTAAATGATTCATCTTCATACTGTTGGAGACTGTACATGGTTCTATATAGAACCTTTTTAAAAAGGATTCTATATAGCACTAAAAAGGGTTCTGCTATTGTTACTATGTCAAGTTTACAATAGAAGAACCCTTTTTTCAGATGTAACATGAAATTATAATTATTGTTGTTATTATTATTATTATTAATGGACACACAGTGTCATAGGCATAAATACAAGGGACATATTAGACAAATGACTTACAAATAAAACAATGTTTAGCACTGCATTTGCCCAGAGAAGCTGCTGCATGCTTACACATGCAGACCTTAGGTTTATCTCTATATCACACACACACACACACACACACACACACACACACACACACACACACACACACACACTTTTTTGGAATCTTTTCTCATCATACTGACCAGCCATTTTAACTGAACTGTTTATGGCAGAACTTACACCTACTATATGGTGTATGTATATTTTAAGTTAATTTAAAGCTACATTGAAACTATGTTACTTGGTGCAACCGGTTAAATAGTAGCTTGTAAACTTGAATGTTGTGGCAGTTTTCATTCAGACTAGGCATGTGTGCTTGTTTTATAGTGGAATTTACATTTTTATATTTGTTTGATTACAGTGGCATCCAAATAAAATACACTGAGAATCTTTTTTTCAGCCTGGAAATAAACAACAGAAAGTTTTAGAATGTTCTAAAAAGTTATGATGAGTAAACAGAGTAAGAAATACACAAATGTTTTCACTATTTCGAGGTCACTACTAAAATGTAAGCAAATGTGCGATGGCATCCATGTTAAAGCCTTTGAGCAAGAAGATGTAAATCAGATTATCTTCCACTGAAGCTGGTGTTCAGATGACTCTGGTTGATTCAGAGGCTTTTGCACAACTTTGTGGCGCTCAATGAAACTCATGCACATATATACCGCTTACTAGGAAAATCCTGAAAATCGTTTTAAAATATTTTCACTGTAATGTTTATGCTGATGATATAATGAGTTGATAAATGCTGTATTAAATTAGACAATGATGCAAAACAGAATCACTTTCCTTAGAGCTCTGAGAGTTTTGGAGCCCAGTTTACACAACTCACACACCAATCACAGCCCGCAGTAGCCCTGGCCTGTTTGCACCAACGCTGTACCGTCCGCAGCTGATGTCCGCTCTGGTTGCGTCATCAGCGGTGCCGCTTTCACATGTTTGTTTGTGATGTAAATACCGTCATTCCTCGACGACACAAACGTTGGCATGGCGACCGCGTTACGTGACAATAGAAGACTAGAATAGAATAGAATAGAATAGAATAGAATAGAATAGAATATCCGACTTGCCGCTGTCCGTCCATCGGGAAACATATGAATGCAACGTAAAATGCAGTCAAGAGTCCACTTGCAACTTTGTCTCACAGTATATTTGTCTGTTCGTTTAAGCGGAGAGTGTGTTTCTCGTTTGATGGGTGTGTCTAAGGCGTTACCCAATCAGCAGAGACGTGTATATAAACCCTATTAAAAATGCATTGCACATAGTGGATTCTAATGAAGTCAAATGCAGCCGCTGCAGCTTGCTGTACGTAACAACTGAACACGTTAGAAAAAGCACTCTGAAGTATTAAACACGTGTTTCATCAAACCCTGAAAATTCTTAGAAAAGGGCGCCAAAATGGCTTTTTCAGCTGCCCTAGTTTTACTTTTGGCTGACACAGCGGTCAAAACAGGACTGTTTCTGTTTTAAAAACGTTCCGCAAACGTTCTGCTTCAACTTTATGCAGATGAATGCGGCCGCATTTGGCCAATCAGACAACGGCACACCAGCCTTCGTCACAAACGACAAACATGGTTCTCTAAAAGGACGGAGCGGAAACTACTTTCACTTCTCTCGCTCCATGTCAGTTAACAGACTAGGAAAATACCCGATTTTATACAGATTTAGAGGAAAGATGTGGAAGTGGATGAATTTTACATGGTTTGAGCGATGAGGCACAATTTCAATCATACAGAGCTCGTGGTTACTTGTTAAGGTAACTTAGCCAGCTAGCTAACATTCTAGCTTGTGTGGATGACTTCCGTTCTGAAAACTGTAAAAGCATAAAACGCACATGTGTGTATTTCAGTCTTATGTTAAGCTTCTGTTTAACAGCAAACACCATATCAGATTGCTGTGCTCAGTTTGGTTCCTACATTTCCATAATGACATAGAAATGCCCACCAGCGGCAAGCAGAGAGATCCAGGGCAAACAGGGATGAGAGCAGAGTGATGGGCCTCCACTTCTGAGTCCCATAGCAACCTATTGTTATCTTTACTATGGCTGTGTCTAATGAACGCTGCCTGCTCAGACAACATATTCTGAGGCAGGAAGGCAACAAGTCCTGTTGAAAGAATCAAATGTCTGTATAAAGTGCAGCCTGTGGAGGTTCCTCAGCATCTGTAGGCAGCGTAGATGTACCCTTCACTGCTTTAACTACATATCCCATAATCCTCTGTCTGCACTGATGTGATTAGGAAAAAATAGCCTCTGACGCAGTGGACTGCCTTCAAACCACTGTTAGAGCAGTGTAGACAGTTCCGGTGCTAAAATCTGATTGGCTGGGCTGTATTTGAAGCTATACAATCTGCGATATACCACAACTATGAATCTGTATTACTGCGGCACAAAAAACCTTTCTGTTGTCAGTGGATTAATCTTTGACTCTAATGCTGGTCGCATGCAGCACTGAGTCTGCTGATCAAGTAAGAACCCGTTCTTGTTTAAAATGAGAGGCTAAAACATATTTTCTTTAGGAGAATTAGGCTGGTCAGCTAGCTAACAGGCTAAAAGGTAGCAAACATGCTAAACAACTCCAATATTAATATATATCACAGGCTTGTTAATGTACTGACAATATGATTTACTGAAAAACGTCAGTATAAAAGTCCAAAGAATGTCACAAGAAAGGCTGACGTGCTTCAGATGTCAGTCAGAAGTAGCGTCAAGCCCAGGCTGCATCCCAAACCACTCCGCACTCCCTAGCTAGGTAGCTAGGTAAGCAGAGTGCTGTGTAACATTAAGTTTAGAAATTCTAGCTTCTGCGGTCAAGTTGTGCACAGATGTCGAGTATAAATGTGGAGGATTCCCAAATGACCATTTTTAGTGATATTTTGCATTGTTGGGGTGCAAGAGTCAGTATTACGTAGTGCACTTTGTAGGGAGCAGGGAGCCGCTTGAGATGCAGCCCCGGCGTGAGAAAGTGGCGTCGTCAGATTGACAGAATACTCGCGGTGGTGGTGACCAAAAAGTACATATAACCTGAAAGTATTCGCAGTATACTTGTTTATGTCAGTTGTTATTAATAACAAATAATTCTAAAACATTGTGTTTTTAAATATATTTTACTCGAGGCAGTGCATTACTGCAATTTTATCGTGGGGAAGGGAGTTTTAGGAGAAGACCCCCCTTCCCCGTGATGAAATCGAGGTTATTATACAGTGATATAAGTTCTTTGTCCATTTTGCCAACGACTAATTGTACTTTATTAAATTTGAATACTTGTGTTTTTTCTCAAATACATTAAGTGAAGAACATACATTCTCTTTATATTTTCTTCTAGACTTTAAAAGCACTTATTTCAAATATAAAATGCCTTTCCTCTTTTTTCTCCTGCCAGCCAACTGTTGTACATTTGAATCTTGTTTTTCTAAACAAATTCATAGCCATATAAAATGGAACTGCCCATAACAGTGGTAATCTGGCTTTGTGTGAGACTAATACTGCCCATTACTTGCCACCACTGCATTGTTTATGACCAAACCTTTTAAAATCCATGTATGTTAGTCTGTTTAAGTGGAATTGGCTGTATGCTTCCATTAATTGAGTAAGATTTTGACACAGTACCCGTACTTTCACTTGTACTCATCCACCTTTGCAACATACAATAAATAAAATACATCTGTTATTTGCCTGCATTAGACCATCAACTTGACTGAGCCATATAGACATATAAATACGTACTTACCTGAAACTAGCAGCAATAAAATAATTTTCTGCTCCATGTCTCTACTGACCACCCAGCACCTCTCCTCTGACACGGTAAGATTACGACTGTTCAGTTTATTTGCTTATTTTAATATAACACTGTCATTAACAGGCTTATGCAAAACATAGGTTATATTACCAGTGGGTACAGTGCAATTATCACAACTCCATTATCAAATTAAACCATAACCACAGTACCACAATATAGCCACATAAAATACATAGAATAAAACTTTTTTCATTATATGTGAACTGTTGAACTTGGACATACAGCATTTCAGAATGAAACTCTGTATTGTTTTTTGGAGATGCCATGTTTTCAGCATAAGAAACTCACAGTTGACCTGTCTGTATTCTGCCCACATATGCAGTCCTTCACTCCATACAAACTAATGTCAAATTATACAGGATGATTATAGTTGTAACAAATAAAAAGCAATAAAAACACAGTTGAACTAAACCTCTCTTTGTCCCACCATTCTCTCTATTTCTCAGTCCTGTAGAAAAATTCTTCTTAGTATGGGGCAGAAAGTGTCTGACTGCTAAACTCATAGAACTCATCTCTATACAGCAACGGTGATAGTGGAGACTCTCTCCATCTCCCTAAAGTTTTTTGTGGCATGCCTTGTTGTCTACAGTATTTACAATATCAACAACAATGTTAGTTATGCATTATTCCATTTTAATGTTATTTTATACACCAGAAACAAAACCTCAGCACATCATAATGGTTGAATCACTCGATCAACTTAGCTTAGAATATTCGCCTCACGTTTTGCCATTATTTTTTGAGGGAAGAGTGCTTAGCTTAGCAATTCAAGGCTTTTCTTTTGTGAAATAACTCAAAGTACATTGATAAATCACCAACGTGTATGATATACCATTTTAAACTTTGATACATTTGTTAAAATTTGATCAATTTGCGTTGACATAAATTTGCTGATATTAATTGTTCTTGTTTTCTTTTATTTATAACAATGTGTTTCTCTCAATTAGATAGAAAAGCTTCCTGAATGTGTGGTCTTATGAAAGAAAACAGTACATTTGTCTACATTAAGAGGATCGGTCACCCCCTTACCCCTCATCTCAGCCTCAGATTCACAGCCCACAAAGGTACATGGAGCATCTGATATTTATTGAAAGCTAAGCTGCCCATATCAGATTTTTGTCAGTTACATTCTGATCAGCTGTCTGCAGCACTATATGTATACACTTCGGTGGACCAGTTTCCTTCAGTCCTATGGAAAACTAATTTTTGTTTATGAGGTTAAGTTCTAGCTACTCACCAGTAGCATGCAGATGCAGATTTGGAGAAAGATATAGCCCTTGGTAAATTTAGAGCATCACATCTGGGAGTTTTCTTTATTGCAAATAAATGAAAGATCACTGTGTACTGCCACTTTGTTTTTTGTGGGCCTGTTTTTGTTTAGTACTGTTTTGTTTGCCCCTATATATCATACAAAAACAGTGATCCTTGACTAGCCAGTTTGCATGTCATTTAAACGGCCCATTTCTGTTAAACTAGGTAGTTGTTGGCCATGTTAATCAATGATACTGACTACACTTTTTGTCAGACATAAGGCAAAACGTCTCACCCCACTGTTCCTTTGTGATCACTCACACCTTTAATGCTATAAAGTAAAACTAATGCATCTTTCATGGCTGTATTGTTTATCTGTTGTCTTTTCTCTGTCTCATCATCAAAAACTACTCACACCAAGAGTTCTGTCACATGTAAAATACCTTCCCAGTAAAAACATGATGACTGACAGATGCAAATTGACAAGATACATAAAACCAATGGTTGCTAATTTATTATCACATGCTGTGTGGTACTAAGTATTCAAACCAGTAACATGCAAATAGGTGGGTTTGCACATGGACACGATCAGTAACACAGTCAGACACAGATGCAGCACCCTTAGCATGAATGTACATGTTCCGAGTAATTATCATGAAACATCTGTTTTGCACGAGTACTAGCTAGAACACCTTGTTGCAATCAGAAATCATTAATCATGCGATTTCATTTTTTTAGTTTAATGCCCATTACTTCTCTGAAAGTGTTCCATGCTGTTTTATTTCAACGACATTGAACTGTAATGATATTGTGGCGTTTACTAGAAAAGAAACAGCATACTTAGGTAAGCAAAAGGACTGTGTGACTACTTTCCTTGTTTTCTAACAACAATACAACAGTGCTGCAATCTTTCATCATCCAACCTGAGACCCAATATAAACTTAAAGGAACAGCTGTTGGCTATGCCGGTGGGTAAAGTGTACAATAGCAATTAGGTTCTTCCCAGGGTTCCACAGAATTCACAAAAACTAGGAATGTAAGCTTAGCTGGTGGCTGAACTAGTCGCACAGCCTATGTTCATGGCAGAGATAACACTATCACTCCATTCTATCTAACATCAAACAGTCTGAGCAGGGGCCCCAGGGCAAGGTGGCAGCATGATGGCTGGATAATTAAAAATATGTTTTACATGAGCTGTTTAAAAACTTGGATATATGCATTTTAGATTGAATTTAAATAGAGGTAACTGGAATGCTTTATTTTATGTTATTACAGTTGTTTGTCTGTTATTATTTGCAGACGATACAGCAGTGGTTGGATGCATCTCAAATAGTGATGACTCTGGCTATAGGCAGGAGGTGGAACACCTGAAGAGTGGGTGCAGTGAGAACAATCTCTGTATCAATGTGAAGAAGACAAAGGAGATGATTGCGGATTTCAGAAGGGGCAACACCATCCCTCCCCTCCTCCTACACTTCGGAGGATCTGCAGTGGAAGTGGTCTCCAGCTATAGGTACTTGGGCGTACACCTAAGTAACAATCTTACCTGGAGTAATAACACTTCCAGCCTGATCAGGAAGGCACATCAGCGCCTCTATTTCCTCAGACGTTTGAGGCGTGCTGGACTCGGGAGTTCAGTCCTCACCTCATTTTACAGATGTGTGGTGGAGAGCGTTCTGTGCTCCAGCATCGCCGTGTGGCACAGAAGCTGCTCTGCAGCGGAAAGGAAAGCTCTGCAGAGGGTGGTGAAGGCTGCACAGAGGACTGTTGGAGTCGGCCTTCCCACCACCATGGACATTTAAACCTCCAGATGCAGGAAAAGGGCCACTGGCATCATGAAGGACCCCACTCACCCAGCACACACACTCTTTGTCCCGCTCCCCTCAGGTAGGAGGCTGCGGAGCATTAAGAGTAAAACAACCCGACTGAGAAACAGCTTCTTCCCTGAAGCCGTAAGACTCTTAAACTCCAATTAGACATCACTGCAATGGCACTTCATGTCCACTTATTTATCTCTGCTGCTGTACTGAATCGGTGCCTCCACTATATCACCCCTACACATGTCAGTGTATACATGACTCTTTATACATTATCAATATTAAGATGTACTCTTTCCACCTCGTACTCAGGCCGCTGTTATTTGCACCTTACTATTTATTGTTTATTGTTACTTTTGGGAGTTAACTGGGACCTTGAGTACACTATTTCATTCCACCCCATGTACCACATGTGATGCGAATGACAATAAAGTCTTATTTTATCTTATTCGTCTCTCAGTTTTTTTAGGCTGAGGCATTCCGTGGGCATATTTCCAAATCTGATTGGATGCCATAGTTTGTGCTGCAGGCTAGAATTGTGGTTATTTGCATCAGATACGGTCTGGTTGGTAGGATAAATGAAAATGTGTGTTTTGTTGTACATGAGCTGTCTCTAGATATGTGGAGTGTCTGCCTATACACCAGCTCCACCGAAGAGCACTGCAGATGCTGTCCTGACCTCCAGTGGCACCTATGGTGGACAGTCATGGCAGCAGTCATCCCTCAGGCCAGCTTTCAGGGTGGTCTTATGATATTGTTCACACAGGCCATTGGCTTGTGGATGATATGCAGTGGTTTAATGGTGTTCCATAGGTTCTAGGGATATCTGACCAGAGTTCTGAAGTAAACTGAGGGCCATGTTCTGAAGAAATATAAGTTAGTGTGCCAAACTGGGCCACCCAGGTACTGATGAATGTTCACTCCAAATCAATAGTTGTATTAAACATCAAAGGCCATCTGTGGTTCTGTACACTATGAGCAGGTAAGTCAAGCTATGGGAAGGGTGAAGGAGGCCCACTAGGTCCACAAGGACATGATTGAAATGTCACTCACACAGACCGTGCTAATTGTCCCCTAACATGCTGGTACTTTTACATTTACAGCATTTAGCAGATGCTCTTATTCAGAGCGACTTACAAAAGAGAGAGTATCCATGCTAGTTACAAATAGGTTAGAGAGTAAGCTAGTCCTGAGCTCAGATACTGCTGGAAACAAAAGCCCATGTTACTTAGAGAAAAGGAACAGAATAAAACAGCACAATACATTTCAGTAAGTGTAGAACAATACATTACAGTAAGTACTTAGTGCTCACTTAAGTGCTGTAAAATGAGATGTGTCTTCAGTTTGCTTTTAAAGACCACAAGAGACTCTGCAGATCAGATAGCCAGTGGATGTTCATTCCATCACCTGTGTGTCAGGACAGAGAAGAGTCTTGATGCTTGTCTACCACACGTCTTGAAGGATGTCGGGTCAAGCTGAGCTGTACTTGAAGCTCAAAGGGCTCGAGGTACAGTTCGAGTTTTGACCATTGCTATTAAGTAGTGAGGGGCTGGTCCGTTTTGGCTTTGTGGGCAAGCATCAAGGTTTTAAAATATGATGCATGGAGCTACAGTAAGCCAGTGAAGGATGGTTACAGGGGCTTGATGGCCTGCATAGGAAGACCAGCCAATACCAAGTTGCAGTAGTCAAGCCTTGAAATGACAAGAGACTGAATTAGCGCTTGGGTGGCTTCTTGAGTGAGAAAGGATCAAATCCTCTGGATGTTGCACAGGAGAAACCTGCAAGACTGCGGATTCGCAATATGAGCCAAGAATAACTGGCCATCCAGAATCGCACCAAGATCTTTAGTTGGAACAGCCAGAGAGTTGTCGAATGAGATGGCAAGATCATGATGAGGAACTGTAGTTGCAGGGATGAACAGCAGTCAAGTCTTGCTAGGATTGAGCTTCAGGTGGTGAACTGCCATCCATGAAGAGATGTCATTCAGACATACCAAGATGCGACTGGAAACCTGGGTAGCAGAAGATATAAAGGTAAACATTAGTTGAATGTCATAAATTCACACCTTTGGTTAACCTGAAACCACACCTGAAACTAGTAAATACAATCACTAGGTTTCACAAGACAGGCTTGTGACTAACAGAGTCTAAGCTAAAGAAAGTCTCAGCTCAGAGCCTACCTTTACCAGCAGAAAGACCCAGTTAGAGGACACAAGCACACTGATTCTTCCAGGAAATACTTAATCAATTCTCTCAACATACGCAGTGTGCCTGCCCTGCTTTGAATAACTCTGTGGATGTAGACAGCTTTATTGATTATAATGGAAATGTTTTGATTTTGTTGTTGTCACTCGCATCACTTGCTGTCAGGACTTGGTGTTAGTTTATTTTTCCCACCACAAGTCAAAAAAGTTTTTTGATTTTCTTATAATTGGTCGTGGGTCCCCCTAGTAGCTCCAGCTGCAGGGCATGCGCCCGTAAAAACCATTGGATGATCCAGGCCAGGGTGCCGCACACCGTTTTCCAGATGTCTTAAAGCTAAGTGTGTGGCGGCCACAGAATTTCAGCATCTTCCCCTTTTTTCAAAGCTGCGCTATGGGTGACACCTTTTGACATTTACACCAAAGTGAGAGTGATAAAAATACAAATCTGTGGTTTATGACTGCATCTCGGATGTTGGCTATATGTTAGCTTTGCTGACAGGGCTAACAGAGGCAGCAAAAGGAACTAGCACTTGACAGTTCACTGTGGCTGAATCTTGGATCAGCTTGCAAAAGCAATTCCCCACAAAAAAATAAAGCAGGGTTGGTGGTTACCTAAGAGTATCTGCATATGATCCATCAACTCAGAGCAAAGGGCTGGAGCTTGTTTCTCTCAAAAGTTTTTCTCTTGGAATCACCCAATCGTAGTCACCAATGTGACATCTGTGAGAAAAGAAACATGCAAAGATGCTGTGTTTAGCTTAGGTTGTTTAAGACAATGCATAAGTACCTAGGGACAAGGTCTTTTTAGGGGCATAAGAGACAATCTACCTTACCTATAATTATAACTATACCTGCCAACTTGAATTGCATTACTTTGTATTCATTCATTTCTGTAGCATCTTTAAATACATTTATAATAGAAGATCATATTAAATAAATAAATGACAATATAAAGATAAACTATAAGTGGCATGCCATGATTTATTTATTCTTTTTTTTTCATGATATGTTTGACACACAAACAAATAGTCACAGGGTTCCTTATGACTTGCAGGCTTTAAGCGACTGCTGTAAGAAAGTCATGGCAGCAAAAGTATGAAGGAAAATGTATTGTATTTGCAGATCAATAGCTGACTCACACTGTCTACTCTGTGAGAAGTTATGTCATGACCCAGTGGCCTAATGGATAAGGCATCAGCCTCCAGAAATGGGAGTCATGGGTTCAAGTCCCAATGGGGTCATTAATGTCTCTTACAGTGGATCTTTGTGAAAAAAGCAATCAAATGTTTTCTCCTTTGCTTGTAAGGGACAGACCCCTCCATGTGGTAGATGGTAGAAATCAGTCCAGATAGGGTTACAACGCCATTGCTAAGGCTCTGAGACTCATGAGAACCACAGTGAGAATCTTTATCCACAAATGGAGACAGACCAACTGTCCTACCAAAATTTCGCCAACAGCTCATTGACAGCTCATCCAGGAGGTCACAAACCCAGATGAAAATCTAAAGAACTGCGATGACAATCTTGATTGGATCATTTCAAAATGTCAGCTCTTTTGTTTCCACTGTAAACTTAACAAAGAAAAATATTATTACAACTACTTGCAGAGGTACTGACTACAAAGAACTTACTGTTGTTTGTAATCTTCTTCTTATTATTATTCTGCACTCACAAAATAAAATGTTTCTCGTCCTGCAGTTTTTAAGCTAGAGCCACAAACCTTTGCAAGATCTCATAACTGAATAGTGTGCTTGTGCTTTTCTAAGCAATCCAATGTATGGATTTTGTAAAATGATAAATTCAAAAATGAATTTTTTTCCCATAGGAAATGAAAGGCAGAGTACCAAAGTGATGCCACATTGCACATTTCTCACACAGAATACTCAGTACACACATACTCACACAGCCTAATGCACAGCAATATCAGCACAAATAATGGATTTAAGGTGGCAATGAGATGTGAGATAGCATGGAATGAAGGAAAGTGGCACTAAATTTAAGGTGGCTGTTGATTTAATGTTTCCGTAAATTTGAAGTGGCAGTGAATTTAAGGTGGATCAATGAATGTAAGGTGGTTAATTTAATTTAAGGCAACCTGACATGTAAGTTTGGCAGAGGGTTTAAGGTATGAGTAATTTTAAAATGTCAGAGAATTTAAGGTGCCATTGGAATTAAGGAGGTGTTTCATTTAAGGGAGAACTGGATTTAAAGGAGGAATTAATTTAAGGTAGCATGAGATTCAAGGTAACTGTAAATTTAAGGTAGCAATGGATGTAACGTGTCAATGAATTTAAGGTGGCAATGGATTTAAGGTATTAGTAAATTTAAGGTGACAGAGGATTTAAGGTATCAACAAATTTAAGGTTGTAATGCATTTAGGAAGCAGTGGATTTTAGATTCCAGTGTGTTTACTAGCATAGGAACCACGTAGCAATGCTTTAGCAACCACCTTGGAAACCATAGCAACTGCTTTGCAACATCTAAGCAAAACTTTAGCAACCATCAAGTCTTTCACCATTTTACTATTTTAATGTAATTAGCTGGCGTTTTCAAACCAACTAAAAGTTCATTCACAAATTTTCTCTTTCTATTTTAATTCAAAACTGCATAGAATTCTCTGTGTTCTAGAACATATAATGGATAAGGCATCAGCCTCCGGAGCTGAGGATTGTGGGTTCAAGTCCCACCTGGGTCGTAAGGTTGATGTGTTCCTCACCTGACTTGTTCTCCATAATGGAAATTTGTTATTCGTATTAAACCACCTCCATTTGTATCTGTGTATCTTACTCCAAGGTCACAGAAATAAATTTGGAATTTCTCCAGCCTGTACACTTGTGGCAAAGCTTTCGACTGAGGCAAAATGGAAAACTGTTCTGTGATCAGATGGATCAAAATTTGTAATTCTTTTTGGAAAACAGACTCAAGAGGAAAGGGATGGACAGAGATTTTGAATTGGTTGAAACCAGTTTTTAGGAGTGAGCTGAACATATTTGCGCATGTGAGTCTCTTGAGACCCTGTGCCACCTGATACTTAAATAAAGAAGAAGCCTTTTTCCCTCTTAAACGCAGCATCTGAAGACTCTTTCCTTTTTGACATCTTTTAGAACTTAGACTTCCATCCATTATCTAAGCCACTTCTCCATCAGGGTCAAAAGGGGTGGGGGGGTGCTGGAGCAAATCCCAGCAGCCTTCAGGCAGAAGGCAGGATACACCCTGGACAGGTCACCAGTCCGTCACAGACACACCTAAGGGCAATTTAGCATGTCCAATTGGCCTGACTGTATGTCTTTAGACTGTGGGAGGAAACCCACGCAGACAACATGCAAACTCCACACAGAGAAGACCCTGGTCGCCCAGCCGGGGAATCAAACCCAGGCCCTCCTTGCTGTGAGGCAACAGCACTTCCCACCACGCCACACAGAACTTAGACGTAAAACAGTTATTAATGAAAGTGTTTAGCCAGTATTAAAGGATTTCTTTTTACTCATAATATTATATTGGAGGCCTGGGGTTGGAGGGGATAGCCTTTGGTCCCAACAGGACCATCCAGCTTGTTATAATCACACAGTTCGAAAGCCTGTATCTCTGATGGTATGGGGTTGCTTTAGTGCCTATAGGGATTGTTTTTGGAAATAGGGTTGTAATTATTAGATGAATAATGTGTACAATGCCTAAAAAATAGGAAAAATAAAAACATTAAATGTTCTCATGCCCCTTGAGTTTTTTTATATTATGGGATTTTGTTGTTGCCATTTAGAAGGGATGGCTTGAAAGAAAATTAGAATAAATAATTCAAGTTTTACACAAAAATCTTCAAATCCTGCACAAAAAGCACATTTCACATTATAGTCACACACTCATATCATGCTTAAACTGGCTAATTCTGTTTGTTTTCAAAACCAAAAGTAAGCATTTTTCCACATAGATGTGGAAAAGAAATTCTTTATTTCACTTATGAATTTTGTGTTAGAATTTTTTATTGTTAGAATCCAGGAACCCTCCAAGTACTCGTGAGACCATGATCTGTTCTTGGTTGAAAGACGTGGACAATGAAATCAAGCTTTAACAGAAGTAATAGGCTGAAATATCCCATGACCATATATTACCACTAGAGGGGAGTATGACCTTAATAATGTCAGTTCCAGACTTGACTTTAGGTTTATCTAAGTGAGGATGTCTCTCAGAAAAGACTCGCCAGGTCCAGCTTCTTCTAATCCTGTTCTCATGTTTACAACCTCCTGCACACGGAATTGTTAAAAAGCAAAGCAAAACACAAATGTCTTCCAAAGTCATACACAGCTTGTGTGTCTGTATCATCCACTGAAGTGGCTGTAATTACTATCAATGAAAAACACTCCCTAGCCATACTGGGCAGGCCTGCTTACAGCTTTCTTGGGATTGTGAAAGCACTTTTCTGTGGCCCAGTGGCCTAATGGATAAGGCATCAGCCTCCGGAGCTGGGGATTGTGGGTTCAAGTCCCACCTGGGTCGTTGCTCAAGTTTCCAAAAGCACAGTATGTACTCTGCAATTATGCTGGGAGAAGCTATTACACCAAGTTATAATGAAACCCTCGTGATTTGAAATGGGTGCTATAATCTAGATATAGATATATAACAAGAGATATAAACTTTGTAGAACAGAAATGCCAATATAAAGGGATGCTCAACTACATTTTGATCCATATCACTGAATATGTGTTAACTGAAAGGTCTCTATAAGTATTTTATGATTTTCTGTATGAAAATGTAATAATTGAACACATTTCATAAGCATGAGACAAGGCCAAAATAAATAGGGTCTCAAATGAAACACACAGGAACTTACTTGCTTAATTTCTCACTTTATTATTAGGCTTTGTTAAAATTCCAGTATGAGCCACAGTTGGAACTGTTATACTTGTTTTGTCAAAGTATCCAATAGCCCCTTTAAAAATGCATACACTAGGCCCTCTGACACAGTTCACAGCCTGCTGTGTATGTGAGGTGGATCAATAGAAATTAGAAGCCCTGCCAAGAGAAACATCACCATCTGTGTCTGTCTGCATTTTTTCAAGGGCTTGGAAATATATTCCCATATTAAATTTTCCCACCTCCACTATCAGTGATAGAATGAGTGATGCCTAAGAGGTGGTGTTGGATGCAGTGTACAGGTTCACTCTGCACCTGCTATTTTTTACTCCTATGTTTTTTTTATAAGGCTTCTTTATTTGCCACTACTTGAGTTGTTTTCTAACTGTAACTGTACTTATTTAAGTTTAATCTACACTATCCACCTCCAACAACCAGGGACAAAGCTGCCCCCACAAAAAACTAATAAGTTCAATAAGTTCAACTTATTCAACTCAGAGATGGACTTAGATTTTTATTACTGCATTTTTTTTATTTATTGGTTGGTTTGTGGGAGCCCTGAATCACTAGGCCTGGCACTAATGATGCTTGAGTGGTCATATGGAGGATGGAGAGGTGTTGAAGCATGCTAATGTGTGTATGTGCTGAGTAGATTGAGCAATGAACTATCGGAAGTGATTCACCATCAGTGGGAGGTAGAAAACCAGTTGCCGTGCTTGGAATCAACAACATATAAAGCCATTCTGCCGGGAAAGCCCTAGCTCAGGGCCGTCCATTACAGGGCCCATGTCAGGGAAAACTGAATTTTCCTCACATTTTTTAAATTAAGGAGTTTGATGTAGTACGTAAGCAAATACTATTTACTAACCAGGTCATGTAATTAACAAAGCTACAAAAACAGCTTGCCTGTTAATACTGATGTTGAAGTTATAAGGAAGGTATCATCCTGGAATGCTTTGTGAATGAGGCACAAAACAGGGCAGCCAATCAGAACAGTGGACATTTACACAGATCAGTCTTCAAGTTACAGTAACAGAAACAGGTTGTTTATTTCTAAGGGAGGTTGGAAAATGCTTCTGTAAAAATGAATTATGACTGTTTTCTGGTACATGAACCCACAAAATTGTTCAAAGGAGTTCTAACAATAAAAATGGGGTCAATTTAAAGGCCTACTTTCTCCTTCTTACAGGAAATTGTACATGCCTCTGCAGGGCTTCCAGTCGATCTCTTTAGGTTTGAACTTAATCAGGCAGATGTGAATGGGGTTACACAGTAAAACTGAATGCAATAATCTCACACAGAGCTTGAAAGTACAGAGCCCCGCTGGTGGCATCCTGTATAAATAAAAATAATTTGTGTCCATGCCTTAGTAACACGTGGGAACGAGATCCTAACGCATGGCCACGACTTAATCATCTCGTTCCCATGCCTTACTAAGGCATAGAAACGAGATCACAGCTTGCTTAGTCGTGGCCACACATTAGGATCTTATTCCCACGTTTTACTAAGTCATGGCCACGGCTTAATTATCTCATTCCCACGCCTTACTAAGTTGTGGCCATACATTATTTTTATTTATACAGGATGTCACCAGCGGGGCTCCGTATGAAAGGCTGTTCATTGCATCAAAAGATTTTTATCACGTTGAACACGCTTTGCCTTGCCAGTTGTGTAAAAATGCACATTATAAAGTTGTATTTAAAAAAGCATTTGCAGGAAAACTGAACAAAAGTCATGCATAAACTGAGAATTCTTAGAGTTTTTGTACAAAGTAATTGACGCCATCTGCTCCTTGCAGTTTTGTCTCCAGTTTGCAGGCTGACAGACTCCAGCTATGGAGGCATATGGCCAAAACTCCATTCTGTTCACCCATTTACATTTAGCAGTGGAGGTCCATGGCTATCTCTGGTTTCTGAAGACCACCGCACAAGTTGTGTAGGAGAAATTACAGAAAGAGAAAAATGAAAGAATCTTCATCACAGCATCATCAAAAAGGGGAAAAAATAAACAAAAACAAACAACATTGTGATTCATAACACTCGGTTACTAAGGGAACCAGCTGGAGACACTGATGTCAAAGCAGGAAGCGTTTCACCACAAGACTGTGTACTGACCTTATAACAAGAAGACAACAATAACAACGAAACTGAACATAGATTATGCTGAGTTGCATCGTGGTTAGTTGAATATCAGAATTGCTGACTATCAGATTAGAATACTTCTCTCATGCTAATGAAAACCGTAAGATAGAATATTACAGATATACATCTCATGCTGCGGAAAAGCGAATGCGTCACTACTACCACCATAAATGACAGAATTTTAAAAAGATCCCTTGCATGATGCAAATGCCAGTGGTCTCATAGTGACGCAACAGGACGTTGCCCCATAATCACCACATTAATATAAATAGAGTTTAATCAGGGCCAGAAAGGTTAGTTTGATCTGAACACATTATAAAGGTGAAATAGAAATGAGCACCAGCTGTTTAACAGACATTAAGATGCTCCTGCTGCTAGCAACCCATGACTGCTTTATAACAGAGAGGAATTCTAAATGGTAAGACAACCATAGTGATGTATTATGAAGCCAGATTCCTAAGATTTTTATACACAGTACCAGGAACTGAGGAAAGGTGCTCAGTGGGGTTGAGGTCAGTGTCCTTTTTTTGTTTGTTGTACAGGCCACTAGAATTTCTCCACACCAAACTCGCCACATCACATTTTTACAAACCTTACTTTGTGCCCAGAGACACAAAAAGGGCATTTTACAAACTGTTGCCACAAAGTGGGAAGCATATAATTGTCTAAAATTGTCTTTGTATGCTGTAGCATTTATATTACCCTTCACCTGCACCAAGAGGCCTAAACCCTGAAAAACAGCTGCAGACCATTATCCCTCCTCCACCAAACTTTACTTCCAGCACTATGCATTCTGGTAGATAACTTTCTTTTGGCATCCACCAAACCCAGATTCATTCATCAGAGTGCCACATAGAAAAGTATGTTTCATACAACATTGTACAACAAATTCTACAGCTAGTGTTTGACTATGGAAACCGCATGGCTAAGGATGTTATAATGGCTATATAATGTATAATGTATAATGAAGAAGAAAACTATGTATCAATGAAATACATGAAAATGCTCTAAAACTAGATTGGAAACTAATGAATACAGTAAGTGGTCAGCACTGAAACAAATACACAAACATGAATTACATTATTAGTCATCATACAGAGGAACCTTGCAAATGAACTTATAACTCACAGACATGCATGGACTATAAAACTTTAACAAAATATAATATTATATATTATGACCACCTCCTTGTTTCTACACTCATTCTCTAGCAGCACTGTTGTGTCTGATCCACTCGTACACACACTACCATGTCAATGTTACTGCAGTGCTGAGAATGACCACTGAAAGAATAGGGTAAAAGGGGCTAACAGAGTATGCAGAGAAACAGATGGACTACAGTCTGTAATTGTAGAACTACAAAGTGCATCTATATAGTAAGTGGAGCTGATAAAATGGACAATGAGCGTAGAAAGAGCATAGAGTTTTTCAGTTTTTTTTTTCTTTACATAATTTGAAAATGTCTTGTTCCCTTTATACGGTGTGTGAATTAAGATGTTTCATGAAGAATAAATCAAAAGAAATGTGCCAAACGACTTGGAAAAAGTCTGGTTCCATTGACTTACATTGAAAGTGAAGTAGGTATTTTCCTTCTCCTGTAAAGTTACACTTTTGGAGATACAAGGTTTTCTGCGACATATATATTACATAAAATCTACACATCTACGCATTACCTGCTGTGTAACTCCTCCATTTCCTGGACACTGACTGGACAGGATAGGAGAGGCCTGTCGTTACAGGACCCTACTTCACCCCTCTGCTTGGTAAAATAGATAGAGGCAACAGAGACAGTGGGTCAGCCAGGGCAGGGGAGGAGTTTTAAAAAGGGAAGGGAGGCTCAAGTAGCTTGCAGACAGAGTGCACACTTGCACCGGGCCTAGTGCCAACACATTTCCTCATGCCTGTCCCTGTAAAAGTGCAGGGTGATGTAACGCTCAGAGGTTGGAGAACAGCGTCAGCCAGAGTCCCTTCTTTCAATTACTCACACGCACACAGAAAAATTACAACTGCTTACACAGCTCAGCATACACAGCTCATAAAACATAGCTTTTATGAGACTTAAGCTGTTGTTAAAGCACTCAAGTAGTATACATTAGGACAGTACTTCAGCCCAGATTAAATACTAATGACAGCACACTTGAACTCTTGAAGTAGAGATACTTTCTCATGGGTGGCACGTGACCAAGTTTCTTCAAGTCTGACCTGGCTAAGTTCAACGCTGACTGACTGCTATCTCATCGAGCCTAATTTCCACTCAGAACAACTAAATCCTCCTTCAACCTTTATTATGTACTGGGAAACAGTAAGTAGGCCCCATTCTGTATATTTACAATACCAGCCCAAGAAGACCTGCAAACAGTGTGAGAAGCCAGTATTCAGCTCAGGGACATAGATAAAACTGAATGAAATGAGGATAAATTTTATTTTAGTGGCACAGAGCAAAGATAAGAACAAAATGATGCACTAGCTTTTTTTCTGTACATAACTAAATTTGTCCCTCATTTCCACATCACATCAGCACAATTATTGTTGAAAGTAGACTGAAAGACAAAACTGTGATGTAATGTATTTTATTAATTCATAAGGATATATTTGAATGAATGCATCACTTTTTTTCAGCACACAACATTCAATTTCAGTAAAACATTTCATGTAGACATGCCATAGAAAATGATTCATTAGGGCCACCCTTGCTGTAGGTTATGCGTGAGTCTAACATTTAGAAGGCTGGCCAGATAGCACAGTATGAAGTAACCTACAACACACACTTGTATGTAGCTGTATTTAGCATGATAAATCATTATAGCAGACTAATTTCTGATACTTAACTGTATCTTAATTGTAGCTCAGAGCAGCACTGCTGAAGGGACCTAGAGAATTTACATTCACCTGTATGCTCATCAAATTAGCATATCAGAGCAAGATATAATTATTAAAAACAGAGTCATCAGAGTCATCAGACTCTTATAACTGATTAATAACTAGCCTGATAGCAGATGCCAGATCATCTAATTTTCCATAATTGTGGCCACCTCTTGGCTATGCTTCTAATTCAGCTTTAAAACTGTCTTGATTCTAAGTCAGGCAGTGTCAAAGTGTTGGAAGGCCTAGCCTGTCTTCCTAAAGGAAGTGTGGGTAGCTGAGAAAAAGGTGATTTGGTTGGATTTCAAGTGAAAAGACTCTTACAAAATGAAGGTGCCAAAAAGGATTTTTTTGAGTGATGCTATAATTGAATGCTTTGTTTCTTCCCTACAGAACTTTTCAGATGTGCAAAGAATCTTTTTAAAGTTTAAAGGCCCCCCTGTGATGTCGGTTTCATATTAGTTAAAGGTTTGTTCTTTAAATAATCATTTAGAAAATTTTCCTGGGGCTTATCAACTGAAATCTTAACAGATTTTGGAGATTCTCGCTTGTTGATTGTCTGGTTTGTAAGTGTGTTTGAGCAGGAGAATCACCAAACTATCCCGGATACTGGCCTGAAATCAATGAGTGAAAGCATGCACAAAGAAAGTATTTTGCCTGTTCAAGCACACTTGAGTCAGCAGCTAGTACTACACTCCATTAATTATCAAGATGATCACGCATGTTGGTTTCTCAGCTCACACTTTTGGAGAACGGCGATGATGAGTGATGACGAGAAGGGTGCTGAGTTAGCTAAATTAGGACAAGTGGATGTCAACAACAGTGCTAGGCACTGAAAGTGTTATCCTGCCCACTCTACTTCTGTGGGCTTACCAGCAGTACGTCAAAGTCCAAGGCCCAAAAATAGCACTTGGCATCCCTACTGGAAAGACTTCATCTAAAAGTCCTGCAAAATGACCTCACAATTCCTGTTCCCATAATGATGTTTTTCCAGACAGAGAGGAATGTTGTCCCAGTAGAGCTGTTTGGCATGAGTTTATACTGGGAGGGGAGTTTTTGTGTGCTGATTTCTTTCTAAGAGCACTTGGCAGCCTGATGTAAAGGAGAATTTTACCTGTGTTTTAATTTCTGCTTTATTAAAATGTGAACAAAGTCATTCAGAGTAGTTTGATGTGACATGTGAATTGTCTACAATTCAAATATAGCCATTTTATTTACTATCCAAAGCAATCAGTGAACCTACATGTCTTCTGAGTTTTGGTATCCATCCATCCATTTTCCAAGCCGCTTCTCCATCAGGGTCGCGGGGGGGTGCTGGAGCCTATCCCAGCAGTCTTCGGGCGGAAGGCAGGATACACCCTGGACAGGTCGCCAGTCCATCGCAGGGCGAGTTTTGGTATGTAATATTTAAATGTAAATTACACAAATTCTTAATTTCTGCATACTTATTAATTACTTATTATTCAATTAAGTGGCACCATGTATGTTTGGTGGATTTGAAGACTTCTCTAGAAATGTGCAATTGCACAGAATGTGTGGAACATTTTGTAACACTGGTTGTGTTTCGGCCCCCTTCCCCGAGTGGATGAATCTGATGCTGTGAACACACTGAAAGAGTATTCAAAGAAAATATTCTGAGGATGCACGAAAATGATCCAGTATTGCTATCGTCTGTTACTTTTGCATTTTAGACCTAATAATGAAGTCGGACCTTCTTTTTATGTTAATATATGACATAGTCTAAAAACTGGTGGTAGGAACCAGACATCTGTAGCTTAGCTTGAAGATAAAGTTTTGGCTTCAAACATATTTTTAAAATACATTAATGGTGGAGAGGCACATGCAGGGCATTATGTTAAAATAACACCTTTTTCACATTGCCCACTATTGCACCATGATCAAAATTACATATCAAATTTAGAAGATATGCACAGGTTAATTGGTCATTTTGCGTAGTAAATAAAATACTTATATTTGTGTTGCACCCATCACTACCAAGGTAAAAAAAAAAAAGAATAAGTCGGTAAGTTTCCCTAGAATGCATGATTCCACATTAAAATACTGTAATTCACAGATCAACAACAGAACTATACAGATTTTTTTTCAAATCTATAACATTCTGTAAGGGAGTTTTTAAAGGCGTTAAACACTTCAGACATCTGGTTCCTATTACCACCACTATGAACAATTCTGACTTCTAGAGCTCCCATTTAAATTAAGGGCACATTAATATTTACCCAAATGAGCCTGAAAGTCAGAAGAGATTAATTCAACTATTTTACACCATGTAGTGGCCTATATCTGAAGTGTATTTATTGTGTTAAGTGCATGGATGGTTCCTCTGAAAGCAGTGACTCAGAAGGATTTCTGCCATAGTGAGCGGAGAAAGGTGCTTCCGCTCAACGCCCACCTAACACTGACCATACTGCCCACCATCCATAACAACACCTGGTCTCTGTCTCTCCAAGCTTATGGTCTTGCTCTTTGGGTTGCCATTATTGACTTCTGCTGGCAAGCGTTTGTTTCTTGAAGAAAACAGGAGTGGAGACTTGAGGAAAAAAAGTTTAATGAACGCACGTCTTCCCAACCAAGCAAGTCTAACTAAGCTTACAAAAACCATGAATGTCTGGTCACCCAGGTAACCCACACCCTCTAGTTGTGTCTTTGTTTAATCGATTAATAGATTGCTAGACTGGGGAGCTATAGATAACTAGATGTGAAATAGGGTAACCATTGTGGGTAGTTACGTGACAAAAAGGACTGCTCTCCAACGCCCCCAAGAGAGACATACAACACGCAAATGAGATTAACTAAAAGGCAGGGGAAAAACGTGTTACAAAGTTAATAAAAGCAAATAAAGTAAAATAAAGTAAAATAATATTTAATACTATCCACTGCCTTATTCCAAATCCCAGCGAGAGGCAAGTGTCACAGTCAACCTAAAATCAAAATAGACCTTTTTATCTGGTTAGTTCTGCCCCTGGTCATATTCAGCACAATTCAGTACATCTTTATAAAACAAAATTCTTATTTTCCCATAATCTTCTATTAAAATGTGATACATTGTCTCCACATCTAAAACACCACATACAAGCAGGTGGGAAAAATCATATTAGCAAGTAATATGTTTCATCTCCGCCAACACCACCCTCATCTATTGAGTGAAAGCACTCATCTAGCTCAGAGACCCTCCTTGATGCTGTCTTTCACTCACAAACACAGAAGGAAATACACACACACATACATACACACACACACACACACACACACACAGTAGACAAAATTATTGGGACACCCCTGCTACAAGTTGTGTAATGCTTAAAAAACACCTGGTGGTTAACTGGCAACAGCTCAATAACATGACTGGATATAAAATGAGCAGCCCAGAGAGTCTTTCAGAAGTAAAGCTGAGGAGGATTCACCACTCTGTGAAAGACTGCACAATCAAAAAGTGCAACAATTCAAGGATAACATTTATCAACATAAAATAGAAATGAACTTTCGCTTTTCATCATCTATGGTAAATATTATTAGTAAAAGAGTCAGAGAATCTGGAGAAACCTTTGTATGCAAGGGATAAGGCCAAAAAACAGTATTTGCTGGCCATGATCTTTGGGCTCACAGGTGGTACTGCATAAAAATTAGACATCATTCTGTAGTGGAAATCACTGCATGGGCTCAGAAAAACTTTCTGAAAAACAATGCCTGTGAACACAGTTCACCACTGCATCCACAAATGCTAACTAAAACTCTTAAACGCAAAGAGGACATTGTCTATGAAGAGGATCCAGCAATGTTGCCTACCTTCTCTGGGCCTGAGCTCATTTAAAATGGACTGAGGGGAAGTGGAAAATATCCTGTGGTCTGTGAATCATCATTTGAATTCTTTTTGGAAATCCTGGACACTTAGGGTCCTTTGGGCTAAAAACCACTTGACTTATCATCAGTGCACAGTTCAAATGCCAGTATTCATGATGGTATAGGGGTGCATTAGTGCACATGGCATGGGTGACTGGCACATCTGTGAAGGCACTATTAATACTGAATAATAAATACATGTTTTAGCAATATATGCTACCATCCAGACAACGTCTTTTTCAGGGAAGGTCTTGCTTATTTTAGCAAGACAATGTCAAACCACATTCTGCATGTATTGCAACAGCTTGGCTCTGTATTAAAAGAGTCTGAGCACTAAACTGACCTGCCTGCAGTCCAGACCTGTCACCCACTGAAAACATTTGCCACATTATAAAATGAAAAATATGATAAAGGAGACCTTGAACTGTTGAGCAGCTAAAATCCTGTTAGGCAAGAATAGGAAAACATTTCACTTTCAAAACTACAGTCATTGATCTTCCCAGTTCCCCTTAGATCCCAACTTTTTTGGAGCATGTCGTTGGCATCAAATTCAAAATGGACATATATTTTTAAAAAATTCTTAATTTCAACATTTGATATCTTGTCTTCTGTACTAAATTCAAAGAAACATAGGGTTTAAACAAACAATTTGCACATCATTGAATTTTGTGCACAGCAAATATATAAATATATAATATATTCCTCAGAGATTTTAATCCATATTGACATAATAGCATCACACAGTTGCTGCAGATTTGTTGGCTGCACGTCTATGATGCAAATCTCCTGTTCCACCACATCCCAAAGGTGCTCTATTGGATTGAGATCTGGTGACTGTGGAGGCCATTGGAGTACAGTGAACTCATTGTCATGTTCAAGAAACCATTTTGAGATGATATGAGCTTTGTGACATGGTGCATAATTCCTGCTGGAAGTAGCCATCAGAAGATGGGTACACTGTGGTCATAAAGGGATGGACATGGTCAGCAACAATACTCAGGTAGGCTGTGGCATTTAAACAATGCTAATTGGTACTAAGGGGCCCAAAGTGCACCAAGAAAATATCCCCCACACCATTACACCACCAGCAGCAGGCTGAGCCGTTGATACAACGCAGGATGGATCCATGCTTACATGTTGTTTACGCCAAATTCTGACTCTACCATCTGAATGTCACAGCTGAAATTGAGACTCGTCAGACCAGGCAACATTTTTCCGATCTTCTATTGTCCAATTTCAGTGAGCCCCTGCGAATTGTAGTCTCAGTTTCCTGTTCTTAGCTGACAGGAGTGGCACCCGGTGTGGTCTTCTGCTGCTGTAGCCCATCTTCTTCAAGGTTTGACGTGTTGTGCATTCAGAGACGGTATTCTGCATTTCTTGGTTGTAACAAGTGGTTATTTGAGTTACTTTTGCCTTTCTATCATCTCGAACCAGTCTGCCCATTCTCCTCTGACCTCTCACATCAACAAGGCACTTTCCTCCACACAACTGCCGTCCATTATATATTTTCTCTTTTTGGGACCATTCTCTGTAAACTCTAGAGATGGTTGTGTGTGAAAATCCCAGTAGATCAGAAGTTTCTGAAATTCTCAGACCAGCCCATCTGGCACCAACAACCACGTTCAAAGTCACTTAAATCACCTTTCTTCCCCATTCCGCTGCTCGGTTTGCACGGTGTTGTCTTGACCACGTCTACATGCCAAAATCCATTGAGTTGCAGCCATGTGATTGGCTGATTAGCTATTTGTGTTAACAAGCAATTGAACAGTGTGCCTAATAAAGTGGCCCAGTGTGTGTGTGTGTGTGTGTGTGTATATATATATATATATATATATATATATATATATATATATTAAATGTTTCTCTGCATCCTTTGCTAGCCACCTTTTACCCTGTTCTTCAGTGGTCAGGACCCCCATGGACTCTTACAGAGCAGGTACTATTTGAGTGGTGGATAATTCTCAGCACTGTAGTAACACTGATGTGGTGGTGGTGTGTTAGTGTGGTGTGCTGGTACAAGTGGATCTGCCACAGCAGTTCTCTGTTAAGGGTTAAATTCCAGGCTTGAGGACCATTGGAACTTTACCATGTGCTGTAATGAAGTTTCTCTTTTTTTTTTCTCTTTTTCTCTTTTTTTTTCCTCAGCATAGTGAGGTATTCCAATTAGATTCCTCTGTAAAAAAGCATTCAATTTTTGCCAGCATCTTTCAGCATTCCAACAGAAATTACATTTAAAGCAACACAGTATACATTGTGTTAAATTGTGAAACTATCTTGCCTTAACAACACATCTTCCTAAAGTTCAATACTCCATGAGCAGTTCCGTACAGACCCACGGCTCTGCGTAGGCAGGGACTGACTATGTGTGGGTTGATTCGATGCTTGTGTTACTATAACAGAGCATGAAAATGTTTTTATAAATAACAGATCTCAAGGAAGCCAAGAGTCCCAAACAAAGCAGCCTCTGGATTTGCGCATTACAAGCGCACTTTGTTCCACCGATTTAGAGCACAGTCTGTACTTAATATATTCATCAAATCTTGATTAGACAGGCATAGACCAATGTACTTCACTGATCCCTGAAGTAAAATCTGGGTGCAAAAATAACAGAAGAACACAGAATATGGTGAATACACCAAACCGCATCTACTACACTACATATACACTTAAACAAGTGCAAAGACAACGTTGAAACATTAACATTTAAGTAGTATGGGGCACTGGGTTGGCATGAAAACATTACAAAGAATTCACATGTGTGCTAATGTTTCAGTGGTGTGTGATACATTATATGTCCAAAAGTATTCTCATGCCTTTTGTAATTTGTGAATTCATCTGCTGAAAGTTGCACACACTGCTGACACAGGCATTCAGACAAGAGGGGCATAAAACCTCCCAGCACTGGGCCATGCACATCTTTAAAGGTGTAGCCAGTGCCACCTTGAAATCTTTTTGGAAACCCCAAGTGCTACCCCAAAATTTCATGCCACATCATTGACTTCCACCTCCCTGTGAGGCATATGTGCATGCTTTTATGAGGAGAGTCCTTTTGTTATCATGAGAACCGTCCAACCTCACTTGGACATTCACATCACTGCCCTGCCAGAACTCCCTGCCACCACTGGTAAAATTTTCTACATGTGCCACTGCATTGGGCTACAGAGCACCGGTGTTCTCTCGAGTGATAGAGCTCCATCCATTTCCTTTAAGACAGTTTGGAGTGGAATTTACAATCCAGAACTAATCATCCAATACCAGTACCTGACCTGCCTAACGCTGAATGCAGTCAAATCCTCACAACAATGTTGTTACAACACCTAGAGCGAAGCCTTCCCAGAAGAGTATGGGCAGTTAATGATCCAAAGGGGGACCATTTCCCAATTAATACTTCTAATTTCAAAAGAAATGATATCTACAAATTTCTGGACATACAGTGTAACACTGGTGTTAAAAACCTTGTCCTGTTGCTCATTCTTAGAAGCTGGGAATAAAATATTAGACATCGTGGAGCCTGATGGTGGAAAAGACGTTCGATGCAGATTCAGAGTCTGATGGTGGAAAAGACGTTCGATGCAGATTCAGAGTCTGATGGTGGAAAAGACGTTCGATGCAGTTTCAGAGTCTGATGGTGGAAAAGACGTTCGATGCAGGTTCAGAGTCTGATGGTGGAAAAGACGTTCGATGGAGGTTCAGAGTCTGATGGTGGAAAAGACATTTTATGCAGGTTCAGAGTCTGGTGGTGGAAAAGACGTTCGATGCAGATTCAGAGTCTGATGGTGGAAAAGACGTTCGATGCAGGTTCAGAGTCTGATGGTGGAAAAGACGTTCGATGGAGGTTCAGAGTCTGATGGTGGAAAAGACATTTTATGCAGGTTCAGAGTCTGGTGGTGGAAAAGACGTTCGATGCAGATTCAGAGTCTGATGGTAGAAAAGACGTTCGATGCAGGTTCAGAGTCTGATGGTAGAAAAGACATTTGATGCAGGTTCAGGGTCTGATGGTAGAAAAGACATTTGATGCAGGTTCAGGGTCTGATGGTAGAAAAGACGTTCGATGCAGGTTCAGAGTCTGATGGCGGAAAAGACATTTGATACAGGTTCAGAGTCTGATGGTGGAAAAGACATTTGATACAGGTTCAGAGTCTGATGGTAGAAAAGACATTTGATGCAGGTTCAGGGTCTGATGGTAGAAAAGACATTTGATGCAGGTTCAGGGTCTGATGGTGGAAAAGACGTTCGATGCAGGTTCAGAGTCTGATGGCGGAAAAGACATTTGATACAGGTTCAGAGTCTGATGCTAGAAAAGACATTTGATGCAGATTCAGAGTCTGATGACGGATCAGACGTCAGATGCAGGATCAGGAAGGTTCTTCAGAAACATAAAAACATAAGAAAAGTGTTGAAAAGTGTCGAGTAGTGCACTGTTCAAACGCCCTTGACTGAAAAGTGAAAAGTACTCTGGTCATATGACTCCCGACGACGGTGCAGTTTTGCGCGTACAGCGACCACATTGACTTACACACGCTTGTATAACCGTTTGTATAACACGCCGGCGTGCTCGGCTTCTCTGGACCAACCGCTCTCCTCCCTCGCCAGAGCTCCATTCACTCACTCGCTTTCCCTACTTACTGATTTGCCCACACCGTTCGCACGCCGTCACTGGCCATGGGGTTTCCACGTGAGGCGTATGCCAGCCTTATATAAAGAGACTGGCGGCGCTTTCAGCCAATGGCAGCTCGAGCACCGTCGTTCGCTTGTATTCGTTATGGAAACGCGATGCCTGTAGCCGATCGTGGTTGGACGAGGCGAGGCGAGGAGGGAGGAGTCCGTATTGAGGTCATACTGAGAGCCGGGGATTCAGGGCAGCAGTGTGAGGGGAAACAGTGAGCGAGTGCAGTGTGTCAGCGCAGACCGGTGGGCTGAACCCAGACATTCAGGAATATCACTAAATACAACCCAGTAACCACGACGTGGAGCTCCTCTCGGAGGCTTTGTTCTGAACGAGGCGACGTCCGCTGAAGAGTCAGGTACGCTGGAGTTTCGGTTTGCAGCTATAACATAAGCCGGGTGCTCGCGCGTTTACGTGGTTGTATAAGAGTGAAATTCCATTGACTGCTCTGCGCGCGGTCTGAGGAAGCACATTTCCCTGTAAGGACGTTATTTGAGGCATATTAACACGTTTTCTTCACTGTCTAACACCGAAACGCTCCACTGAAGACATTGGGTTTATATAAACGCTCTGAAACGTGTTTTAACCGACATTGTCGTAGGTTTAAACATGCGCGTTGCATAACTGTGTCACGGAGTGGGTCAATGCCGGTCAGTGCTCTAGTACTGGCCCTGCCCACAGTTATTTCGGGAGTTTTTTAATTTTTTTTCTCCGGATATTTCACAAGACGTGCTATTCAACTTCACAACAAACTGCACAAGTCTTTATATTAGCAAGAGTATAACAAAACAAACTGTTCACTCTTAAAAATATGTTTTTAAGACTTTTTTTTTTTTTACTAAAGGCAATGGTTCTATTTAGAGCCATTAGTTCTATGTAGAACCTTTGCATGATGAAATCGTTCTTCAACTTGAAGAAGAATGTGTTGTATATGGTTCTATATAGAACATTTTGGAAAATAGTTCTGTATAGCACCAAAAATGGGTTCTGCTGTTGTTATGATGCCAAGCCTATAATGATAGAAGAACACCCTTTGGTGCTATATAGTACCATTTTCAAAAAGGTTGGGTATAGAACCGTTTTTGAAACAATCTGTATCTTACGAACTATTTCACCATGCAAAGAATATTTTAAGCATGCAGTAGTTCTAAATAGAACCATTACCTTTACTGAAGATCCCTTGAAAAAACATCTTTGTATGTTGGATTAAACTGCAGTCTGCAGTAGTAAATGAAAGTTTTCTCATCTTTCTCATAGCAGAATCAGGTTGGTGCGTATGTGACCTACAGTACAGATGGTGTGGACTGTACACATGCACAGTGAACCTACTGAGTTTTTTATGTAATGTTGCTAATGAGAAAGAAATGGTAAAAATCTGTGTATATTTGGGGACTGTTTTGCCATCCAATGGCCTGCATGTACCTCCCTGCCATTAAATATGTATTAACAGTATGTTTTAGACCAAAACCTTTTCTGTTGGAAGGCCTTTACAGGCATTAAAAGGTTTTGGATTCTGAATCGGTATGTTTCTCTAGCATTAAGCATGAGCCTCGAGCGTTTCACACCAAATCACTCTGAACGACTTTGTTTGCATCTTAGTTATTAAATTATACAGTCAAAAAAAAAACAGTCAATGGAATTCACTATTAAGTAGAATTTGGGTTTCTGTTGATCGAGGCAAAGAGGCCTGTATGTTTGTGTGTGTGTATCTCTGTGTAGGTGTGTGTATGTGGGTGATGACATATGTATGTGTGTGTGTGTGTGTGTGTGTGTGTGTGTGTGTGTGTGTGTGTGTTGACTCTTGTGAGCTTGTTATTAAAACTGACCTAGTCCTAGAGGAGGTGCTCCAAATACCTTAATCTGGCTTTAATGTACTAAGCACACAAAACTATATGCTGGTGTTTTCACAACTAGCTCTGTCTCAGTTCTTATCTCTGCTTCTCTGTGAAGTTCAATAGTAAAAGAATGTGAACATGAATACTTTAACTCCTTTAAACATACAGGCTTATTGCATGGCTTAATTAACTCAGTAGCTATTTGAAATTGTTCTCTGGTGTCTACATCCAAGCTATGTGACTTTGCTCAGGTTGAAAAATGCTCAGATGCAGTTTTACATGTCCATTTCCAACCCTATGATTTGGCCTTAGAATAAAAAAAGCCGTTTTTCCTTTTTTGGTGTGCTCATGAATAATTAAATGAGCTCTGCTCTGATTTGCTGGTTTACAGTGAGGCACCATGACGACTCACAAAGAAGCAATATATTATAATAGACACAGGCACAAAAAAATAAAATGAACCTCAATGTAAATAAGCTAGATCTTCATACTATTTAGTCAGCTATGTTAGTTACTTGTAACTTAGTAGCTAACGTTACCTATACTGCCTATTTGCTTTCGGTCTCAATAACAACACAAAGTAAATTAAAGTTGTGAGCTCACTATGAAACTTTCAATTTAAGATGATCTGCCTGTAACAGTCAAAAAGTGAATAAAATCACACAGCCTGACTAGCTACTTACAGGTTGGGGTTGTGATGCTATTTGGAACAGCCCCTCCAAGTTTTCAGTGTTAAATGCTGAGCAATAAAGTTTCAAAATATACAGTTCACCCCACCACAGTCTGTATAATCAATATATGGAAACTAAGCTGCAAAAATAGCATGTGTTGAAATCATGTTTTCTGTGATGCCATAAAAATCGTTTGCAAAATATGCATGTTCAACTCTTGTTGGCATGAGTGTGCTTGCAAAAGTTTAAAAAATCAAATAGTAAATTATAATGATTGATTATATGCAGATTAGCTAGTCTAATTATCTTATTGTCTCTCGCACTTAAGTGTCATGATATGTCAGAACTAAAAAAAAGACGTGTCAGATCTATGCTCCACCTAAGGCCACCTAAGCACATCGATATGTTAGCATGTCTTAATAGTGACAAAGAGTTTAGACTGGTGAAGTTTGTGAAGTAAACCCTGGTAATTTTACACTAAAATGTTGCATTAAAAAATTAAGCAGAAAAGGCTACAGGTTACAATAATGTGAATGTTTATGTTCTGCTTAGCTAGCATAAACACAAAAAGCTAAAGATTATGCTTAACTTATGACCAAGTTTAGCCTTATTGTTATGGTTAGGGTAAGATAACTGCACCGTTCTAAGAAAAGAGAGAATGTTTGACTGCTGTGCTTTTGTAAATGGTGAATAAAACTGAACAACAAATGAAGAACAACATCTAAAGAATGGGCTTAGTATTCCTTATTTCTAAACAGGAAAGGTATATCTGGATTCAGTTTTATTTAATTCTGGCAAAGGCTAGTACTGAAATTAGATTGACCAATGCCATCCATTCATATTGTGATGTCAAACCCCCAGAGAGAAGAGTAAGTGATGAGACTCTTTTTGTGTTAATGAATAGGCATTTCAGCCAAGTGGTTGCGTACACATGCTTTGATGTACATGGTCTATTTAGTCTCAAGGCACTGATGATCTCATTTTCCAGCACTCAGTAATCTCAGTGGCTGGGATTGTTTGTTGGTTTGAATGGTCCTGCTGGTCCTGATTTTGTTGGCCAGTACAGTATGTCCTCTTACATGACTCATAGGTAAAATTATAGTGGAAGACTGTCAGCCTTCACCATGTGGACTGTGAGTTTCCTTACTTAATGATGTGGCAGTTCATCAGTTTAAACAATATTTGCTCCTTTATTGACAAGTATATTACACTAAAAGCTACGCTCTAAGCTTTAAAAGTTATATCCAGTGCCCAGTGCAAAGAATTAGCGCTGTGTGGAACCAAGTAGATTAAGTTTTAACTTAAGCAGTTGGAAATGACTGTGACTGTAAATAGATTTTTTTCCCAACACTTGCAGAGCTATTGTCATACTTGCTTTCCTTTCACTTAGCTAATTCGCATGAGGGTATCTTGGTAATGGTGTTGGATAACTTCTCTTTCTTCATTTTCTGACTAAATTGGTCATTTGACTAAAATTTAGGTTGCATTAGGTTAGGATATGCTTAGGTTACATGTGTGACTAGCAAGCCTGTAGGTTAGCTGGTTGGGTTGTGGGCTGTTAGTTAGCTGATATAAACATGGTGTTTTGGTGGTGAATTGCAACATTACACAATTTTTATAAATCATTTTTGTTAAACATTTGAAAATTGTTTTATTGTTATTTGGTTATATTTGGGCATTGGTCTAAATCTGGATGCGAGTTTGTGTATCAAATCACCACCAACCGCTTTAGCCTGCATCATTTAGACCACTCTGATATTAAAATGCATTGTATCTTTGATTAAACTGATTTACAACCTTTTGATTAAGTGAAGGAAAACATTTTGGCATGATAAAGATCTTCAAAGCACATTTTCATGAAGGTTTTTGGTACAGCTTTAGATTTACATGATTGGATCTTGAGAATACAACAGGAAGACAGTGACGCATTTCAAGTCTCATATGTCACTGTGTGGTTTTTCGCTCACTTGCTTTGAGAAGGTTTCAGTGGGTGGATGGACACTAGGTGTTGGTATGGAGACGCGTTTAGGGAGCAGACTTGGCAGGCAGCACTGGATTGGTTGCTGTGTTCACATTCCACAGTGCAAGGCGTGGAGGAAAGGAGTGATGACGCACATAGAGACAGGCTTGAGATGCATTTTAATGTTGGGAAAGAGTTCTGGCCACGGGCCACTCGCATATACACACACAGACACACACAAAATTGCACACTCCCTCTATTCAGCAAATGTTTTTTGTCCTACTGCTTTTCAAAAAGATGATACATAGAGGCTGCAAAATGCATCTGGGAAAAACAGTCATGTAGTTAAAAATGTAAACTTTTCAACGTCAGTCAGGATATAGAGAATAGTTATGGGAAATGTTTTGGAATGATCTGTATTTCTATGTGAGTGAGTCTAAAATGTTATCTGATTGTCATCAACAAAGACACACCGTGTCATTAATGCAAAACACCACACTAATAGAACAGCGCCCTCTTGGGGAGAAATTCCACATCTTTGGATAAAAACAAAAAATGCTGTTCAATTTAAGAAACAATACCCAGCATTTTACTGTCGCATATTTCTTGAATAAGTGATTTAAACAGCCAAGGTGATTGATGGTGTAGTCAGGCATTCAAATGGATAAAAGAAGTGGGCATCCAACAGAGATCAGTGCAAGACCATGTCATGCAGTCTTCAGGCAAAGCCAGATAAGGATGTGCAGATGTCACTTGAACTTGATAAAGTCCATGTTTTTCAGTCTACCTTGAACACTGAACACAAGTCCTGTTTTATCTGTCTGCAAAGCTGCTGAGAAGCCATTACTGAGACAAGGAAATATACGAAAAAGAACATTTGCAAATAAAACTAAGAAGGGTATTCTCAGAAAAACGGAGCAACCACCCAATGGTCCAAACCTCAGGTTCACTGAATGTGTAGGAGATTACTTGCATCACGAGAAGCAGAAAAAAAACTTCTGAGACTGAACTTTGCTGATGTGGAAGCAGATGTCTCTACAGAGATGAAAGAAAGTCTCACAAAAAGAATGGAAACTAATAAAAGATTGCAGATACTACACAATGAAAATTGCTATTATATTTAGTTGTTGAGGCTTCTGTGTAGTGGCCAACTTGACTGGAAACTAAATAAATAAAGGCAGTGGTCACTGATGACTATATGTCACTCTGAAATGTGTGTTGTTTGTTAAATAGGACCATTTTACTTGTTCATATGACTTGAATGAAGACATTTCAGATAGTTCCAAAGGGTTCACAAACAGTGTCTAAGCTGAAGCCATAGCTGATTGTTTTTTTTCACAGATCTAGTGATGTTATTGTAAATTTTGTTATCATTTTTTATAGGATAGAGGAACACCTGTTGGGAGAGGCTATGCAAAATTAATAACTCATGGAGACAAAAGAGTGGAACACTGTTCCATTCAAAAGGGTTGGGGTTGTTTATAATGGACGTTAATTTTAGCAAAATATTGGAAAGGTACTGTCTATGAGTGGAACCCCTTGAGTGGAGCAGGACAGAGGTAGAGACAGAGAGATTTTTATCATCCTTCCCTTCCCTGAAGGTTTTTCCCTGCATGCTTCTATTCAGTCTGTCCTGCATGTAATATCAGGATACTACAAGAGGTTTTCCCCATACACAATATGTCACGACATATATTTTTCCTGACGTGATAAATTGGAAAAGACAAAGTAGTGCCACATTTAAAAACAGATACTATCAAAAACTATGAATATAATGATCTTTATTAAACATTCCAACTACTGCACCGCACTAAAACAAATAAAACACAAATAATTGTGCTGTCTTTGTAATCAAGCATACAGATGACTTAAGTGTTCTTAAGTGCTGATAATATCCACAGTATGCAATGTGTTTTATTATTCAAAATTAGCCGAAGGAAATTGGTAGATGTTTGTGTTGGATGAGTAAATGAGGCTGCCTCTTCAGGTGAGCTAATGAGCTAACAGAGCTAACTAGTGCAACACTGGAGGGTGATGAAGACTTATTTCCTTCTTACAGGTGGATGATGTGCCAGAATGTTAGTTTGTCAGAGATTTAAGTTCTGTTTCTGGACTTGGCTCATACCAGCTAGAGTAGTTAGCCCAGTTAGGCTGTGCAAACTGTGCCTTCTCTGTTACGTCCTTAGTGTGTCCTTTGCAATACGTATATGATTAATTGTAGCAAAGTGTAACATAATATACATACTTACTTATGCTCACAAACATACCTATTCATTTGTATTTTTATTCTATTTCTCTGAGATAAAATGAAATGAATAACTTAGAAATGACTTGTGTATTTAAAGACTGGTCCCTCAGACAGCTGATCAGCACTCGAATACCTGTGCACATTCTTTCTTTAAAGGTGTGCACAACTAAATTGCACACAGTAGTAATAGTAGTACTCTTAATTTGCAAATCTAAATTTCAAGCTGGTTTTGTAATAGAGGCTTTTGGGTATGTTTTGGGTTCATATTGAGATTAATTTTCTGATTCCATTGCAGTGGCTTTGTTTGTTTGTTTGTTTGTTTGTTTTGTCTGAAACATTCACATTTAATAATGGGTGAAATGGGACACTGTCTATGTAACTGCCTTGTGATTTAAAAGTGTCTTCCATGAAAAGTTTCATAATGCAGCTGTGGCTCAGCAGACTCAATAAGCCTCAATTACCAAAAAGGTCTCATTTGTTGTTTTATAAAAGCAGGCCATTGTTCTGGGCACATAAACCCACAGCATGTGGTAACATAAGGCTAACCAGGGAAGAGGGTCGTTACCTGTCTGTACACTTGCTTGTAGTTCAAAACTCTGTTTAAGTACAGATTGTGTTTTGACTTCATTAATCTTGTCCATATACCTAAGTTAGCATGTGAATTGGCCAAGTACATATTATATGGGCTAAAAGTATGAAATGACTGCATGGTTTGCCACACAACAGTCTTCTTCTAAAGTAATCTGCTACTGTAACAGTCCCATCAGGTACTTATGCAACACCTTGGAAAGTCAGAGAATATTATTTGTGTACTGAACATGCTTAAGTGCATTCAATATGTTGTTCTGAATGTCAGTTTTTGGCTTAATGGTATTTTAATGTATAAATAAGTTCACTTTAGGACAAAGTTAACTTTCTTATGAGATCTTACTTTGAAATTATGCAAGTCCTTATGTAAAGGCAGACAGTGGTGTGTGTGTGTGTGTGTGCTCACATTATGGCTCCACATTCAATTACATAAATGTCTCTAACTTGATACTTAGTTATAAAACACTGTACTAAGTTGATTGGCAGGATTATTTAGTTGATAGTAAACAATGACACATGGCATTGATGGCATTTGATGTTGTATAATTTATCATTATTATCATTATCATTATTATTATTATTATTATTATTATTATTAATCTGCCTGTTGAATAATGCTACATTACATGTCGTTGCTTTTCGAACAAATCTAGTATCCCCAAAAAATTTAGAATTTTTCCTAAACATACACATCAGCATGAGGTGGTTTTCGAGGAAACATATTATTCGTACAGATAATGTTGGCTACCTTGGCTAGGATGTTGGTCATTCTTTTTGCAGTTGTGAGCGACATTATGTTGGCTGAGGAGCAGTTTTTCCATTTACTGTTTTTTTTTTTTTTCTTTTTCCGCAGCTTGTTTTCTGTTGGGTTATGCATTGGCATTTGCAAATTCTTAAAGTTAACGTTCAACTAGATCAGTGGTGTACAACTCCGGCCCTCGAGGGCAGGTGTCTAGTACAGTTTGATAGTTTCCTCATTCAAATTCACCCAATAAACCTGACAGTTAGATGATCATTTGCATTAGGTGTGTTTGAGCAGTTAAATAAGAGTTGTGCACCCCTGACCTATATGAACATAGCGTGAACCAAAATGAGCTGCTAACTCAAGTGAATTTTCTTATCTGCAATCCTGTATCCGTTACCTTTCAAGCAAACTGGCTTTCTAACCAGGCACAATTTTATTTAAGAATAAAATTATATACTATTATTAAAGAAGAAACAGGAAAAAATCTAACATTTGAAAAGATGATGACATAATGGACTTGTTACCAATTTGTTACTATGCAATATTTTTGTTACTGTAAGCCTTTTTGTTTTCAGTCTTTGTATGTTTTTTCATCATATCATATTTATCATTGTTCACTGTTTAAGAAGCAATATTCTTAGAAAAGTGTAGCATGACATACTTTAACGTGTACACATATATAACCTGTAGCTGACACTTTATTGACCATTCATGCCAGTTTAAGTAAGAATGAGAAACGTATACCAGGCTTTGTGGCTCATGCGGGGTTCCATTGTTCTTAATCTTATTTCTCCATTATTGCTTTACCCAGCTGTTGTAACATAGATGTGCTGGCTGTAATCACATTAAAGAGCAGTGTTCTTCTATTGACCTTAAGGTAGCATTCACCACAGAAGTAGCCTGGCTGGTTGTGTACACCGGAAGCACTTAAGCCCATCTTTAGTCTGTGCTGGGATATACAGGTGTCAAGCAATTCAATTACAGGACATAGCCAGATGTGTGGCACTTTTTCACCATTTAAACTTGTTTTCTTTATTTAAAAAAAAAGAGCCTGCTCAGTAAACCATGCTTTGCTTTTGGGGAAGAAAACCTTGTTTTTTGAGTTTTGGAGAGATTGAGAGTAGGGAGACCAGAGAGAGCAACATGTTATCATTAGATGTATTTTAAATGTTGTTGTTATTTTAACCATAATAATATTCAGGTCAGCCCATATTATTGTCCAACTGATCTGAAATAGGGTCAGATTTGAGATTACTCAAAAGTCCATTTCCTTTTTGTGAAGTCTGCCACTTATTTTCAGACTATAGCTTTGATGCAACACTGCTGCAATAAGTACTGACACTTTCATAAGTTCTGGTGACTCAAACTACAAAAACATCAAAGACTCTGAAATGTTTATGTGGCTAATGGGGGTAGGTACTTAAATAATCAGATTATGCTCACAATATTACATTTTTTTGACAGATTTTTATCTAACAGATACTGTTCCTGTAAAACACGTCACATCTGAGTCATGATTTCCATCATTTAGCTGTGCAAGCAATTCTAATTTAACACCTGAGCAGGAGGTTTAAATGATCAACCTTAAATCCTATAAGGAGACAATATGACGATAACAGCCTAAAAGGTTTCTTGGTGCCATAGAAAAAATACTTTTCCTGAAAGAACCCTTCAAAGGCTTTTTGTTTGAGCACCACGTTTGTGAAGGAGAACCATTTTAAATTTTAAAGAACATCAACATAATGTGAAGGCCAAGACTTATTAAGGAACCTTTTTTAATAGTGAGTTGTGAGTTACGAAATATGTGCATTGCAATGGCCTTTCAGGACTGGAGTTTAAGAACCCTGATGTCAAGTGATTGCTGTGACTTTGCTCTCTAGGTTACTAGGTTACTCTGGATTTTGGCCAGAAACACTGCCAAATCTTCCGTTATTGTAATAATCACTTTCTATATTGTTTGAACTACAGAGGCTGCTGTGCCTTATCTCTCTACAAATAAGTACCATTCACGTGAACTGGCCACGGGGGCAAGTGAGTCCTTTGGTATTTGAAGACTTGTTTCTAAGGATGTTTAATTGTGTAAATGACTGGATTGCTTCTCTTTCAACTCGAGCTTTTAATTTAGTGTGATATCAGTAGAGAATTGGTGAGAAAGGAACATGTCTTGATCGGCCCCAAACATTAAACCCAAAGTATGATATGGAGAATTTTGAGCTGTCTACCTTATCTTGACCTAGATTCAAAAGGGAAGACTTTTTTTTCTTAAGTTATAAGAACATCTTTAAGCATTTCATTTAATGTTGTGAAGTGTTAATTGAATCTGTCAGTCAGTGAATTTATTTTGCTGATTGGAATCAGATATAAAAATCTGCAAATCTATCTCTTCCTAAAATCTATGCAAGATAGTACATAGTCCAGAACTTGGGGCTCATGTCCCCTTGTCCCACAGTTGGATTTGATGCTTCCTTTTGGAATGGCAGTGAGCCACAAACTGAGCCTTAAGAAAAGTGAAGGCACTGAAGGTGCCTTTCCTTAATTTGTCTGAGCTTGGGTCCTGGCCAGGAAACCTTGGTTAATTAAATCTGTTTGAACCAAAGACCTGGTTGTTATACTTAATTCAGGATTAGTTAATCCTATCACTAGGGCATTGTAGAAGACTACCAAAGAGAATCAGGTGCAACCATTGGCAGCAACTCCAAAGTTTAGTTTGTAGGCTTCCGCTTGCATTGCTGACCTAGTTGTAGCCTGTTCATTTCAGTAGGAGTGACTGAGAATGTGTTATATGACCAGCCAAGTCTTTGTTGTTGTTTGTAGCTTTGCCAAATGTTACTGACTAGATACAAATGATCTCTTCTGGAGTATATTTAATGCAATATATTTATATTTAAGGCTTTTTAATGCATTTTCTCTGTATGACTCTGGAAGTGTGAGAACATCTCAATCCTTTTAACCATGTCATAGTCCTAGTTGCTGTATAAGCAAAAGGCTCTAAAACGGATCTGCAGGAAACCCCAGAACACCTACAAGAAACATCAGCAGATCAAACCAGTCTAAACCTGTTGATTCAGGTCTTTTTATGTCTCGTGAGAGAGTAGGGCAAGGAGGATTTTTTTTAAAAGGGGCAGAAGTGCCCCTGGGAGATGAAAAGTGAGATCTGTCTGGCCTGCAAGCCAGTAGAACCTGTGGAGAGGCCCCCAGCAAGGCTAAAGGGCAGAGTATACAGCTACAGAGGCTGGACCGCAGGGTCGGACACCTTTTGAAGGCACAGATGGTGGTCCTTGAGCAGACAGAGCAGAGGCTATCCCCGAGACCGTTGCCCAGAGCTAAGCTAAACGGACTAGCTTTGATGTTCTAGCTCTGTGAGCTCCTGTTTTAAGAAGGGCACCAGACAGACACTGCCCTTTCAGATCTTGCTTTGAACATAAAGACTTAAGTCTTTGTAGATATAGCATTCATTTCTTAATGTTTTATACCCAGTGAAATAAAATAAAATAAAACAGATATGAATAGGTTTTTGTGCTACTGACCTGTGTTCTACAGCAATGGTAACTAAGGAGTATTTATGGATTTGTGTACCTGTCAGTGTTCCCCAAGACACATTATGAAACCTTACTTAAAGATTTCATAATATGTCTTGGGGAACACTGATGTAGCCTGTTTTGTAGGCCCCTTATGGCCACTTTGCTGGCAAATTATTCAGATATATTTATTTAATATAATCAAAGTGCAATATTTTCCCCATTATCAGATTATATAGGACACTGTTGGCTCTGTGTGTGTGAAATGTTGGGAGGCAGTGTTTAACTGCTAGCAAGCAATGAAGAGTGAAAGAGGAGGGTGAGAACCCCCTACTGTGAAAACAGTTGATGTCTCTTCACAAAGACAGCTGTGCTGAGATAACACAACAACATGTACAACGTGTGCAACAACAGACAACACATCTGCTGCTTTCTTTACTTAAACAAACCTGTGTACAACTGACACAGTAAACAAATAGTACTTACACAATAAAACACTTTCATAAATGTTGGATTGTTCACTCACAATACAAAAGGAATCCAGTTTGCTTGTGGTTATGTAAATCATTGACCCTTCAGTCAACATATATTCTACAGAATTGTTGAAGAAAAAAAAAAGAATAGTTCAACTGAGTGACCTGCAAACCGTTGAATGGCCACTGTGAAAAAGGATTAACATGTTTGGGGATGTAATCCCTGATGCAGGTGAAATGTTACTGTTGTAGCTCTGATGTCTGTAAGTCTTGTTTTTGATGAAAGTATCAGTTTTCGAACTTATCCTTGCAGTCATATTTTGACCAGTACTCAGATTTAGACAATGCCCTGCTTACTCCAAATGTAGTTGATCAGCCAACACACATTTGTTTCTTTAGTTTTGAACTACAGCCTAATGTAGTTAACAATTAAAGGAAGCTTATAGCCACTCTGTACCATCGTGCAAACTGTGTATCTAAATCATCACACTTACTGTACCTCAAACCACAGAGATGTGTTAAGTAATTTTAAATAGACTTCCTTATGTTGTTTCTGAGATAGTATGGCATACTTTCATCTGGAAAAGGGACTCAACATTGGGCTTTATATTACACTATATTACATGTATTTTTGAAGTTCCAGCTTTTCCTCTACGTGACTTATATTTCTATTTGTTTCTTTGTGTTTTCTTTAGATTTAATCCAGGTTGATTTGATTCACTCTCTTCAAGTCTTCTCTGTGAAGATGGGCTGATTTTCTTGACCTCTACATTAATGCAAGTAGTCTCTCTCCATGTCTGAAGACTTGGATTCCAAACAATACCTGTTCTCCTCTCTGGAGGGGCAGGACCAGGCAGCTGGCTGTAGTTCCATGGCTACACTTCGTCGAATGAGCGGTTTCGCAGAGGGTGGTGAGCTAGGCTTGGCCTCAGAGGGCAGTGATAGCAGCAGTCAGGACCCTCCTGCATCACCTCACAGTGACCATAAGATGGCGCACTCCTTGCACGAGGATGTTGAGATGAAGAGTAGCGGGTCCAGTGGAAGTGGGACTGAATCGCACGGTAACGAGTCGCACGGTAACGAATCTCATGGAAATGAGTCACATGGCAACGAGTCAACTGGAAGTTCCAATGGCAACAGCAAAGACTCAGCCCTGTTGGAATCGTCAGGGAGCAACAAGAGGTAATAACATTATAGCTACTATGTTTTCTCCACCCACTTCTACATGGAGCATCTGATGTCTATTGCACACTGAGCTACAATTATCAGGATTTTGTCAGCTGCATTCTGATTGGGTATCCAAAAGTTCACTTCTGTGCACCATACTTAATCTGTTAAAAGGGAAACAAACTTTTGCAAGCAATTGTGCACTTTGCACCTGACCAGTTTTTCAGAGCAAAACATAGCTGCTGAATTATTAAAAGAATACATTATAAAGTTACTGAAGAGTTTTCTTTGAAGACTTTAGTTGCTAGTAATGAATGAATGAACCCACATTTCCACATGCCATGTTGTTTCCTGCGTACGTTTTAGTCACTTATCTCTACACATCACACAAAACAACAGCAGTCAAACATCTGTATTGCGTCTAAGCAGGCAGTTGCCAACCAGGATAAATAACAATCTCAAAAAACACAGAAGTCTGGAATGTAGGACTACCCAAATGGCATGGTCTCATCACTACTTACATGCATTAGACCAGTGAATAACATATGTCATAGTTCCAACTATTGGTCTAAGACGTGATGGTAATAATGAGATCAATTTAACATCAAGAGTCGTAGGTATTTGTTCCTGACTTTGGACTCACCCTTTAGTTATTTTATTATACTTTTTTGCAGGTGTTTCTTGGATTTCAGTTGTCAAAAAAGAAAAAAACATTTGAAGTCTTATGGGTCAAAGACTTTCTTTTTGTTGTTTATTTTCATGATGCAGTAAAAGGGCCAAGATTGTTTGTCAGCATAGTTTTTAATGTTAACAGTTTTTATATCCAGTGTATGTAGGATGTAGGGTGTAATTGCTTGGGACAGGTTGTAGTGCTGCACAATGTGGACATAAAATTAGATGATTTATGAAATTGTTGCATTTCATGATGAATCATTATTGTTATCATTATTATCATCATTATTATTATTATTATAAATGTGTGTCTCTGACTGTATGTGCCACGAGGGCAGACCTTGATTTCTGTGCAAACAGAAATGTAGCTAGCATCTCCTTTGGACAAATAGCAACAGTACAACATTACAAAAATATCATTCACTAAATTAAACTAATGAAATACTAACAGCTACTTACATCAAAACAGCATTCAAAGATACTCTTAATATTGCCTTATTTTACACAATTACACACAAATGACCATAAACGCATAAACATTAATATAAACCCTAATCATTGAGCCACATCTTACCAGATTCAGGACATAGCCCTGCCTTGCATATCTCATCACACACAGAGCAATTTTAAATTGTCAAACAGGCATCTCGTCCTTTACAAAGACCTCTTCTCTATTTCAGTGACACCCCATATTTATTTACATTCTTTTAAGTCTTTATAATTAATTGAAGATGGTTAGAAGAGGACATGTGTTAGAGCTGGATGTTGATTGTAGCCTCACTGGCTGTCGGACTGAAGTAATAGTCACCTGCCATGCCGCATGACGCAGGCTGAGCTCACTCAGAGACAGCACATCTCCAAACCCGTCAGCAACAGTTGCTGTTTGTCTGTTAGTCCTCTCCATCCCCACTTATCCTGCTGAGACTGTAGAGAGCTCTAGTTTAGTTCTGCTTTTCAGGACTTCAAGAAGGTCTAATAATAGAAGCTCTTGAGACATTTTGAGGTTCCATCATAAACATCATGACCATTAGATAAGGGTTCACACGCAACACACTCAAAAGCGAGTTATGGGTCATTTTTAGGTCAAGGTTTCTCTTTTTACTTTCTGTTGCCACCCAGTCAGAGTTATGAAATGCTTCAAAGGACGTCTGACCATTATTTGTAATATTGAAAACAGCAGTAGTTAATTTGTTTATAATTAAAATTTCTCTGAGAATCGCTCTATGAAGGCTGAAAAATTGCTGTTTGCTTAAGAGGATGTGTTATGTAAGATGCTAACATGGCTAATAAAGACTGACCATAGAAAACAAAAAATGGCTAAAAGTAAATGGAAACAGGTGTGCCCTTGTTAGCTTCTGCTGTTTTCTATAGTCAGTCTTTAGTAGCCATTTTAGATCATCTTACATAACTAAATTCTTAATTAAACAGAGCAGTTTTTCAGCCTTCACATAGTGAGAAATTCTCTGAGAGAAAATGTAACTAGAAACAAATGAACTACTGCTGTTTTCAAAATTGGTGATGGGCCTAACAGTGAATGGCAACAAGCTTGGTTGTGCTAATTGTTGGATTTATCTGCATCCAGTCTATTTGCCATGTTAGCATTTCAGCAGTTTTGTACTATGTTAGCCCTTTTTTCAGTCTTTTCTTTAATGGTCAGGACCACCACAGAGCAGGCATTATTTGGGTGGAGGATCATGCTCAGCACTGATCTGTGGTTGTCCTGTAGAGGTCCTGACCACTAGAGAGCTAACAAAGTATGCAGAGAACCAGATGGACTACAGTCTGTAAAAGCAGAATTACAAAGTGCTCCGATATGGTAAATGGAGCTGGACAATGAGTATAGAAGAGGTGGTTTTAATGAAGTGACCAGTCAGTGCATGTTGATTCATGAATAAATCATGGCTAATAACTACCTCGTTATTATTATTATTAAGTTGGCTAATATTCCGGGATGAGAAAAGCTAATACATGTTTGATCAGAGACTAAAAGACTGTAATCCTCTCTAATCTCTGACTGATTGATGCCTCCCATCGTCAGGCAGGAAACTTTCCCTACCCACGCACTCATATTTCCATGCCAACGTGCTGTTTGTGTATGAGTGCATGAGATGAGTCTCCTCACAGTCTCCTATTTTTCTCCACAATCCCCTTTCCGCATTTGTGTTTATGTCCCTGTATTGAGTTTTCTTTGTAGTTCATGTCCTTCCCAAGCCTTTTCTCTCTTTCCTTTTTCTCTATGCTTCTCATTTTGCTCTCTGTCTCATTTGCTTTCTTGGTCATTGGTGCCTACACACACACACACACACACACACACACACACACACACACACACACACACACACACACACACAGAAATATATATAATGTTTTTTTTATGGATGGATAGTGACTAATGGTATTAAGCCCAAAAGACAAAATTCTTGTTTTCCTAGAATTCTGTTCACAATTAAATTATGTTTACCCATTTCTAAAATGTCTTTTGATGTTTAATTATCTCCCCATGCACCAGACAGGCTGGGGGAAAAAAATAATAACCAGTAATATCATGTTTCACATTCCCAGCCCACTATCCCCAGCTATTTTCCAAAAAAAAAAAAAGAATAAATATACTTTAACACTCTTAGGACCCTTTGTATCACATCTGTCTCAGTCTCCGCATGTCATTTTTAATAAGTTAAGTGTCTACACCTCTAGGGAGCTACACTTTTTAAACTGTGGAAATTCTAACTTTAAGTGTAGCTCCCATTTGCTGACTTCATGTGTCTTGCGTACCTAGCACCCCCATCTCTCACCTGGACATTATTAAGAAAATATGCAGGTCTTTCTTAAGAAAATATGTCTTGTGTTTAGAGCTGATTACCTGAACACCACCTGGTATCAGTAAAAACAAAGAAGCAAAGAGTGTTTGGCCAAACAGACACTCCAGCAAATCGAAGAACCTGTAAATGCTCTTCCTTGAGCTTCTGTCTGAGAAGTCTCCCAGCCTCAGATTGTGAAGACATTCTGGGCTACTCCACATGCAGCAGCAGGACAGAACTTAACATCTTATCTCTAGATTTAATTAGCCTGCAACATTAACCTATTGTATCAATAGCATACAGACACAGTCCCAGCTGGCTAAAGACAGGTTTAGTTTATATAATTAGTCCACACTAAGCGCTTAGAGATGCTATTTATTGACATGTTTTCTATTCTAAGCTCCTTTGGAGACTATTTATACACATACATGTGGCCTTCGAGGAGCCTAAAATGTCACCTGCACCTGGATAGGGGCTTTCTCTAGTACTTACAGCGCTAAGCTGAGAGGACACAGCAGTGACTCAGACACATGCTCACGCACTCAGAGAGCTGTAGTGGTGAAGTCCCCTAATACTCATCTGCAACGGCAGCTTGTCCTATTCTCCCACATAGTGAATTGCCAAGGACGCAGCACTCTTGTTCTAAGTAGGTTATATTTTCGTGTGGCAACATGTCCTGTCCTTGATAGCGAGAGAACAGTGGACCACTGGCAGCTCTCTGATGGCAGAACTGGTGGTCCACTAGTGTTTTGCTCAGCATTTTCTGGGCAGTCCACCAGTGGTTAAGCAGAGTACTAGACAAAATTTCATGTATCATCACAAATTTTTCTACACACAGCCCAATTTACCTTTGTATCCTTCTTTTCTTTCTTTAGTCATAATTTGTAAATTAATTTAGTAAATAATTGTCAGTATGATGTTATTTTCTATAACATAATTTTACATCAGGCCTTATGATTATTTTTTTTCTCTCAGTTGTTTGTAAAATTTGTGCAAGTTTATTTTCTAAAATAAGTCTCTGTGCATTTATAATCTGTTTGAGTTTAAAAATAGGTAGCGCTTGTATGCAGTATGCTTGTATGCAGTAATCTGGATGGTCTGAGGGTGGTCTAGCAGTAGCAAACAGTCAGTGGGGTGCTGACCTTACCAAGCCAACGGACCAAAATTTGCTTGCCGTTTGGGGTGACTCATGGAGAGAGAATTATTGATTAAATGCACTATTGGATAACACCATGTATAATGTTATATATAACTTTGACAGTTACATTTGTTTCTTCCAATCATTGAATCCATTAAATCAGTCACACTCCATGCATCACCAGGCACATTCTTGGAAGAATATAAGTGCTACCTGTCAGAATAAAGGCAGAACAAGTATTAATATTTATATAGTAAGAGAGAGAAAAATCAGTTTAAGGCTACGTTCACACAACAGATAAAATTGGCCCAAAAGAGGTCTTGGTCCAGATCAAACTGAACCATGGCTTAGTTTGTCTATAGTCAGAACAGACTTTTTGGATGGATTGGACCACAGCTTTAGCTGTCTTTATGTCAAATGACTTATACATTCTATCAGCTTACTTGCATATTTTACTTTTATCTCCTTAAGAGTTTTGAATACTTAAAGAGTTCTTTTCGTTTGATTTCTCTTTCTCTTCGCTGTAATAGCATTCAGCTAGAACTGATGCATCTGAGACGCACTAAGTTTCTTTAAAATAGAAAATGTCACCTCAAATCACTCTGACTTTGTTTGTATTTTAAGCATTTAATTGTACAGATATATTGAATAATTCCCCTTTAAATTCCTACTTTTCAAAATTGTTAGACATTCTCAAAACCAGCACGGAACAGCCCAGTAAGACCCTGAGAACCATTTGTACACAGTTCTTAATGGGGTTCTTTTTTTAATGAAATATACAGAAAGAGAAATAGAGGGAAATACAAGGGTTATGTAATTGAGTGCCTGAGGGAGGAACAAATAGTCAAGTCACACTGACTTTTTGTTAAAAAGACATATGTCATCTGTTCAGTGGTTAAAAACAAAAGAAAACTTACTACCCAGACTGCACTTGGGGTGTCTTGATACATGTCTTATGAAGGCATATTAAGACCTCTTAAGACATGTCTACAAGTGCAAAACAGATGGTGTAGTTGCAACTGCCCTGTTACTATAACAGTTTTTTGTTTTCTTATGCACTGAAAAGTAGAACCTGAAACTGTTGGCCATGTTGCATTAATTTGGTTTGATAAACAAATCTCCAAATACATTCATTTGTTTAGTTCAATTGAAATGGTCATCTATAATATTCATGCTGAGCTGCAAATCACTTCTTACAGTCTGTTTGACTGCCATTTGCAATAACAAAGCTGTTTCTGAGAATCCAGTCTTCCTGACATAAGAAACCGTAAGTCTAGTGGTCTTTAAAGGTCAGAGGATTCAAAAACAACTGTACAGCTCCAAAAAAGGTCTCCCTCAATTTTCACATTTATACCTGATGACCTGCAGCCATGATTGGTTTAGTCTCATTCTGTGGTTAGTGGTCTACTTATTATAAGATGAAAGTTAATCATTGTTGTCTTATGATGCAGTTTGTGTTGTTTGTTCAGAATTGTCTTGTGCCTTAATGCAAATATTTTGTGTTTTGTTTTGCAGCTCTAATTCCCACAGTCCCTCACCTCCTAGCAGCTCCAATGCCTTCAGTCTGCTGAGTGCCAGTTCTGAACAGGACAACCCCTCTACCAGTGGCTGCAGGTTTGAATGCACGCACACAAACACACACAGATATGTACACACATTTAGTACTGTGCAAAAGCCAGATCACCGTTTGTATTTAATTTATTCATTTTATTGAATTCATTATTCATTTTTCAGCATCAAACAAAAAAGCAGGAAAATCATATTTAATAGAAAATGACACAGGAACCGTAACAACTAAAATACTATAATACAATATAGTTATTGTCCTGATATTTCAGTTTTCCACACCTTCAAAGTCAGTCTTAGAAGGTGATAGCATTTTCTGCTTCTTGCAATTCAAGTAATCCAAACATGTTCAGTGATTTTGAGATTTGATTTACTTTTCTCAGTAACAGCCTCTTGACAGGTATGCATGCTTTTGGTAATCTTCTCACAGTGGAAGGATGGACAAAAACACCTGTAGATTTTTTCAGATCTAAAACAGGAATGGAGCTTGATTTTTCTCCTATCTCTTGAAGATAGAAACTTTAAGAAGGTTGTCTGATGGTTAGAGTTTTTTTACTAGGTTATGATTGTTAGGGGTTCCATTCTCTCTATATCTGTTAGTCACATTTTGAAATAAAGTTTTGGAAACTTATAGTTTTTCACTCATTGTCTTTTTACTTTCCCCTTCCTTATGCAAGTGGATTACTATACTATATGTAATCCTATCAGAAATATCTCCTGAAAAATTTTGTACCTAATGGCTATCCTGACTGGAAATTAAATTAATGAAGTCTAGTCTTTGATTTTTGCACAGTACTATTAAAATACAATCAATGTACCAGTAGTCTGTAGGACTACATACGTTTAGCTCCACTGCTATTGTAGATCTACAGTATTTAGGTCAGTTCCAACTGTAGATGTTGTGCCCTACAAAATAGTGGTCCAATCCTACTGTAGATCTACTGTCTTACAGAAATTGAGTCTGGTCCTACTGTAGACCTACAGAACTGAGGTCCCAGTGATCTGTAGATCTACTGCCCTTCAGTATTTAAATATTGCTTCCCCCTTCACAATTAGGCCAGTATATACAGTTTATGCTGGTGCCTGCACATGTTTTGCAAGTAAGTTTTTACTCTGACATGTTTTTGTGTTCTGTGCACCTGCAGTAGTGAAGAGTCGGCTAAAGCAAAAACACAGAAGGAGCTGATTAAAACACTAAAGGAACTGAAGCTCCATTTGCCAGCAGAGAAGAGGAACAAGGGCAGCAAGTCAACAACTCTGAACACCCTGAAATATGCTCTGCGTTGTGTTAAACAGGTTGAAGGTACATGGAAACTCTTCAAATGTTAACCTTTATCTTAAGACTGGCTTCAGCTTGTTGTGCCTGCATGGTATAACAGCCTCGTTTCGCAAATTTGCATTGAAGATTTTTCTTATGAATAATTTAAAGCATTCACATATTTAAAGTTTTCCTAAACTAATAAAATAAACCAGGTAAAAGTTTATTATTTGCTTTTTTCATGTATTACCAATCTCTGTTCTATCTAAAAGCCTTTGCTGATGAAATTTGGGCTGCAGTTTTAGTGGGTTATAAAAGGATGAAGCTTCCGAATACTAGCTAGAGACATGAATACCATCGTAATGAATGAGTACTCGATTATTCAGGCCAATGCTATGTCTGACTTATGAACAAGTCATATATCTATTATAAATGTTTCATGAGGTCCTTAATTGGGGAATTTTAACTCAATTTACAAGTTTGATTAATTCTGTTACTTTGTTGTTGTTTTTTTAGCCAATGAGGAGTACTACCAGCTGCTAATGATCAATGACAGCCAGCCATCTGGCCTGGATGTGTCTTCATATACGATAGAAGAGATTGACAGCATCACTTCAGAATACACTCTCAAAAATACTGTGAGTTTCAGGCTTTATGATGTCTTTTTACTTTGATTGGGTTATTTCTGTATTGTTGGAGTATGTACATTTTTGCTGTAACAGTACATGTATTCGTATTGAGAACCCATTAGCAAGTTGCCATTGTGCTATGCTAAGCTTAGCTAGAGATTCTCACTTAGCTCAAGTTGATTGGTGTATGACTGACAGTAAGTCTTATTTAAGAGACTGTTGCTTGGTAGAGCATGTGCTTTGCAATGTACTTAGGAGTAGCATTCTGTGGAGGAACCTTTTCCTGCTGCTTGTAGCAAACGATGTGGTCTATCAAGAATTCAGAACTATGGCAGCACCATAACATCTGATACCTGATCAGCTATGAGGCTAGGTTGAACAGTAAGGCAGCTATTGAGGGAAAGAAAAAGAGAGGGGATTATTTAGGTGGACCAAACTGTAACTTGCACTGCTGTCTGTCCAAAATAAACAAAAAGAAATCTAGCCTTATGCATTTGGGGGTTCTTGTTGCTTTTGTCCTAGTTTACCAAGCTCATACCGTACCGTGATTTCTAAGCCGCGGTGTTAACCGAACCGTAACTTCTGTGTACCATTACGCACCTAATGCCCACACATTATGAAGTTAATTTCAGTTTTATACAATATTCTAGCAAGTTCTTTAATATTTTAAGTGTAACATCTGGTGGAGTGCCCAGACCTTTTCATATGACCGTATATTTTGTGTTTTATCTTTAAACATGACAAACGATATGGTGGGTAATTATACTATGCTACTAATGACCCCTGACGCTGACTGTGTGTAGGATATCTTTGCTGTGGCCGTGTCTCTGATCACGGGGAAGATTGTGTACATCTCAGATCAGGCAGCCTACATTCTAAACTGCAAGCGGGATGTGTTCAAGAACGCCAAGTTTGTGGAATTTCTAACGCCACAAGATGTCAGCGTGTTCTACAGCTTCACCACTCCCTACAGGCTGCCCTCCTGGAGCATGTGCACTGGAGCAGGTATGATCCACAGTACTTATCCTCACACCATATGATGCTCTGATATAGAGAGGGTCCACAGATATGATGTATATATGATGAACATACACACCATGTAATTTCTGGCATATCAAACCTGTTGTGTGAATAGTTTATGAAGACTGGACTACTAGGAAATGGTCCTGAATTACTTTACACCTTAAAGATTTTCTTACATTGAACATACATACCACTGTGCAAAACTCAAAGTCCACTCAATGGTTTATTTAATTTCACCGGCATCCAAAATGGCTAGAAGACAGATTTCTGGGAAGATCAGATATGAGATAATGTACTTGCATAATGAAGATGAAAGGAAAGTAGGTGGGGAAAAATGGAATCGGAATTACTTGGATCATAGATGCATGGATGAATTTAGGAAACAGAAATACAGGCAAAGAGTAGACATACAAAATACTGAAAAAAATTATACATGTAGTTGTTGAGAGTTTTGTGTAGTTTTCTGGTAAGGCTTATACTTTTTTCTGACTCTGAAAAATGTATAACTTGAACTTAATGGCTGTTTTGAGTAGAAATCAAATGAATGAAATGACTTGCACAGTACTGTATACACCCACACATCAACATCCATGATACGCATACACGCACAATATTTGATATATATAAAAATGAACCAAACACACGCCATAAACACCCTCACAAGCACTTCACACATCAGCCCACAAGTGTTGATTCATTCTCTGGGACTTCCAATCCCCACTGCAAATGAGTGCGTCATTCTCTCATGATCTCCTCACTTCCAAAGCCAACTCTTTCCTCTACCGCTGAAGTGAAGGCTTTTTTAGACCACAGGGAAGTGCAGAAAAAAAAGCTTTGTTCTAGAACTGGATTCACTGTGATGTTCTAAATTAGCATGCATGTGTGTAGTTGGTGTTGATGCAGTTACAGTAAATAGATAAGCACAGAAGTTGTCTTTGAAGGGTTACAGGGATTCAGAGATTGTTCCATGGAAAAAAAAGAAAAGGTAAAACAATTATTTGAGAGTTATTTTTACTCATGAGTATACGCTGCCTGTGTTTCAAGAGTACACAAGTATTCATTAAAACTGGTATGGCAAGGTTAGATTTTATATTAATGTTATTCTGTCTGCTCCATTCTTTGGTCGATTTGGCCTCAAACAGCTGCAGCCAGAATTACCTCTCTATAGTGACCGATGTTTATTTAGCGCAGAGTTATCTCATGTTTGCAGCTGCCTTTTGAATTAACAACTAGTTTGTCTGATTTCCCCCAACCCCCACCCCAACACAGAATCCTCACCTTCTGACTGCATGCAAGAAAAGTCCTTCTTCTGTCGCATCAGGTGAGTGTATGTACATACACCATACGTCCAAGTTTGTAGACACCAACTTATCTGAGTTTTCTTTTGAAATCAGGGGTGTTAATTGGGAGTTTGTACCCCTTTGCAGTAGTAACAGTCTGTACTCTTCTCAGAAGGCTTAACACTAGATGTTGAAACATTGGTGTAAGTATTTGCTTACATTCAGCCACAAGAGGACTAGTGAGGTCAGGAACTGATGTTGGAAGGTTAGTTTTGGATCACAAATTCCACTCCAGCTCATCCCAAAGGCATTGTCTGGAGCTCCATCACTCCAAAAATGCAGTTTCACTGCAATGCTGGGGAGCTTTATACCCCTCTGGCAGATTCTTGGCATTAAGCGTGATGGTCTTAGGTTGCTTTTACCTTATGATGCTAGACGGATGTCAGCAAACCAGACATTCTGTTGTTTCAATGAACTAGCAAAGGAAAATTTGTAGTGTACCACAGCAGTCAGTGGAACATTCTGCAAAGACTTCAATTTTCCCTACTGTGGCCATCGATCAACCAGATGCTGATCTTTTGGGAGCCATGGACGCCAGACGCCTCACTGTTGCACTCCAGGTGCTCTCAGTAGTGTCAAAGTCAAGGCCACAAGGCTGCTAGAGTTAAGACCAAGAACTACACACACACAAGTCCAATCCAAAACCAAGACTTGTTGTTGTAGTCGAGTCTGAGTCAAGTGTAGTAGTAGTTTAGTCAAAATAAAGACAGAGACCAGATTTTTAGAATAGTAAAATAAAAAGAAGGGGAACTGCAATTTAGTTGTAATTGATTGGATATTCATTATCTTGATACTTATCCATTTTTGTTCATCTCAAGTTCAAAGAACATTTTAAACCTCGACCAACTATGTCATTTAGTGGTTTGGTTCTGGATTCAAGTTTGGTGAGGCTGAAACTGGCATCTTATTTGTCAGCTTTGTATTTGAAATTTCTGTTCCACCTTAAATGATGCAGCAGTCAGAGGTGCCAAAATGTGGCTGCGGCAACATTTAAAATGGAATGGAGAGTTTGAAAATGGACAGTCAGGTCAGTTTCGCCTAAGTTTGAGCAGTAATGGAGCGATAATGAATAGCAGTACAAGAAGGCACTGATGACCACAGTATGTGCACCTTCATGAAAAACATGTGTAACTAGACTCGCAGGGCCCAAAGCAACCTAAAGCTCCAGGGCCCGCGAGCAGGTAAAAGCGCCCCCACCTGCACCTGCATCTGGTCGGCATGATTGATTCATGTGCTCTTTCCTTTCTGGATGAGCTCAATGTAATTAGCAGCATGGCAAGTAAACAGGAACAGACATCCTAATACACCTCCCATTACCACCCACAGAAACTGTACACACTGCTCACTCCAACACTCCTTTTGCCCCTCAGCTCTAGTGTCACTATAGTAAATTTTACAGCAGCATGATTATGGTGGTCATCATAATTATTCAAATTTCTTCATGAAAATGTTATTCAAAATACCATGAGAATATCATATAGTTAGTACAGTATTGGGAATCTAATTGAATCGTGGGCTAAATGCCTTGGTATGCCCTAAATTAATGAGTATAAGGGATGTGGGGAAAGTGTTTTTAAGTTGGGGTGCTGAAATTTCAAGCTGTACATAAGTAATGTGAGCGGTGACCTCATGCAAAATGATTTTTTTTCTTTACATTTTTTTATAATATCCATCAAACAGAGCATGCCATAATGTGGCGAGAGGCAACAATATACCAATATAACTGACACATTAAACCACTGATGCGCACCCTGATTTCGCTGCTATTTCTCCTTCTAGGATATCATAATGCCAATGAGTTGAGTGACGTCCAGTCTGATTGTGGATGTGTGACGCAGTAACAAATTGCGTAACATCACTGTGGTTTTAAAGTTTAAAAAACAATATCAGCCAGTTTTAGTGAAGCCACCAAAGCGGCCAGCAGTGGGTGAGGTAAGCGATTCAACTCAATGAAAGCATTATCTCAGAAGAAGATGTGGCAAACATTGCACGTACAGGCAAATGCTCTTTTATTTTAAGCACACACTTCACCAGTAACATGGGAGTGAGGCAGGAGGACACAACATATGATGAGGGTGGACACTTCTAAACACTTCAAAGCCCACCCTTCTCAGACACAGTTATGCTAATAAACACAACTGCAACAACAACTGAAACACACAACAACAGAAAAAACAGCAGTCACTGTTTATATCTCACCTCAAACTACAAAACAGAAGAGACAACTCATAAAATTGCTACAGTTTGGAAGCTAACGATTCAAATTTCCAACAAAAACAAATTTTACAACAAAAACAAAGAGCACCTGAAAATATTCCTTATGGTAATATTTTAATGTTTACATTTTCATTGTAGTAGAGCATTCAGCATTATAAAAGTACAAAATTTGAAACATAAGAAGAGCACTGTGGAGTTTTGCAAGATCTATTTAAAATGCTTTCTTACCAGCATAGATACACTAAACAAAAGCAGTGTTATACAACGCTTTACTACTCTAGTGTTCAAAAGTTTCAAATTAACATTTGTTTAGAATTTAGAGTTGGTCATATCAGTATTTGTTAGTATTTGTTGTTACAGTATAGAATGAAAAACTATAAGGAATACCAAAAGGTTTTGATGTTATTAATTGCATGATTAATAATATACTGTAATCATTTCTTTGTAGTAAATTCTTGGTACAATATCTGCCTGAGATTTCATCACCACATTTCAAATGTGAAGCAGTCTGGACTTTCTACTAATGTTAAAATGATTTAACTGTAGGGATTTGGGCTGGGATTGTTTGTGTGTTACGTGCTGTCAGGGAGACGGCGGTGTGTTTGTGTGTTTATATGTGCTGTTAAGGAGACAAGTGCAAGCCTGTCAGGAAAGGTTTCCAACAGAGCTGAGAACAGTTTCTTCACTGTTACTGTTCATTATATCGGCAATCAGTAATAGAGTAATATTCATCTCCATGTTCATCAAAGTGTCATGAAGAACATGTTTTGCCTAAATAATGATTTGACCATTATTTTCCAACTATTGTTAAGAACACAGTAAGAATCTATTGGCTCAAAGATGTTTTAAAAATCTAAACGATCTGAGTGTTAAACACTGAAATCACAATAAGCCTATAAAACGTTAGGTTGTGCCATTTTTCCTAAGGTAGGGTTTTTAGCATTTTTAGCATTCTATTTATTATGGTAAGTTATTAGAAATACACAAAAAAAGCATGCTATATATATTTTTTTAATAAATTGAAAAGTTAGATGTCCCCAAACTTTTGCAGTGTGCATTTGTTTGTATATTCTAACTCTTTCCTGTTCTCTGTTGCAGTGGTGGTAAGGAGTGTGAGGGAGATTTGCAGTATTACCCATTTCGAATGACACCGTACCTGATGAAGGTACAGGATACAGAGCACACTGAAGATCAGTTCTGCTGCCTCCTGCTGGCTGAAAGAGTGCACTCAGGCTATGAAGGTCAGTAGGCATGTTTGCTAATCAAAGTGTAATCACATTGGTGCTTGTTCACTTATGAAGTTAGTTACAAATTTAATAACATTTAAATGCTAAATTAACAATTGCAACTCTGCCTTTTTGGCTTTTTTGAATGTCAAGCAATGGAAAGAAAAGGGGGAAAAACCTTAAAGATGTTTTTTTTTCTTTCATCAAAAGAAGTATGCACAACACTTCATCAAATTCAAATCATAATAGGATATCTCTTCTTCTACATTCCTGTACGAAAACTATACGCAAAGCCCAAAATATAATTTTTTTACTTATGGTTTTGGCCTGGTCGGAATCCAGATATAAATATTAATAATTTTTTACTGTAAAAGGTTGTCTGCAAGTTTACCCACCAGATTATTTGTTTTCATTTTTATCATTTGTACATTAACATTTTACAAATGGAAATAGTTTCAATTTCATAGTTTACATGTTGGCATCAACAGATGTGCATGTGCATGATGTGCATATGGTGCATATTGTTAATTACTGAGCTCAATTATAATGTTTATAATTATATTATTATAATGATAAATATTTTCATATTTGTTTATAGATTATAGTGAAGTTTTGTGGTTAAACAAAAAAAAAGGCCAACAGCTCCCTGGCAGTACCACTGCAGTCCACTGAGGGGCCTTCTTGTCTGGGTCGCTCTACCAAAAACAGAAATGTCTGCAAAATTGTTATTAATGGCAGAAATGTCACTGTGACAGTGCCAGCATTGACGTGTAGATGTTTGATCTTTCAGCTCCAAGGATCCCCACTGACAAACGCATCTTTACAACCACGCATACACCCAACTGTGTGTTTCAGGATGTTGATGAGAGGTGAGAGGTTTTTTTTTTGTTTGTTTGTTTGTTTACTTTACTAGATCTTAGGCTTGTTTTTCTTTTATATTTACTCCTCTGACTTCAAATCAGGTCCTTCATACCAAATGATTATAGCAGCAGCTCTTCTGCTAAATAAAAAAGAACCCAATTAATGGATGGGTGTGTAAAATGGTGATATGTTATTGTCATCATTATAAATGTCATTGTTTTTCTGTGTGTATTATCAATATTTCGTGAACACTAAACAACTGCATGTACCGTAAAAATGGTACATATTTAATACAGTAATTGTATTGTAACTACATAGCAACAATTAGCTGATTAGATAGCAGCTGTTATTTTGCTGTTATCTAATTTTATTCATACATTTTATGACCAGATGTTTGATTTCTTTCTAATTAGTTCATTTTTGGGGGGGGGGGGGGGACATTTACTCTTTTAGTTGTACATGGTCTTTTTAAATGTCATACTGCTGGGTTGCTGGTATATGTTATATTTACAATCGAAAAGATGTTATGATGTTTTTGATATATCACTCTTATTAATGGCTTGGGGACCCTGGCTTAAGAAAATAAGTTGTAGTAAAATCCATTTCTGCAACATAATTTTGCTACAGTCAACAATACAAACAGTATTTTTTGTCTTCAGGACTGTTCAACATATGTGTGACTGAGATTTTTTTCCATCTCAGGGCTGTTCCATTGCTGGGATACTTACCGCAGGATCTTATTGGTACGCCAGTGCTCTTGCACCTGCATCCAAATGATCGACCAATCATGCTGGGGATTCACAGGAAAAGTAAGTGTAGCTTGTTTAATAATATCCACAAAGATTTAAGATTTCAGGAATTATTCATGTATCCAAATAATCTCTCATGTTAGAAAGCAATAATAATAATAATAATAATATTTGCGTAATCTAATATTTGCACTTTTAGGCTTTACAGAGGAAATAAATCAAACCATTGGAGAGCTAAAATGTTACAACTTATATGAATAGTAAAATTAATTAACTGCAAAGTAGAGGGAAAGAAACAAAACTTATTTTGACAGTGCCAGTGTAGCATCATGACAATGCTTTAAAAGCTAAAGCAGTTGCAGAACACTGTTGATTCTTTTTTATAACTTAAATGGGATTATGTAGTAATGACAGGTAGTTGCTAAGGTGCTGCAGTATCCCAGTATATAGTAGCCCAGTTGGGTTGCTTAAGTGCTGCTTGGCCATTGCTATGATATCCCAGTTGGTTAAGGTGTTGCTAGCATACTTAATAAAGATGGTGACATAAGAAGAGTGTACTACAACAGTTGGAAAAAGCACAGGCAACCTTTATGGGTACAGGCTCTATAGTACTTAAACGCTTTGTGTTTCTAGCTGGAAAACTGTAGGAAGAGTTGCGTTGCAGCTTTTAAAGTGTAAAAAAAAGTCATTGTATAATACAGTATAGAGACTAGGCATATGTCAGCCATTGTGATGTTGCAGTAGCTACCGTACATTATTCTGTGATGTACTATTAATCATGTTGTCATTTAGGAATGCTCCTCTGTACTGTACTTCTCTTGACAGTGTGAAACTGTTTATCATTTGGCATGAGTCCATATTTGATTTGCTTGTTCATTTTTTATTTATTTTTTTCCGTAGTCCTTCAGTACGCCGGGCAGCCATTCGACCACTCGTCCATCCGGTTCTGTACAAGGAATGGAGAGTATGTCACCATAGATACCAGCTGGTCTAGCTTTGTCAACCCCTGGAGCCGCAAAGTGTCCTTTGTCATTGGACGACACAAAGTGCGCATGTGAGTATGTGACCTGTGTGTTTACTGTATGTGTTGGTCCACTTGAATCTCTGAAACAGTTCTAATAATTATTGTAACCTAGGGTTAAACCCTTACACTATTTTGGCCTTAAAACCTTGTCTGTTTCACTGCAAGTAAACTTACATGGCAAGAAAAAAAACATTTTTGATTGCCATATAAAAACATTTCTGTTACTTTCCAGTGTTTAGATTAGGTTTGATGCAGTCTAAGGACTAGCTTCTTTAGATTACATAACATGAAGCCAGCAAATAGATAACTGCACTGGAATGAGAGCGTGTTTTTGTTTTCTCATAATTTTACTGAGAAATCCCTGAGCAGACTGTTATGTGGTGAAGGTAATGGTTGAGACTTATTTGTTTGATTATTAATGGTGATTATTTTTCCTTAGGGGCCCTGTGAATGAGGATGTGTTTGCAGCTCCAGCAATAGCAGAGGGAAAAGTAATGGACTCAGACATCCAGGAAATCACTGAGCAGATACATCGGCTATTACTACAGGTCAGTCAACAAAGAGAAAGGGAGAGAAGACTTTTTTGCTGAGGAATTCTAACAGTTTACACAAGGTCTTATAAAGATTAAGGTCATACTTTATTTTGATGGTCCCCTGTAGATAATTATTTAACCTCTTGTCTATAAATGGCATTTACCTAAATATATGTTAAATTGAGCTTAACTTTTTTCTAACCCTAAATACTAACCTAGCCTTAAACGCTAAACCCTAACCCTGGTCCTAATTCTAATCCAAATCCCTCCTCAGCTCATTTTCACCAGGTAGTTTGTAATTAATTTGAGGTTTCGCATGTGGCAAAGAAGAATGCACTTACATCATTAAGACATACACTGCAATCAACAACAGTAACCCCTATATCTGTGTCTGTGTGCATCTAGCCAGTACATAATAACGGCTCCAGCGGATATGGCAGCCTTGGCAGTAACGATCATCTGATGAGCGTGGCTTCGTCCAGCGAGAGCAACGGTAATGGAACCCGCCCACGCGCTGAGAACGAGGAGGGCAACAGAGCCAAACCGGTGAGTCACATGACCACTCCCTCACTATGTCACTTGGCATCTGTTCCACATCTTTCATCACAGTCCTTTAAATTGAAAACTGCAGTCAGTTTAAATAACATCAGTAAGCTTAAATAATTAGATAATAATTATGACAGGCCTGAAGTCCAAGCCAAAAAAACATTTAAGAGCCTTTATTTTAAAGACTGGGTATCTGACAGTCCTAAACTAACTCATCACAAATGACTCTTCAGGGCTGGAGTAGGTCACAAGATTACATTGTACAGAGTTCTGTATGAATGTGTGTGCTTAATTCCACAGAGAACCTTTCAGGAGATCTGCAAGGGGGTTCATATGCTGAAGAACCAGGAACAGCAGTCCAAAAAGAATTCAGGCAGTAAGTACAAATATCTGTGTCTCGGTATCTGTTAGAGATGTGCATTTGAAATTTGAGTAGCCCTTAGAGTTAATGAAAGGGTAAGACTTTGGGTGTCACTAATGTAGGTCTGTAGGCTTAGCTTATTAGATGACAGCTCTAGTGTCACACAACAATTTTGCTATTTTTGTGCACAAGTAAGAAACACATTCATGCAAAGTATAATATAGTACACTTACTTGCATGTACAAGCAAAAATGTAACATGTAATGAATCCCTGAATTATTAGTCTGCTTATTTTTCTTCTTATATCTTCCCAAACAGTTAATTGAGTGCTCAAATAAACATGCAGTATCTGAATTTGTGAGAGAGAATCTGCTTGTGCTGATTATCGGCCTTGTGTGAAGCAGCTTGTGTGAATGTCTGGGCATATAACTCAGAATGTGAATGCCTCACTCTTTCTCTAGCAGAGTTACTCCAAAAGAGTCCAGCAGTTCGGCCCAAAGACTCCGCTTGCCCAGTGAACTGGAGAGAGAGTGTGGATGAGCAGCAGGCCACAGTACAGGAGGAGCTCACCTTTAAAGACCAGACCGTCTACTCCTACCAGCAGATCAGCTGTCTGGACAGTGTCATCAGGTACAACATACTCTGAACTCTCCTTTCAAAATAAACAATACATGTTAATTTCTTTCGAGAATTTTTGGTCTTGAAAAGTTGAAAATTGGAACAGGAAAAAAATAACAGTTAACAAAGCAACTGTTTACAACAATGATGTTAATAATACCTGAAGAATTTAGGTTTTCTTTGTGAATGCAAGTATTGTAGTCCTAGGTTTGAGCGTTACGATTTGACTTAAAGTCACAGCAACAGCTCTATGCCAGGGGTCTTACTGAGTCACTCTTAAACTTCTGCAAAGTTAAATATATGTTAATATGTCTGTTACAAGCTTCACATAAAACATAGCACTTCTTTTACAATGTTCATTTTTAGTCTTGAATGGCCAAAAATGTATCTAAATCACTGTTGCCACTAACATATTACTAGAATCCCATACAATAGCAGAAATTATCATTATAGCAGAGCTGTTTTTTTTACATTTAATTTAAAACTCTCTCTTTTTCTCAGATATCTAGAGAGCTGCAATGTGCCTATCACAGTGAAAAGGAAGTGTCCGTCATCCTCCAACACCACTTCCTCAAACTCAGATGAGGACAAGCAGAAGGCTGCTGAGAGCTCAATGCAAGTGGCTGAAGGTACTAAAAAACACACTCACAGTTTACCAGTGCTTTACCAGAGCATTCTGTCTTTTTAATTCAGGTATTTTCATAGTGTAGCAAATTCTCCAAACAAGCTGAGGCACTCTAATGTTATGTGGCTCAAAAATGTCTAGTATAATTCATAAGATCTATATAAATAGAAATATCTGGACAATAGTTTAATAGTGACAACATTCGGAAATGCATTTAATTAACGTTTATCAAATGATTCATTTTCCCTAAACAACAAAAGCATAAAACACTCTTACTGTAAGTAAATGGTTGCGGGTTTTAAACTCACTTGGATGGATTTCGACATATCGGTTAATTCTACTAGTCTTGGATTAAATTACCAATGGACGCATTAGTCAGTCCCAAACATGGGTCTGGTCCATTGTATTTGCATTGTGAAACTCTGTGTATACACTGTAGCTCTATAAATATCCTTGTCTTTCTGTTGACTGATGTCAAAGCAAGTAAACACCATATAAACCTATTTAAAAAAATTACCTTCTTTTTACCCTTCAGAGTCTGGTCACCTGAAACCGCAAGCAGGCCTCTCATCTCTAGACGTCTCAGAAAAGCCAGCAAGTTCGGGGGTAGTGGGCACGTCGCTGACACCACTGGCTCTACCCAGTAAAGCTGAGAGTGTGGTATCCATCACCAGCCAGTGTAGTTACAGCAGCACCATTGTACATGTTGGGGACAAGAAGCACCAACCAGAGTCAGGTAGATTGAACATTAAGCATTATTATGTAATCTGAATTGAGAAGACCAGGACAAAATCAGGGTTAATTAATTAATAAATTACTAAATCGGGTTGAATTTTAAAAAAATATTGATATGTTCTAGGTAGCATAGTAGTAGTAAAAGCAAGTCTTTGTAAAAATCTGTGTACATTCTTGTATTTATTTTCTAAATAGACTTAAAATATAAGCTAAAAAAAGACCTGTACTCTCTAGAGTGCAAGTTACTTGCTATGCTTTAGAGGTAGCACACAAAATATTATGCCATTCATCCATTCATCATTAGCATTGTATCTGTACTAATACAGTGCTAATTGCACAGCTGCAGGCATTGTGGCTGAAGATCAGCACAGTAAAACTGGAGCCAAGAAAACAAATAAAAGATATTGAGAAAAGACCTGGCGATCACCACAACTGTCACCGTCAGATAAACCGTGCTTAAAGTTTTCATCTTTGAGAAATAGAAGAAAATCATGCTCTACACTTCCTTTAGACCTGAAAAATTCCACAGATGTTTCTGTTCATTCCTCCAGTGTGAGGAAAAAATGCTATGCGTTTGAAAATGGTAGGAAAACCAAACTGTGCTGATCTCTGGTCCTCCAGGATTAGTATTGCTATCCCTGCATTAATGTTTTAGATCATTCCTGAATGATACCTAAATGATGATTGCATGCATAAACTCTGCATACAAAGATTACATAACCTGCAGTAAAACCTATAGCCATTCTCAGAGAGGCGGTGTGAGCTCATAGTGTAGTCGTGTTATCTCATTGTCTGCCTTTGATTATGCTCCTATTTTTTCGTATACAGAGATCATTGAGGATGCCCCTAGTGCTGGAGACACAGCAGAGGGGCCTGCTCTGGCTGTCCCCCCTGCTGCAGTTTCCCCTCCCAGCCAGGAAAGGGAGGCCTATAAGAAACTGGGCCTAACCAAGCAGGTGCTGGCAGCCCACACTCAGAAAGAGGAGCAGGCCTTCCTCAGCCGCTTCAGAGAGCTGAGGGGAGTTCATGCTTTTAAAGCGGACTGCTCCCTCTACCTGGAGAGACAGAAAGGACAGGTCACATCTGATGGTGAGTAAAACAGCTTAAACCCCAAGGGTCCCACATTTGGTTCCCTACTTTTTATACTTTACAAATTTTTGTAGTAGTTGTAGTAGTTATTGAATAATGAACACGCACTCTAAGGGTCATACATATCATACATTTTTCTTATATTTTATTGTTTTCCTTGAAGCCCACACACTTTTATGGTTTTATGTTACAAATACAGTCGTTCATTTCTACATCACCATTTTCCTACCTTTCTTTGCATAAAGTGCATTGGTTTTGTGACATCACAAAAACAATGGACTACAATTACCAATATCTTCTTAAGATTTTGTTAAATTTGTTCTTAAGAAAGATCCTAAGGAAAAGTCTACATCAGATTCATGATGTGTTCTTAAATCACGAAAATTATTTGCACCATTTTGCTCTTCAGTGTGCATTGATTCTGTTCTTCCCTCAGAGCAAATCCCATATAACAAACCAATGTGGAATGTCAGAATCTTTGTGAAAACTGCATAAATGACTTTTAACAAAAAATTACTTCTTAAGAAATGTTGGTGAATAAAGTCCAACGAATCCAAAATAGGCTACTTGTGCAGCTTAACTTTTATATCAACAGTAAATTTTAAAACATTAACAGTGTTTATGTAGTACATCAATCTCTGGTATTTAATGATATATGATACATGATGTGGGCCCTTCAAAATGTTCATTAATTTTAGCTGTACCAACAGAAATAAACAGCCTATAAACATATATAAAAAAAAGAAATAAACATACCCTGTTAAAAGCTGCCAAGAAAGTTATGGAAAATTCAGTTAGCAAAGCTATTTTAAACAAAAACTCATTAATTGCTTGGAATTAAATGTCATTGTTTCACTGAAGCCCAAGTAAGTCTATTCTGAGCCCACACACCAGTGAAAGAGTAGGAGTGGGTGAACTGCCATCCTGGCAACGTAAGCGCTGACTCAACCAACTGAATTACATGTTGGCTGTTAACTTGCCAAAATTTTATTTCCCAAGACAGATAATGAGTAGAGGAAGAAAAAACATAAAAAGGATGCTTAGGATGCTTTCCTTGTAAGTGAACGTTATAGCAGTCCTGCTTTAAGAGGTACAATGAGTAGAACCTGACAAAAGTTTAGGGAAAATATTGCATAGCAGGATGACAGCAGATGTAACAACCCAAAGCATACCTTGAGCTGATTACATTTATTCTGGTAAAATTGGTCCTGGAAAAAAAATAGAATGGCTTCAAATATTTCTTGTTCTGGTAAATCATTAACCCTATTGAAAAGGGTCCTATATAGCACCAAAAGGGTTCTATATAAAACAACACAATCTCCAACAGTCCTCTAAAGAAACATTTCATGATGCATACAAATGGTTCTTTGAGTGTTCATGATTCTCTATAGAACTACTGTCTTTGCTAAAAAAACCCTTGAAGAAGTGTCTTTTTTTTAAGAGTGTACATAATGAATTGTATTTACATTCTAGGTTTAAGCTCAGACGTTTCAATATCAATGACAAAATGTCAAAGATGTAAAGGACTTTTCAACACAATGACTAAAAAAACAATACATTTTATTGAAATTCAAGTCGCAGCAAAACAGCTCCTATTCTGCTAATAAACAGGTTTTGTATATGTACACTTGTCACAATTTATCAGAAATGTTACAATGAGCTACGAACGACAAATAATATAAAATTACAGTGTGTTTGTTTCTGCTGCTGACTTCTAAAGTTAATTGTCATTCACAGAGAAGCAGTAGATTGTGTCTAAGAAATGTTTTTACATCTCATAAAGCAGCCTTTATGATACACCTACACCCTTGATAAGCAGCCTCAAAAAATCCTGTCTCTCTCCCATTCCCTTCTTCTCAAACAGCAGGACCACCTCATGTAGGAAAGCAGGGGGGAGTCACAGAACCAACTGCTCGCCGAGGGGGTCGCAACAAGAAGACAAAGTCCAAGCGTGTCAAACAGAATGAGTCGTCTGACAGCACTGTCTCACACAGGAAGCAGCTGTCCAGGCAAGAGCTGCAGGGCCTGAACCAAACCTCCTGGTCTCCATCGGACACTTCGCAGTCCACGTATCCAATCGCGTACCCAGCTATGATGCCTGCGTACCCGCTCCAAGTTTACCCAGGGACCAACATTATGGCCCCCCGGGTAGATGCCTCTATCTCAGGATTTGGGGACAGCCAGTGCAGCCAGGTCCCGCCCATCCAGCCACCTTTTTCAGCCCCTTTGGTCACACCCATGGTGGCACTGGTGCTGCCGAACTATATGTTCCCACAGATAGGAAGTGCTCCCCGGCAGCCTTTCTACCCAGAGCAAGGGACTTTCACTGCCCAGCCATCATTTCCCCCACAGACTGTGTACCCCCCTCAAGCTTCGTTCCAGCCCCAGACTACATTTCCTGTACAGACTCAGTTCACCACGCAAAATCCCTTCACCCCGCCAACGCCTTTTCCCACACAGTCCTTCCCCTACACTCTCACAGGTGACCCGCCAAAGCCCGCAGAGACAGTGCTGAGGGAGGGGCAATCACGAAGCTCCACTCCTCAATCAGTGGGTGGGCGGGACCAGTCTTCTCCACCCCTCTTTCAGTCTCGTTGCAGTTCCCCCCTGCAGCTCAACCTCCTGCAGCTGGAGGAGAGCCAGCGATCTGTGGAGCGACAGGACAGTTCAGCACCCTCTTCTGGAGCTCAGGGGACCTGCACTGCTGCAGCAGAGAAAGGAGGGAATACAGGCACGCACAGCAAAAGTGACAAAAAACAGGTATGGACTTCCAGAATCTTTTGAATAACTCAGACTGAAAGTCTCCCTACTGGACTTTACACATTGAAACATTCATGCAACAACTAGTTGCATGATGTGAGTTGCCTGCAGTATAATTTCCATGCAGCTTGACACTTATAGGAAGCAATTCAAAAAGTTGCACACAATACATTGTTACTCCAAGTTAGCTAAATTAGCAGCTCTTGTTTTTTTGATAGTGTTTCATTCTTGCTGTAAAGTCATAGGCAAGATGTGATTTAGATATTTGCATCTTTGTTTTTTCCAGCTGTCATTATTTTTCCCCATATCTACATAGCTTTGTCTATCTTGATAGAGATATATATATATATATATATATATATATATATATATATATGTTTGAGCTTTTACCTGTTCTTTGTCAAATTTTTGAAAATTAATGTTTAAGTAGCCATTATAGCCTACTTGACCTCTCACTTGTCCTAGAAGCACTACAGGTCCCCATCTCACTCATCTCACACCTTCTGTAATAATTTTAATCCTTTGGGTCATCATCTCTCTTGGGCATCAAGAGAGAACAAAATGAATATAGCTTAGTAAAGCAATGTAACAGCAGACTAAAGAAGAATAAATAGTGGCAGCTGACCAAATGAAAAACTACCAACTTTGGGGCAGCTGGGCGGGGGGGGCGGGTGGGGGGGTGTCTCTTTTTAATTGCGCAATTTCTTGTCTTCTCTTCTGGTTCAATGATTGGAAAGTATGTCATTCAACATGATCACTTAATGTATTTCTGGTGTTTTGATTTGTTTTTCCATGAAGCATGTTTCACTTGTGCAGCTGTTGTGGCTGAGTTTCAAATGAATTGAACGTTTTATATTATGCAGCTCAAGTGCTTGTAGGATTCAAGCAACTAAAGTTAAAAATGAAAGTGTCACCATGTAAAGTCAGCCTTAGAAAGTTTCTGAAGCTATTGTGTCATGGCAATATAGTGCACTACACCTGCAGTATGGAACCATTTGAGATTTTGTCTCTCTCTTTCTCTGCC